>NW_005842055.1:887346-945597 GCF_000455745.1 Alligator sinensis
TGCAAGCTTCTCCCCCAATGTCTGCCTGGCCAGACAGTGCCTGTTTGGCCCACAGAAGGGTATCGCTGCCCTCATCCTGCCTCGGCTGTACTCCTGTTCCTATGAGGTGGCAGGTTGGGGTGGCAGCGCTCCATCCCTGCCTCCCTGCGCGTACCCCCTGGGACCCCCAGAGGTACAAAGATGCCCAGTTGACCACCCTTGCGTTAGAGTAACAAAAATCTTTCTTTACTATCAAACTTTATCAGTTTCTCATTTTGTTTGTATGTGTCAGCATAACAACAGAAAGATCTGCCAGTGGGTCATGAAATCTTTGTGACTTCCATTCAAGATGGAGTAATTTGGAGGAAATGGATAGCTTGGGCCTAGAAAAATCAGTGCATCCATGTATATATATAGGAAGGGGGCTTGGAGCAGTAGAATTTCCCAAAAAACAGGGCAAAGAAATCATATATTAATAATAGGTCTTAAAGACACCTCAGAGCCCAAGACACCTGTATGGACACAGAGGGATTTTAAGTCACAGGAAAATGTGTTTGTGAAGAGATCTGAGTTTAACTGCAAGAGCACCTAAGGAAGAAGAAAGTGAGAGGGCCCATTTGGAGGAAAAGCCATATGCAGGAGAAGGATTCTGGACTCTGACCAAAGCACAGAGAACACTTAAGAGTGGTGAGAAAACACATGCAAGTGTTTTTACTGTTTTGGCTAAACCTGATAATTTCCTGTGCTAGCTAAAGTAAGAAATGATTAGGTTTAGGAACCTTTTCACATTCCATGCATCTGCTGTTAATATCAGATGAGGAGGTGAATTGTAAACTCAGGAGTGTCTGTAAGAATAAAGTTTAGAAAAGAGTATCCTTTAGCTGTTGAGAAGTCTGGAGTCAATCTGAAAATCAAAGATAGATGGGGCAGCAGGACTCATTTCCTTGAAAAGATAGCAGAATCATGAGTCAAAGAAGTGCACTAGGAAAGCCAAGGAAGAAGCAGTCCTGCAGCCTCCTTAGAATAAAGGAAGCTTATAAGAAACCAAGCAATGCACTACAACTCCAACCATAACAATGAGGGGTGCAAACAGAAGTGACACTTGCCTGATCTGGTCCCCAAAAATGCTCTACAGCTGTGACTGAGCAGAGAAGTGCATGGACGCAAAGCACTTTAATGGCCTGATCCTATAACAATCTGAACCCTCATTGCATGAGGGCTCAGATGAAGATGTTTCAAAGCATAGTCTTCTGCAGTGTGTGCCTGCCTTCGGGGAGGAATAGAGGGAGTTTAGTCTGAGGTTTTTTCAGCCCCTGCTGGTAGGTAGGGTGGGTGTATTGAAACCCTCAAGGTGAGGCTCCAGTTCACCTACCCTGCCCTCTAGTGCCAGTTGTGGAACCCCTAGAACAGGCTTCCTCTGCTCCCTTTCCCCGCTTGCATTCTGAAAAGAGGGACAGGCTGGCAGGGAGGAGTGTCTGTTGCTAGAGAAAACCAGCTGAAGGCTCGCAGTCAGCAGCTGGATTCCCCTCTGCCCTAGAACCAACAGTGAACTTCTATTTTGCCCAGGGGATCTTTGTAACTCAGAAAAGAAGTATTCTGAATTACAGCAGGGAGCTGCACATCTATCTGCACCCCAGATGGGCATCCCATACTAGGAGCTCTACCAAGGCTGGGTCACACAACACAATGGAGATTAAAATCTTTCCAGAGATAGGGATTTTGCTACATTTAAAGTTGATCAACCTTTAAAATATAACTAAGAGTAATGATGTAAACATGACATCATGAACATCTACATTCATTATGTTTCAAGGTATTCTTATATCCAAGTTCTAAGTTTGGAATAGTGTTATGAGTTTCAAAGTTTGCCTGTAAGCATGCCCACAGTGAAATATTTCCAAGTCAAATTACATCATTAGTTGCACTACTAGAACTCTTTTGTCTTCATTTCTTTTTCACTGGTGTAACTGATTGGAATTTGGCAAATAATTCTGATGAAGATGCAGTACAAAGAGGAAAATCCATTTTACCTTGTATTAGCTGCATTGGCCGTACAAGAGTTAAAGTAGTGAGAATTATTTTTGTCACCAAGTCAGAAGATAGAACTGAATGTTATGAAAATTGAGCTGGATTTGATTTGGATTCGGCCCAAATCGGGCACAGTGATTCAATTTGTTGATTTGGATCACTGTCCTGATTCAATTTGGCTGAATCCAAATCTGAAGATTCAATACTGATTTGGCCATAAACACAGCTTTAAATGTTTTTTCTACGTACCTCGAGTTACCAGGCATGGCTTGTGAAACCTGAGATGGTGGGGCGAATGGAGGGCCCCATGGAAAGGGGGGGGGGGGGGGGGGGGGGGGCCCCGGAGGGAGGGGGGGGGGGGGGGAGAGTGGGGGCTGTGTGCTCAGCGATGAACCTGGAACTGGACCAGAAGTGCTTCTGGTCCACTTCCGGGTCTGCTGCCGAGTGCACTGGGGAACCGCCCATGCTCCTGTGAGATGCTCCATCCACCCCAGCATCTCAGCATTCATCAGCTGCCTGGTACCTTGAGGTATGTACAAAAAGCATTTAAAGCTGTGTCTATGTCCAAATCATCGAATCTCTCCGAATCAATTCAGAGGGTTCCAATTCAGTTCAATTCAATTCAAAGAGATTAAAGGGTCTCCTGATTCAATGTGGATTCAGAGATTCAGCCACCAAACAGGGCTTAATCTCTGCCAAATGAAATCAGTGACTGAGGCTTCACACAGGCCTATTGAATATACATACAGCGCAATCTGTTGAGAATCTGCTTATTTTGCCCAAATAACATTTTATGGTAACTTTGACTAGTAAGTACCCTTTAATTACATACATTTGTATTGCTTGTTTAGAAACATGTCTTTCTAAAATCCTATGAATGAAATGGTTATTTTTGGCTAAATCTAAATTGCAAACTGTTAGGTTACTGCCATGCTTTAGTTCCAAATGTATACTTGAATTACTTTTATAGTAATTCTCTAGGAAACTGCATACCTTTCAATAGTATTTCCTTTAAATGCTACTTGGCAGCCTTTAATGCATGCTTCTTTGTATATTTTACCAAAGCACGATAATATTCTGCACATATAAATCACCTTATCCTAAACATATAATTGCCATTTTCATTCATATGTAATGTTTAAGTTTCTTATAACATCAGTCAAAGTCAGTTTTCTGTAATGTAAGTATTTGTCATAGTCAAAAGCTATTATGTTGTTTATTCTTCAATTCAAATAACATTTTAAAAAAAGACATTCACTATAGGATTGTAATTCTGGGTAAGTTTGAACAGCTGCCATGAATTCCTAAGAACAATGCATACATAACACAACAAGTTCTTCTAACAGTGACCATCACAAATTTTAATCAGAATGCCCTGCACCCCGCTTTAATAATTACAAAATAGATTAAATAAAATTGTGTCCTGGGCAGAAATATTAGTAAAACTGCATTTAAGAATCTGCTCTGATTTGTAGAACTAGGAGATCAGGATTTATGACAATTATAATGATAATGGATATGCCCAGTACAACCTTTTTTTTGGCAAAATGGTTGATTGTGGAAGAAATATAAAACTAGAAGCAAGAAATTATGTGTAATTTCCATTTGCAAAGTCCATGCGTTATCTGAATCTTTAGTCCATGTCCTAAAAAAAAATATTATTTCTTTTAGTCACTTGCCCTGTAATATTTTGGATGTATTTATATTTACATGCAAGTTTTTACTTATCCTGACTAAAATTGCTCTATAAAAGCATGACTTAGGTGCATGCAGCAGGGTTGCAGCTCCAACTGCCAATTATGCATGTGTCATGGGCAGGAACAAGACAGGTTTAACCTTCCAGTGATGAATAAAAGTGCTTGTTCATTTCAGGCCAATCAGTTGCTAGTGTTCTTAACAGGAAGGGATATCAATGCCTGCTATTTTTATGTTGATTTTGGAGCAAGTCTTTACACTGTCTGACCAGCTCTGTCTGCATGGATCAGAGAGTAGACATGGGCTTAGAAGTTGGATCTGACAAGACTTTGCGTTTGGTGATCCTACAAAATTTTCAAGATTCCTATCCCAAGGCATCTTGAAAATCTCACAAAGAGAAACAGGGAGGAGTCTTGTATATAACACCTGACAGCAGCAAGTGTGTGGGTGGGGTGGGGAAGGGAAGGACTTTGTCTTGATTGGAAAGCAAACAGGATAGTGGTAAGCTCCCTCTGCACCCACTGCATCGCGCACAATTTAGGGGTTGGAAGATAGGTTGAAAGGGGAAGACCATCTCTGAAAAGGTGGAATTGTGGGTAAGGGCTGTTTTCCCCTCATTAACATTAGTCCTGGGTGGAGTAGGCTAGAACATAAAGTTGTTGAAGTTAGCAAGTGGCAAATGAGAATTGACATGCACATAGCAGAAGGCGTCCTCTGAAGAAGTCAGGGAAGAGTCTGGGATTCCTAAAGTCTGATACAGTGAAGAGAGAACCCCTTTTCTTAAACCTTTTACTTCTTCTATTGAGGGAAGCTGGCAAGGTCCCATCAATGGGCTTTGGATCTTCTATAGAGAGGTGTTACAGGCCATAAACAATTAAGAAAGGAATCATGGCCTGCAATGTATGAGTTACTACCAGGTAATTCCAAAAATGAGTTAAATTAATAAAGTTGCAAACTAACAGTACAATATCCCTTTTAAACTGTTTTTTTTTCCCTATATTTCTGGGACAACATATGCCAGTGTATATCTAGACTCCTGGTTTTATTTGCTCTTTTATTTTAAACTTCTACTACTGTATCATCGGTTTTGTTTGAAAAATCTTTCCATGTCCGTTTGGAACACACCCAACCTCTCTTCTTGCACAAAACTATATATCTTCTGAATGTGGTTTCAAATGGAATACTTTCTGTCAGGCATAGTTCAAAATGCATGTGAAGCCTCCAGTTCCACCAGGATTGTTGCTTTTACTCTTTGTAGACCTGCTTCAAAATTCATCTGAAACCCATTTGCAGTGTTTTGTTACTGAGAAGGCTTAGAGAGAGCTAGGCCACCTGTAGCCTAATTTTACAAAGAAAGACCTAGTATCTTATTCTTTATTTATCAGTTTTGGTGTCATTCTCATGTAAATGCAAGCAAACTTCAGTTACTGATCCTGAAAAGTTATCTGACTGCACAGACCCCATCAGATGCAATCCTTTCAGTCAGCACCTTGTTTTACTTAGCCTTAAAAGCTTATCTTTTGCTTCAGTATATTTACTTCATTCCAATTAAAATGACTTTTCAAGTCTAGCATAAATATACTTGAAATTAAAACCTAAAAAGTGGTAATTCCATTAAAAGTAATATAAATCCAGATATTATAAGTGTGCTGCTTTATATACATAAGTAAGGAAATGCAAAGTTAAAACAAATTATGCATAGGCTTCCATTACACAATCAAATAGAATTTTAAAAGTTCCTCCTCTTAATACAGTTTTATTAATCTTTGCTCTTCCTTTGTCATGCATTGAGTAGAAAGGGAATCTTCATCATTTATGTTTAGTTCCCTAACCAGCTTCTTGACAAGATGGTCAACTATTCAGTCCATTATACAATATTTGAAGTTTACAGACTTTCGTTATAACTGCCCCAATCACTTTTCATTTCATGCATAGTGCTGCAAACAGCCAAGGAGGTGTGATTCCAACTACTTTAACTAATATGAAAAAGTTATATGTTTGCTTATAGTTTCCTCTAACAGATCAGCTAATAATTCAAGCACTGCAATAGGAGGCTGTTGCAGAACAATTTACACATACAGTCAGATGTTATCATTTCTAAAACTCATTCTAGAGCTCTTGGAAGGGGTTGAATAAATTCATGCCTAGAAATAGCCATAACATGAAATCCATAATGAAACAGCACATGTATTTACTCTTTTTACAACAACTTTTTAGCTGTTGAAGTTCTTTTCCTCATTCTTTTACTATGTTCTCCTGAAAGGCTGCAGGCATTTCTAGTCACCAAATGTATAAGGAATACATTTTTCTTGTTTCAAGGGAAATACTATAAGCTTTCATAAAGTTGTTTTCCATTAATATTTTAGGAACAACAACAAATATTTTAGGACATTCTATAGCCATAGAAGTCTACATAGAAAACTTATGAAAAGGTTTTTTTTGGTTTTTTTCAGTACTTGATTCTAAATATTTTTATTCATTGGAATAGTACTACAGAAGTTGGTCAATGACATTGTAACTACATTCATAAGAAAATACTACTCAGGATACACATTTTTGAGGAACTGAATTTTAACCTAGAAAGTTTTAGAAATGTATTATTTTTTTAATTAGTAAAAGATTACCACTCAAAGGTCAATGAAATGACTAGTAACTCTAATCTTACAGAAAAAAAAATATATTTCCTGGGGATCTTATTGTTATTAGGGCTGTGCAAAGCTTTGGGTGCTGATTCGATTCAGGGGAGATTCGGCCCAATTCGGTGGCCAAATCTCTGAATCTGAATTGAATCAGGGGACCAATTAAAAGGTCTGAATTGATTCAAAGCTCTCTGAATTGATTCGGAAAAGATTCAGAGAGCTTCAGCAATTTGGGCAGTTCCCACTCACAACCACGGGGAACTGGACCCAGACTCCGAGCTGGTAAGTAGGGGGCAGGGGAGGGGGGCCCGGAGAAGGGGGGAAGGGACATTGGGGGAAGCCTGCCAAGCTCCATCTTCTGCCTGCTACCCCAGACCTCCCAAGCACACTTGACACCTACCCACTCTTGCAGCCCCCACATGGCTACCCTGCCCGGCCCTATTTTCCAGTTGTTTAAAAAACAGCTCCTACTCCCTGGGTGCTGCCAGGTGGGGGAGGGCATTCCCTGCTGCTGCTCACTTCCCCATGCTGTGTGGGCAACCTTTAAAAAAAAAACAAACCCCAGCCTCTGGCTGCTGCAGCAGCCTCAGGGATTCTGGGGACTCATGGAAGAGCCCCCCCCCTGCAGTGTGGGGCAGTGGGGTGCAGCAGGGATCACCCCCCCAGCAGGCAGGAGTCGGTAAGTCTGGGGTGGGTTCGTTTCTTTAACAGGCCAGGAGCTGGGGCAGGCATGGTGGGGCTGGGACAGTGGGCAGAAGTAGGCAGGCTTATACTAGAGCCCCACCAAGTGGCATGGGGCATTGCGGGGCAGCAGGGATTGCCCCCCACTGGGCAGGAGCTGGTGAGTGGCAGCTTTTTTTTTTCCTCAAAGAACCAGGAGCTGGGGCTCAGCAGGGCAGCCATTGAGAGCGAGTGGGGGATGGTGCCTGTGTGATTCAGAGATTCGGCTGATTGGGCAGGAGCCGAATCTCCAAATCGGATTCGGCCAAATCGATTCGGGACAGTGATTTGAATAACCAAATTGAGTCACTGTCCCCTGAATCGGCTGAATCCAAATCTGAAGTGAATACTAGCTGCTTTGCACAGGCCTAATTGTTATGCATATTTGGCACATTGATATTCCTACTAATACTATTTTGAGAATACTCCTGGAAACTATACATATACTAGTAATGATCACAAATTTCTTTTCTGGTAGTAAAATAGCGTGTAGTTTGTTATTATTATGCCCCTTTAATCTTGGATACAGATAGGACAGATTTCTGCAAACCTATTAAATTATCTTTCATCCATTTATAATTTTCTTTATAGCTTTTGCAGTTTATAGATATTTATTTTATCTTCCTGTGGCAAATCTGTCAGTTCAGTACTTCAACTTTCCCACGGCTATAAAGCTTTCTTATGCCTTTAGGAATAGCAGGTGTACTGGTACCTGATCTGTTGTGTCGTACTGAATTCCCAAATGAAATACTCCACAGTAAATGGTTGAGGTTAGTTGTTTTTGTGTATGAAAATTTATTCCCCCACCAAGTCAAAAGCTAGAAATGAAGAGTTCTGAAATCACATAACTTCTACAAAAGGTTGACACTATTATTGCTAAAATATAGTTGGAATTTCCCATGAGCCACTTAAACTCAGACTATATCATAAATACGAAGAGCCAGGCTTAATGACACTATGTCTGATGACCTTCTCTAACATTGCTAAGCTTTCCCTGGGACCTGAGCATATAAGAGCTCATATTGGAATGAGAATTTTATGGAAAGAGCTGTAAGGGTTAGAAATCTACAAAACCAGTGTTTTTTGTTTTAGTTTCTGGTCTGTTAGGTTTCAGTTCATTCTGTTGCCAGTCTTCATTTGAACAAATAGATCACTATAGCTTTCTGATTCCATTTCACTTTCAGGATTTTGGAACGCTACGTTCAAGATCAGATTCCTGGTGCAGCAGTTGTTGTGGAGTCTATTGGTGCCCGAAGGTTTGGACATGGCTATTCCGAAGAGGATTATTCCAAATCTGATTTGATGATCTATGCAATTGACCCTCAGACAAACCGAGCTATAATGAGGAATGAGCTTTTTAAGTATGTACCTTACATTATTTGTCTTTGATTATGTTTGAATCTTTTGTAGCCAATAAGGTTTTGAATTCTACATCTAGGACTCTTTCTGTTTAACAACCCTCAGTTCCATTTCCCATGATTTATGTATTGTTGTGGGGAAACATAAGGTTTGTATTTTGGTCCCACAGTTCATTCTAGGAAGAGAAACCTTGCACTCTCAGTGGGTTAATGGGCGAGAACTTAAACAAAGAGATTCTAGCTGTTGTCAGAAATAGGACATGACAGTTGATGGACCACAAATCAAATTCAATATAGTGCTAAATATACACTCTCAGTGTACTTGGTGATGGATGGACATTTGCAAGCATCACAAAGACTGTGACTATTTTTTGACAGTTTCAGAGAAATCAAGGATTAAGTGTGCATGGAGGCTAAGTTATCCTCTCACTTCTAGATATGGGTCCTCTGGCAGTAGGTAGCTTCTGGGACTTAGTCTGTAAGATTGTCGGTATGTCAGCTTTTATAAGCACTTTGTTCAGTTTTAAATATAGACAAATATGTTCCCTTTCTCCCACATAAAGAATCACTCTTAGATCCATTATTTTCACTTTAGTTTCCATATGTATTTTCATATCTTTCCCTGTTTCCATATGAACACAAGAAAAAGCTAACCTAGTTTTTCTTCCAACTGAACTATTACCTGCTGTTTCCTTGAATATATTTTATTTTAGTGTTTGCTTCTATCTCAGTGACAGCTAGACTTGAATGTTCAGCAATGGCATAAAGCAGTTTGTGTCAATCAGAAGTCTAAAAAGCAAATGGTTATGAGCCATCTCATACATTGTGATTTATGAAGGGTTTATTCACCAAAGTTCTAAACTCTAGTAGAGCTAAATTATGGCCTAAGAGAAGCTGGATTCATATACTCACAGATTATAAAGTCAGACAGGACAGTTATGATTGTCTGACCTTTCTGTACAGCACAGACAATATAAATACTTTCTTGAATTGGAGTAACATATTTATTTCTGTTTGGAGTACTGTATCTTTTAGAAAAATATGCCATCTCAATTTAAACATTTCCAGCAAATAGAGAAAACACTGCAAAATGTGAGGAAGTTATTCCAGTGGTAAACTATTCTCAGTATTAAAACTTTGTGTTTAATTTGTAGTTAAATTTATCTATCTTTAGCTTCCAGCTCTTGGGTGGTTATAGCTTTATATTAGGGCTGCGTGAAGCTTCAGGTGCTGATTCAATTCAGAGGAGATTCGGCCTGATTCGGCAGCCAAATCTCTGAATCCAAATTGAATCAGGGGGCCAATTAAAGGCCCGAATCAATTCAAAGCTCTCCAAATTGATTCAGAAAAGATTTGAAGAGCTTTGGTGATTTGGGCAGTCCCTGCTCACTGCAGCAGGGAGCTGGACCCAAACTCTATGCTGGTAAGTAGGGGGTAGGGGAGCGGGGGGGCTGCAGTAGGGAGGAGAGAACCATGGGGGACCCCTGCCAGGCCCCATCCTGTGCCTGCTCCCCTGACTGTCCCATGACCCCTGCCTGCTTCCCCAGCCCCTGCCCCATGGCTGCCCCACCCAGTCTCAGCTCCTGGCTCTTTAAAAAACAGCCCCCACTCACCAGCTGCTGCCAGGTGGGGGGGCAATCCCTGCTGTTACTCATGGTGTGTGGGGGGCTCTGCCATGAGCCCCCTGACCCCTGCCCACTGTCTCAACCCCCCATGGCTGCCCCACCTGCCCCAGCTCCAAGCTCTTAAAAAAAACAAACAAAAACCAAAAACCTGGACTCGTGGCTGCTGCAATGGCCCTCAGGGCTTCTGGGGGCTTGTGATAGAGCCCCCACCATGCAATGCGGGGCAGCAGGGATCATCCGTCTCCACGTGGCAGCAGCCAGTGAGTGTGGGCACTTTTTTTTCAAAGATCCAGGAGCTAGGGCTGGGAGAGTGGGCGAGGGATGGGGCCTGTGTGATTCAGAGATTCGGATGATTCAGCAGCAGCTGAATCTCTGAATTAGATTTGACCAAATTGATTCGGGACAGTGATTTGAATTACCAAATCAAATCATTGTCCCTCATATTGGCTGAATATGAATCCAAAGCGAATACTAGCCACTTTACACAGGCCTACTTTATATGCTATGCTGAAGGTCATTTGCTAGCAGTACAATTTCCCCATGCATAGACTGTGTGAATCTCCAAATTTTTTCAGTCATTGCTTCATATTTTATTTCAAGGTATTGATATAAAGTCCAAATAAATTACAGCCAACAAGTGATGCCTCTGCAACCCTACTAAAAATGTACCTTATACTGATGATCCACTATTTAGCTTTTGAAATCTGTCAACCAGTTTGTAATCCATGTAATAGGTGCCACAGATAAGCAAATGGAAGGTAAAACAGACAAGCTATATGGAATAGCTTTCTGGTGGGATATCATATAATTGGATGGGTGAAATAGTCACTTCACAATGTTATATAGAGACATACAGATGGATATAGGCAGATATTTCAACACACTTACCAAAAAAAAAAAATCACATGCACAGCAAGAGGAAAATATTTTGGAGAGTGTAAAGGTCCACTTAAAAAGCAAAGAAAAAATGTGTTACTGCACCACAGAATGAACCCAAAACCTAATAATCCCATCAGTTGCATTCATAGTTCTGACCAAAGCCAGTGGTGGGGTTTCACCACCTAGTAGGATAATCTGGCTCCCATATTAAAGATGGGAGATGTAGTTGCATGCGGCATAAATTAAAATTAAGAGTGATCACATTTTAGGCCCCACTCAGTTCTTTATCCCTGATGTCCCTTAATTTTGCACTTCAAAATAGCACATTTGATCATGAAGTCGTTGTGGGTCTTGGGAGGCCTGAATGATTCTGCCATGCTCTGGTTAACATTTGAACAAAATTGGGGTACATAGATCTTCAGCATGAGCTCCTGCTGGCATGATTATGCCAGATCCTTGTAGTTCTGTGCTAAATGTCCCAGGTACCTTTCCAAACTTGGGTACCAAACCTGGTGATTCAAATTCCCTGCCTTTCCACTACCACTGTTTGTCCATAAATAAGCTAGTGTCTATATGTGTAGGTAATTACCTGTTTCTTGCCTACAGAATTTATTTTGCAGATATGTTGCCTTTTGGTGGGCAGAGAGTTTGGGAGACAGAAGTGCAGCTCCCCACTGTAACTTGGAATGCTTTGTAGGAAGCATCACAAAGTGACCAAACAGAAGTTCACTGTTGGTTCCAGGGGGAGGGAATCTAGCTGCTGGTTGCAAGCCTGAAGCTGGTTTCCCCTAGCAACAGCCCCTCCTCCCACCCTACTTGTCCCTGTTTTCAGAATGGGTGGGGTAAAGTGAACAGAGGGAGCTCATTCTAGGGGTTCCAGTGGGTGCTAGAGGGCAGGGTGGGTGAATTAGAGCCCCTGCCACCTCAGGGCAGGGTGGGGACTCCAATACACCCACCCCACCCTCCAGCAGAAACTGAACAAACCCTAGACTGAACTCCCTCCACTCCCTTTTCCCCCTCCTTTTCTGAAAACAGTGACAGGCTGGGAGACAGCACAGACACAAGTTACAGAAGATGATATGTTTTGAAATGTCTTCATCTGAACCCACATGTAATGAGGTTTTAGATTTTCACCCACCCAGCCATTTTTTAAGTGGTCTACAGCCATGCACTTGTGTTTGGTCATGGCTATCGACCACTTTCTGTGGCCAGATTGGGTGAAGATTGTCACTTCTGTCTGCACCTTAGAAGTGCAGCCTTTCTAGCTATGTCTTAGATTCACAGTGCTTTAGACCCAGAGGATTGGTTAAAATAGAGATTTCCCAAGTGTAAGGAAAAAGCATTAGTTTTCCTTAGTATGAACAGCTACAGGATAACTTGGAACTTGGAAAACAACGTAATTAAAATGCTTCATGTGCATGCACAGTCAGCTTATTTTTCCCCCTTTAAAAGCTTTTGAATATTTAAATCAGCAAAATCCTGGAGAGTGTTTTCCTAACTTTTGGGTAGAGATAAATGTGTCATCTTAGTAAAGTAAAGGAGAGAAAAGAAGTGAGGGGTTCATTGCTTGAAATCTAAAGCATTAACATGTTTTAGCTAGTGATAGGTGATCTCAAGAGGTTTGGTTCATATAAACGTAAATGCTTATCCAATGCTAAATACAAGTTATTTCCCAGCAAATGCAGCCTTTCTATATGAAGTTGAAATCTTCGGGGGGGGGGGAGGAGTGGAACAAGATTGCCAAGTTTCATTCTCTGAAAAATGACCATAAATTTAAGTTTAGGATCCTATCAGGGATTCATAAGGGGAAGCCACCTTCAAATAAACTGTATAGGATGGGTGAGCCAGACTCTAAGGCTCCAGGCAGACATTACACTTAAGATGCCATAAACTAGTTAATTGCATCTTAAAGTGTAAATGGGCCACATGTTCAGGGGATTAATGAGACAATAAAACAGGAAACTAGCTTCAAAGTTATTACAAAAAATGTTATGTTGTTATGTATGTTTTGTTATGCTTCCATAGGACTGAGGGGATCTAGTATGGCAACCTGTTTGTACTCCCCAACCCACTCCCAGCACCTGACAGGTGGGATGGGTAGGAAGCGGGTCTCCGTTGAGATCCTAGCCAAGGGGAACCCCTCCTGCCACAGACCTCCCACAGCAGACCCAGGCCTGGGAAGGGTCAATTTTTCCCCCCGGCCCACCCCACTCCCCATGGCTGAGAGGTGGGACAGGTTAGTTGCAGGGCTCCAGTGAGCCCCAAGCCAGGCAGAAGTTCCCCATTGTGGCTCCCCCCAAGTAGACACCAACAGGTTGGCCAGGGTTGGCCAGGGCCAGGGTGAGGGTTCTATAGAGGCCACCCAGCTGGGTGGGGATAAGGAAACCCCAAGGGCCAGGACCTCCCCACCTGGGAAGAGTCCAGCTCAGGGGGCCAAGATGGGGGGGCGGTGTTCCCCTTCCCCGCTGCATGTCAGCGATATGCTGGTGCAGTCACATGTACAGGGGAATTTCAGTGCCCTCATAGCTGGGTAGACCAGAGCTCAGGGAGATTCCAGACCAGCTGGGGAAATGGTCAGAAGCCTGGGGCTCCCCCCAATGTGGGCAGATGCCCCCTTACGGCCAGCTGAGGATGGGGGGGACTGTTTCCTCCTCTGCAGAGGACAGCAAGGAATTGGGGGCATGTGCTGACCAGCTAAGCAGGGATGGCCCCGGTGGTTGGCAGGCTGGGAGGCATACTCTAGCTCCTCCCACTTTTTAGCCTAGGCCAGTGCAGGCCTCTGCTTGCTTTTCCCAACTGAAAAGTAAATATTTGTTATGTTCAGCACCAGTTCAATTTACACAGCTTTGAGAAACCTCTGTTGATTGAATCAATTATGCCTCAGGCTTTTTAACTATCTGTACTGAGACTCTGAAAAAGAGATGACACTTACATACATAATCATTGCAGTAGTGATGTACACTGAAGACCGTACTGTCTTCATCTGCACTTTTGCTTTTGATCATATATGATCCGTCTTGGTCTGTATGCTGTCTTGTGAATGCATATTGAGTTTAGAAAATCTAGTTCAGATTGCTACTGCACATCAGTATAGCAAAAACTGTAAAAAGTTAAGTCTCCCCCTTCTAGTCATGCTTGAAAAGGCTGTGAGACCACTTAGACTGTATTAGGGACTAAAACTGTCAACTTCTTTATTTTTATTTCCCAAAGGAAAGGTGTTGAATCCAGAACAACTTTAGTACATTTATTCAGCTTAAAACATCTTATGTTTAAAAAAAAAAATGCTTCCCTAAATTGTTGCACTGTGCATCATGTTTCATCCCAGAATGAATTTGTATGGTTGAGTTATGAACCCTTAAAATAAGGGTTTGTAAAGAAAATGATAACAGAATTTTAACTGAGTGAATGTTAAAGTTTCCCACAGGTATAATTCTGGCAAAGCTAAATACTTACATATTCTTCATCAGTGTGCAGCACAACTAGCATACTCCAGTGACATCTAGTGTGCACATGAGAAATTGGTGCTCTAGGCTCACTTTTTGCTTGTATTTTCCATGTTTGTCTCATAGATACTGCTTAGTTTATGTCAAGGTATTTTTGCTGAATTACCAAAAACAATATTTTATGAAAAAGGCTAAAGGTTTCATTATGAATGTTAATAAAACATAGTAATACGAAACGACAATGAGTTCTTTTTAAAGGAACATAAAGGGCCCTTCAAGAGGTTATGGATCTGGGAATAATTAGTCTCTGCCCTCATATCAACTAAACATTATGGAACTAATGCTGTCTATTCCATAGTTCAAGGTGAGTTGAGCTTTGAACTTAAATAGAAGTTCCACTAGTTTTCTATGTAGGATGATTCCAATGTATCTCCTGAATCCCTTCAGGTATGTTTAGAAAGGTTCATTAGTATTGAGCAATTGACCACTGTAGAGCACATACAAAGTACGATGCATTGCCATAATCCAGTGTTTGATTCTCAAATATAAGGGTTGCTGCTCTGAACAGATCACCCATCAGCCAAAGGGTTGGGGCAGGAGTTGTATGCAGTTATTTTTGCATGCAGTAGTTCCTTGCTGCATTTCAGCATTTGGCCTCTGGCATTATCCACAGGAATTTTACAGGGTTTTTCCATGTGATGATGACAGTTAGGATATAGAAGCAGATAAAAAATAACATCAGTTCCTCTCTTCTATTTGGTATTTAAACACTACATTACTAGGAAATACATCAATAATAACACTGAAATATGGATTAAATACATAAAGAGTTTTGCACTGTGGCAGTACATATTTATTAACTAAGTTGAATAGCAATTGAATCATAATGAAATGTGTTGTAAGTTTTGTTTTGTGATATTGAAGGTTCTTAGATGGGAAACTGCTGGATATCAACAAAGAATTTCAGCCATACCTTGGGCAAGGAGGGCG
Organism: Alligator sinensis; assembly: GCF_000455745.1. Taxonomy (NCBI): domain Eukaryota; kingdom Metazoa; phylum Chordata; order Crocodylia; family Alligatoridae; genus Alligator; species Alligator sinensis. The sequence goes on from NW_005842055.1 coordinate 902,703, forward strand.
TATTTTGGAAATCCGTACCCCAGATGTAGTAGCCAATGTCAAGAAACAGGCACAAGCTGTGGGCTACACAGAAGGAGCCTTACTTGCTCTGGCTGTGATAATTGTCCTTTGCTGTGTGCCTGCCATTTTAATAGTTATGGTCAGCTACAAACAGTAAGTATAATAATATCTTTCTCCTCATCATCATTATTTCTGGACAGTACTGTGTTTTTATTTACATTTGTTGCATATATAATGGGATAACTGTTTGAAATTACAAACTGGCCCAAATCAAAGACGTAGGTCCTGGGTGGGAGATTGATTTGTGAATATGGATTGTGCTCTAAACTTAACTATGATATACATTTCTCTTTCTTATGAGCTTATTCAGAACTGTGTCCAAGTATGGACCAATCATGGCTGGTTCAATGTATGATTCAAATGTTGTAGATCAGGCCAGTTTCTCAATCAGACAAAATAAGAACTGAAACAAATATGGACTATTTATATATAACAAAGGTACAAACAAGTTGCTTCCTGCTTGTTGCTTTGTTTTGTTTTCCCATTTCTATACATTTCCTGGGTCCATTTAGGACAGAACTGCATGTGCAGAATGTGCCACTGAGAGGTTCATCTTAAAGCATTTTTAGCCAAGTTCAAAGCAAGATATACCAGAGAACTCATGAGTATCTGTTTACTTGAGATTTCCAGTCATGTTACAAACTCAAGTAATTTTAGTAGTCGGTGGGCACATCTACATGTGCATTAATGCACCTTTTCCAATGTGCGTTACATTTAGTACCCCCAATGTGAGATAATAAATTAATGTACACTAGGCTGCACTAATGCGCAGCACCACATTTGCTTACTTTTTTAGTGACACTTAATGTGCAGTAGACTATTTTACCGCACATTAGCATAATTTCATGGTTTTTACATGATGCTTTAATGCACAGTAAAATAGTCTACTGCATGTTAAAGCACACACACAGATACACCCACTTCGACTTTGACAGCTAAGATATACCTATTAATAAAGAAACAGAGTGTACATACACAGATTCGGTAAGTTTTTAATAATTATCAAGCCAAAATGCAGTTAAGTTATTCCACCTCTTTCACTAAAGAGTAATTCATAATCAAATACTAACACTCCTATACATCCTCTTGTATCTCAGTCCCTCCACTTCTCTTTGAAGGCCAAGTGAAGTGGGTTACGGCATACTGTAGAAATTGGAAACCCTGTAGGACATAAGACCACAGGTAGGAGCAGAGATTTCCAAAGTCCTCTGCCCTTTCAAAGAGTTCCCTGGAAATCGGAGAATAATGAAGCTTTAGTGCCCCTGCATTCTGTAGCTGTGGCAATATATCACTGTCTGACTTCTCTCAGAAGAGAATGTAGTCCTCCAGCAACACTCACCCCCTTTCCCTCTCCTCCTCACTAAACTGTACTACTCCAGCAGGGAGCAGAATATGCACCTTTCACAATCCCCACATTGTGCTGCAGGGAAATACAGACTGACCATCAGAGTCAGAGTTACCATCTGTTGGCAGACATACTAAGGGAGCCTGAAGAGCACAGGTGCACAAAGGTCCCTCTCCCCAGTTGTGCAGTGGCAGCTCTTCAGGCTTTCCACTCTTCAGGGCCTCAGCATCTGAATGTCCATAAATGTTACTCTGGATAAGTTTTTCTACTAGGAGAACAAAACTGGGAGAATTATCCCAGACTATTTGCATGTGTGTATTTAGTCTAAGACAAGAGCCCGTGAAGAAGCTAATGTACCATAATAGGTAAACAATTGAAATCTAGATCCCAAGTCTTTGGTATGGTACAACATCCCAAGTAAGAATATAGATTGGCTAGTCAGTCACACCATTCCTTCCTGCACTACCATTAAGGATAAATTAAAATAATGTGTCAGTTTCAGCTCTGCCATAAGTAGTGGCAACTACATGGACATTAATGGAGTTATACTTGCTTACAGTAGAGCTAAATATGGCTGTATATCAGTCAGTCTCCATATTGCATTTTCTGTTAATTCCATATTGGGCTTACAAAGAGAAAACAAAGATTCCTTACAAGTATAAGATGAGTAACAACTCTTCTAAAATCTATATTCCTTATAATTTGCAACATTTAAAAGTTGAGTTAGTATAATAATTCTGTAATTCATCATTCTGCTACTGTTGTGTTATAAATCAATTATACTTATCCTTTTAAAGAGACCTCATTACGTTAAAAAAATCTGAGTTGGTTTTCAGGCTTTATAAATAGTTGGCTCAGAAGAGGCACTAAAATACAGCTACTTCTAACTAGCTAATATTTGTTTTAGTGGATGAACATTAATTTCATCAGTTACTGTTTTATTGAAATATTCCTTCAAAAAGAGTTTAAAAGGCCACTGGATTGATTAACTCCTCCACTGCTTGGGGCACAAGCACTCTTTGGTTGCTAACAGAAGTGGAAAATAACCAAACAAACCTCTCTTTCCTGAAAGAAGTATTGTGTTAGTTGGACTCAGTGACACAGCACCTGTATAGATGTGGTGCTTCAGCCGGCCTTTTTGGCACATTTATCTAATAGCTGATTCAATAAAGGTGCCAAAAAAGCCCCACTGAAGTGCCTGATCTAGATATACAGACATTGAGCAAGCTGGTTCCAACCAAAGCAATGCCTCTTCTGGGGATGTACCAAGTTAAAGTAAAGCACTGTTTTATTTTGTTTTGTTTTATATCTGTAAGCAGCCTATGGGCGCTTGTGCAGTCCACATTTTTGCATTTTCTTGTGCTGCAATGGTGTGACTGTTTGCATGGGCAGGTTTTCTGGATGCTTTAAAAGTATTTCTGGTGCATTAAACTAAAACTCCTCAGATGTAGTTTAGTTTGACTCACAGCAAATTAAAGTGTTGCATCCATGGATTCATTGAATGCAAACACAAAGGCACTCAGAGATATGCAATGATCCTCTTTGTCTACCAGATGGTGCTGCACATTTTTGTAGTTCACCCTCTTCAAATTGCTGCTGCTTTAGAATTACTTCCACTTATTTATCTTGTGCTGTGTGCTGGCTCCCTCCTCCCACAGCTGCCTGGAAGGGCATGGGATGGGTGGGGGCAGCGTAGAACCATCCCACTCTCCTGTGGCACCGGCCAAGGACTGGGGTTAATTCATTCAAAAGCCTAATGCATGCAAACACTGATGTGACGCTCCAAAATAAACAAGTTTAAATTTTATAAACTTATTTAATTTAATGAGGATTAAACCTCATGACATGTACAGGTGCCCTATGATATCAAACCCCAGGGGTCGCAAGAAGCTCTTCTGAGACATTGATGGAGGAGTATGTGATACACTGTCCAGATTTCTTAGCACAATGCCCCTCCCGAAATAGGCCTTTACAGTCTTTAGTCATCTTTTCCCCAGGTAAAAGCTTTAACCAGGAGATCTCTGCCACACAATATGCTTCTCAGAATTATATTCCAGGACTGGAACAAGCCTCCTATACATGCACAGTACCCTAAATTACTGCACAGTACGGGTGAGCATCTACACGTACACATCCATACTGTGCAGCAACTATGACATTTTATGCCAACTCAGGTGTAATTTGATACCTGCATTATGCAGGTATCAAATTTACACCTAATTAGTTACTGCGCAGTAACACACGTGTAGATGCTTTACTGTGCAGTAACACTGTGTGTGGACTGACTTGGTACTAACTTTAGTCCCAAGTCAAATCACACACAGCGTTAATGCCTGCCTGTAAAGACACCGGCCTATTTCTGCTTACTGCACAGTAAATTTAATGCAATGTAAATGCGTGCACTGCCTACAAAATTTGTACCAGTCAATCTTTATCCAACACAGCTTTGGGTTACATTTAGTTTTTATAATCTGAAATAGTTACTTTTAAGGAAAAAAGCAAATCACAGATTCTCCTTTACTTCAGCAATCAGATCCCAAATATACCAGAATTTTTTAGGAGTTTTAAGGAATCTGTTCAGCTGCAGTTGATTGTAAGTCAGTGTTGTTGTCTTAAAATGTTTGCTTTTTTTCCAATTGGACTTCCCACCAAACCACTGCAAATAATTATGGTATTATGGAAAATAAATCAATAAAATAGCCCACTGAGAATATAAATTATTTTAATTTGAATAAAAACTCTCTACTGTTTTGAATGGTTTTGGAAATAAGCCTATTTTGGGGTTACTCCTCCTGGTTATTTTTAAATGAGTTTTAATATATTTTTCTGATAACAATGCTATCAGTATTAGCTACTACAGTTTGCCACTTAGTGTTCAGATTATAGCTGAGTAAATGTTAAGTGTCTCACACAGTGCACGTAGAATTGAGCTATTACAATTTGTCTGATTATTAAAACTTTTTTCATATGTAGTAGGTACATTTTTCAGAACTTGCCACCCCAGTGATCAGCTTGGCACTCAATGAATTAAATTTACATATAATATTTTATAAAAATAACAGTTTAACTGAATGAGTCCTACATTGCTTACTTTTCAATGTGAAATTATCACTGTCAAAGCTGACTTAAGTGCCTGCATTTACTACTTGTAAATAAGCCACAAATTGATAGTTATTCTTTTCTAATATACACTAGCTTTGAAATGCACTATTCAGCACAAATAAAAAAGCAAATTTTCAAAAATATATTCTGAGTTAATAGAAAAGGTGTTGAATTACAGATGGAAGCCAAAACCATTATTCTACCTAACATATACACAATTTTTTTTAATATCCTCCAAATAAGTTTAAATGAGAGGACAGTTATAACAATGAAAGTAATTTCAGTATTCCACTTTTTGAAATCCTAATTCCTACCATTATATTCATGTCTGGGGGTTTTTCCAGTTTTCCTTAGCTCATATAACTGCTTCTTCTATAATTTATATTTGTGCTTTTGTAGAAGACAGGCACAAAAAGAATTAAAAGCTTTTCAGTTCCTCAAAAATTATAGTTCTGCATTTTTATGTGTAAAATAATTAAGTGACTTTTAGTTGCCTAGTAATATTAGAAATGGAACTCTGCTAACCTGCTTTTCTTCTTCTTCTTTTTTTTTTTTGGGCACAAAAAACAGATTTAAAGAGTAAGTACTTACTTTCAGCTTTTTATCTAACATCCTGTTTAAGACTACTTATAGCTAGTGAATTTATTTTCTTTATTATTTACAAGAATAAGAGAATTTGATATTCCAGGCAATTATTGTATTTATTCTTTGTGAAAAAGAAATTGTTATTATAGTTAACTGTAGAATTCATTGCTGCCTGAGATCTTTGTTTGGCTGAATATAAAAAAGGCATTAGTATCTTAAGACCATTTAATAAAAAGCAATATTATATGCTAAGATAGGGATAGCAAGGTGTTGCTTGTTTTTACAGAGAGCGAAGAGAAAGCTTGAAGCTTCCTCTTTTACAGCATCAAGTAAATAAATGGCAGAGACTTCATACTGAAGGGAAAATAATGCAACTGTAGAAGTGTTGGAATATGGGGACAGAGATGAAGCAAGCTTTACTACATTCATGCCAGTTATTAGGGTAGTATATATGCAGTACTTAAAACGTAATTTAGGAATGGAATGGAATAGGAGTTTCCAGTCCTCAATTTTGCTGTTTGAATTTCTGTTTATTTCTGTAATTCTGGATATTGCCTAGAAAGACTCATTTAATGACTTATGTCTACCAAGTTTTTGAAAGGGGGGATATCCTTCAAGACACTTTATAGTACAGAATTCATGGGTTTCCTAACTTTGTATGTGTATTCAATGTTTAAAAGAAGTCATTAAGCAAAAAATCAACTTCTGCTGAAATGATCATAAAAAAATATTGACCCAGGGAGCAATTATTTATCACTTAGTATAAACATTCTCACTTTTTTGAAACACAAAACCAGTCAGCCAAATCCATCCCTGGTGTAACCATCTTAATTTAAGTGGAAAATACACCACAGATAATTTGGTAATAATATGTAGTACAGGTTTCTCTTGATTTATGCAGGCTCTGTATATGCAAATTTGCTCTTATGCAATGAGCATTTTTAGACCCATAATTCATTATATCCAAAGTAAATTCAGCCCTTATGCAATTGGCATAGGTGCCCCCCCCCCCCACCTAAGCAGGTAAGCCTGTGGGGGAAGGGAAAAGGGCCATGTCCTGCCCCAAGCACCAGGAAGAGCCCAGTGCTGCTGCCAGCCCCAGCCTGCAACAGCATCCTGCAACAGCAGCCTGCTGTTGTCCCATGCGCAGATCTGGGGACATGCGCCCCCCCAGGGAGAGCCTGGCAAAGCCCCCCAGCCCGCAGCCCTCCCTGGGGGCACTGAGCAACAAGAGCTGCACCCCACACCCACTGACAGTTTCCTCTAGTTTGCTCCCTTGTGCAGCTCCTGGAGCGGCACTCCTCTCCCTGCCCCTTCCCTAGTCCCAGCCTCCCTCCCTCCCTCACTGCCATGGGAGCCTATCCCTATTTGTTACATTATAAAATGGGTTCACTTTATGCTAGTTCAATTTATGCATCATTCTCTGGGAACGCATGTATCGCATAAATCGAGGGAAACCTGTACTGATGTTCTTTGAACAGGGTATCTCCTAGATATACCCTGGTTCATATAGTAATTAAAATGTAGCATTGTAAAGGGGAGTTGAAAATAGTTATTCACTAAAAGCTGCTGTAGGCTAATGAAGATCAGTTCAAGATATATTAATTTTCTTATGACATCTGATTTTTTCAGATTTTTAATATAGTTAATTTAGGGGCAGGGTTATAGAGTAAAAGCATCATGACTATCTGCTCTTTCCCATCCTTCCAAATGATCTAATAGGCTAAATTTATAGTGGACAAGTTTACTAAAACTGGTCAGAAAAGCTAAATTCCTTTCCAGGAAATGTTTTGTTTTTTTGAAAACGTTTGAATCTCAAATCAAGCTATAAACTAAGTAGCGCAGAGAGCCAGAGATAATGCATCCCAGCTTTCTGTTTCCCCCCACAGACAATTTGCCAAACAGCAGCTAAGTGTCTTGGTGAGAACCTATTCCTTCAGAGCCTGGGACCAAATGAACCAACATTTCACTTTTCTCAATAGAGAATCTGCATTTTTGGCAAAGTTGAAATTTACCTGTGGAAAACCAGTTTTGTGAATTGTCTTTTATAGTGAAAAAATAACCCATTCATTCAGGAAATTCTGATCCAGCTCTTTGCTGACAAAAATGTTTCAAATTATAACAATCAGGACTCGTAGTAGAGATGATATCTTTTATTAGACCAACAAGATCTTTACAAAAAAAATTTCTTTAATTGCAAGTTTTTAGGCACAAACACTCTTCATCAGGCATTGGAGAAAAGATTGTAAAAGTTATCCTGGGTAGCAGTCAAGTTATAACATAAACTTTGGAGATTATTTTACATATTTTTAAATATACATGCTATGTAAGCATTTTCTTTTTTTTCATTTAAATGAAGGACTTTACCAATGCAGCCACTAATATTATTGCCTTAGAAAAATGAGTGCTACTAAAACTTAAACCTTCTAAATAGTTAATCATAAATATATTACCTATTATATCATGATAAATGGATGGTTTGTTTGGCCTTTATATAAAAGGATAATAGTATTAGACAAAATACTGTTTACATACAGTAGCCATGAAATTCTGTTATGAAGAAACAAATAATGGGATAGTTAAAAAGGTTAAATCAGTTGTTCACATTTGCTTTTCTTTGAAAAACAGGAGCAAACGCATCATAAGTAACTTTTACACATCAGTCCATAGTGCCCAGAGATGATTTCTAACATATGTTTTTCTCCCTTTACACCATACCAAAGGCGACAAGCTGAATGTGCAAAGACAGCGAGGATCCAGATGGCCTTGCCAGCTGGGAAACCAACAAGTGGTGCTGCCAACAATCTCTATGAAGAACTAGGTGACAGCACCATGTAAGTATTCATTATGACTCATCATTAAAATTGTCAGTGTTACAAGGCATAATTCACATTTCTGGAATATCACCTATTCCAGCATGCATCAAAAGAACATTTCTTGTTGAGGGGATGTTTCACATACTTCTCATACCTTTTCATCTTCAAGAAAGTAAATATAAAAGCTAAACTCTCAGCCAAAGTAAAGTGTTATAAGAGGAACAGAAAATAGAATTCAATAGCCAGCTGAGTATAAAGGACTCTCCAGAGGCCCTACTGCTGCCAAAGCATAAAGCTGCTCAAAAGGTGAAACCAGAGCTCCCTATGGTCTGAATCAGTCTCCTAGCTCATACTTAGCTATTCATGATAAAGCAATTAAAGTGGTCCTGAAAATGCACTAATTTGCAGCAAGTTCAGGGGTTGGACCTTTCAGAACTCTTTCTACTGTGTGCTGAGAATCTAACCCAGACTTTTATTATTTCAAATCTGCTTACTGGATACACTTAATAATACCATCAGTCCAAAACTCCCACTCGATCTAGATTCCTCAAGCTGAAATTCTTTTTGGGGTAAAGGTTTTTAAAGCTAATTAAATATTGAAATTAAACACGAAGGGAAAATATAATATGTATTAAAAAGCAATGCTAGTTAAAGGAAAGCACTTTTGCCCATTATATGCTGGTAAAATATTCATAGCTAAAATGTGTCTTAGAAGCTGAATTCCAGTATCATACAGTATTTACTACTTATTATAATAGCTGGATAGGTCATTTTTAGATTCTAAAAACGCAATTCTAAAGAATGACAGGCAGGAAACTGAAAAGTCTATGTGGATACCATAATCACGCGTGCTCAGTAGTCATTAGCCACTGCATAGCAACCAGCTTGTGCAGCAAACATACATTCACACAGACTTGATTTTAATAGCTAGCAGGGAAAAGAGATATCATGCACAGATTATGGTTTTGGGTTCTTATACTAACAAACAGCTGATTCTATATAGTGAGAATCTGATAAATGGCAGAAAATGCCTACAGTATAAAGCTTTTGGTGTTCAGTTTTAATTCTAGTATGTGACAGATTCTATTAAATGAAATTCTAAGGACTGGAGCCATGGTATGCCTGAAATCAGTTTTCTGCTGAGACATTAAATTACTAACAGAAAACAAATTCTCATTATTTATTTGTGTAGATCTGAAGTAAGTTAAAGGAATGCCTCTTAATAAAGTAGAATTATTGTCCAACAATACAGTGTTTGTTGGTTAAAGGCACATACTAGCAAATCTATTTATTATATCATATACTACACTTGATATAGATAGATAGATAGATAGATAGATAGATCTATCTATATCAAGTGTAGTAGAGAGAAAAACACTGAGAACAGGTTTCATAATGTGTCTGAGCTACATTTGAGGAAATTGGTGATATATTATTTGAATTTTGTTCTATTTTAAATATTATAGTTACTGCTGCTGTTCAAAGTCTTGAAGTTTTGCAAAGTATACATCTGAATTTGTAAAATACTCAGGTCACAGGAGGATGAGTTGTGCTTCCCCTTGAAATGTTGATTATTTGAGCGTACTGCCTGCTTACCAATCAATTTTCATTGAATTTCTGTTTGGGACTAAAGAAGCTTTAGAGCACTCATTGATGCAAGTGTAGCTTCACTGCAGTTTTTTTCCTTTAGCTTTGTATACTTGTGAAATGATATTACTTGGGAAGCTGGAGTGACAAAAAGCATATTTCTATGCAGAACAACAAATACATCATTTAAAAGATTTAGAAATGTGAGAGTTCTACGTCCTGGTCCAGATTGGGCTATTTATGCCTATACAGCAATGATTCTAAACCAGGGTGGCAGAGCACCTTGTTGTGTGCTTCAAGATCCTTTGAAGATCCTCCTCAGAAAATGTGAGGAGATAAGTGAGGCTGAGCAGGCTCAGGTTTCAGGTGTGAGGAGATAGGCAGATAAGGGTAGGGAGGCCTGGCTACTGCCCTGCCCCTCTTCAAGGAGGTAAGCCTTGTAATAAATAAATTAGCTTTTTGAAATGGGGTACTGCTCAATTCACAAAAGTTATGGAGGGGTGCTTTAAATCTGGTGAGGGGTGCTTTGAATCTAAAAAGGTTAAGAGCCACTGCTTTATAGCCACCCTTTAACTGAAGTGCTTTCCTATATTAAGACCCTAGTTCTTTAAAATCTAACCACATTCCCATTAAAATCAAAGGAACAGTTCTTACTTATTCTTCTACAAGTTAGATTGGGCTAGTTATAAATTGGCATTAGATGCCTTATTGGTCTTCATTCTAGAAATTATAAGTTAGAAATTCTCCCTAATGGAATACTGATGGAGTTTGAAACTAGGAGATGGTGCCTCAGTTAAGGAGCAGCAAGGTAGTTAGAGGAAGAACAGATCTGCAGAGGTTGCCTGCTGCGCCACAATTAAAGTGGGTTTTTTAAAGTTCTTCTCATTCATTATATGCCTGTATTTATTGAACCTGGTGATCACTAGATAGATTTTCATGCAAGCTTAAATATAGCCCCAGTGTTTCTGAATAGATTTTGTATCCCTTGTCCCAAGTGTTGTTTCAGCAAATCTGAATGCACGCACCTCTGACTCGGTAGCCCAGATTTGCACCAGTACTTTAACCGAAAGGGAAAATTTGGCAAACAGAGAAGGGATACCATCCATATGAATGTATATGCTTACATCTCTTCATGTTACTCAAATGAAAAATTATGGTTGAATATAGTCAACTGATTCTTGCACACTAAAATACATAGTATTTGTACAGATTTGTCAGTAAATCTGTGAAAGAAAATTGGGAGGGGGGATTAAAAAATAATGCAAAGAAACTTACCTAGGTATTTTACAGAGAAATAATGTGTTTATTAATACATTAAAATAAAGAGGATTAAAAGTTATTGAAGATCATTTATTTCAAAAGCATTCTTGGGAATTTTTTTTAATTGTTGTAATTTGCTTGCATTTTCATAATTGTCCTAGAGCCATCTGCAATACTACATCATGTCTTCTTTTGTTTGTTTAGGTATTTATGGTAAATTAAATAGAACTAAACATTTTTGTTTGTTTATTTTACTCTGTCCTGTCTCATGATTTCCATTCTTTCTCTCTCTTTGGATACATAGGCATCAGTAAGTAAACTCACTTTTTAGTGTATAATATTCATAGCTAATAGAAACAGTAGTTAATTCTTTTTGCTTAGTCTACATCAAACTTTAATCATTTGCTATCTGATTATCATTCTTTATTTTTTGTATTAGTATGCTACATGGAAGACATTTACTTTTAAATTAAAAGATTAGCGTCTCTATTTTCCTTTTCCTTTCCCTTTTGTGGAAACTAGTGTCAATTAGAGTAGGTACAGAACTCATTGCAATGGCTGAACTTAAATGATTATTTGTAGTCTGGTCTGTAGTCTAAGAGCCTAGAAACTATTGTGTGTGAAACATCTGGGTCTGAGGGATTGCAGCTGCTGTGATTCCCGAGCCCCAGGAGTGTATAGGGTGCTCCCGTGTCTGGAAGCCCCTCAACTGAGGGAGGCTCCCAGACATGGGAACTTGCTTCTTGCTTGTCCAATGGGATCTAGTGTGCAATCTCACAACCACATCTGCTACCATGTGAATGTGGCATGGCAGGAAGTGTGATTGTGTTGATCATGCATTAGATCCAATCACACCTTTACCTGCATTTGTAGAAAGGCCTTAGGGAACTTGAGGTATATATCTCAGAAGAGGACCAGTGAAACTGAAATACTGCCACTCAGTATGTTGTTTCAAAATAATGAAATAATGTATTCTTTTTTTCTTTAACTTAATGATTCTTTCACACCCATGATCATCATAGATAAGGAGACCTACTTATGTGATCAGCATAGACAAGGAGACCTACTTTTCTTTAGGCTAGTTCCTAGACAACATCAGATGCAGGGGATGATGTACACCAGTGGAGTCTTCCCCAAATGCCCTGTACTTTACACTGTGTTAGTCTCATTTACATGAGCCCTGTCTTCCTTGTGAACTGATTCCTATCAACCATCCTTACTCAGCCCCCATGCCCTCACATGAATAGATGAATTAAGATATTGAATATACTCAGCTGATGTATTCATCTAGAGAATTCAACAAAAATGTATTTTACTTTTCCCAGTTCTGAAATGTGAATGTGGGAGGTTTATATGCACATAAATAAGGAAGCTTTAAGAGTTTGTCTTATTTTATCCTCACTCATAGTTAAATGTTTAAATGATATTTCCATCTTTACTTTAATGTTTTATGTCTTTAGAATTTTTTTTAAATGCCCTGTTAAGTGCAATTTCCTAGAGTTCTGGAAATAAAAAGAAAGAAAAAGAAACAGCAAGAAATTCTATGTTAAGTTTTGGTGTGTCTGCAATACAATACAATGCTGTATAGAGATACATGAGCAAGCTCTGAACAAACAGTCTCTGATCATGGAGCAAGCATACCTATATCAGGGATCTGTAGGGAAGATTGCCATCCTACCATGTTCACTGTATATTGCACTAAAAGAGGCATAGTTTCAATAGATCTTTACCAGGTGTCTTGCACCTCAGCATTTCCCAAAGTATTGGGGTCACTTACCTGGGAGGGCACAAAAGGTTCCTAGTGGAGGCATGTGCAAATAAGAGATGCTGATTCCCCACACTGCTGATTGCTGCTGGGGAATGGTGGCAATTAGCAGGGAAGGGAAGCAGTGGTAAGAGAATCAGCAGCAGTTGACATGGGGATGAATGAGAGTGACCAACCCTGGTATGGTGAGCCATTAAAAACCCACAAAGTTTGGGAAATGCTGCTGCATCTCATTAACTACATATGGTGCTTTACTACCTAATGGATTTGAGATCAGTGGGCATGTCTACACATGCCATTGTTGCCTTGTAGGGTCAAACCATCTCTCAGGATCTCAATATTGCACTGCTAGACAGGAGGCTGTGACATAATTGCACATATACAAACACACAAATCAATTAGGTGCACACACACACACACACACACACACACACACTACCAGCTCAGGCACATACACGTCCAAACCAGCCTAGACACATGCATACCTATCACCAATTCAAGCACATACACCCCAAAAGTTAGACAAAAATCCATACCCGCACACTCAGTACACATACACAGATCACTAATTTGTATATCATGCACACAATGACATATATATATATATACACACACACAAGCACACTCACTAGTTCACACACATACAACCCACCTACACATATACACAGGTAAGTTCCTAACTTGGATAGTACAGTATGTATGTGTGTGCTTGGGATACCTGGGGGAAGGTTAAGGTGAGAGTGAGAGAGTTAAAGTGTAGGGAGTGAAAGTTGCCAGAACCGGAATTAGAACTGGTGGACTAGAGAGAAGCTAGCTGAGGAACTGAGGCTTGGGGTTACTTAAGATCAAGTGGCCCCAGGGTTACTCAAGGTCATTGGTGCAAGCGGGGGGAAGGAAGCCTGATGGCAAGGAGGAGACAGCCAGGAAAGAGAGAGAGAGAGAAACCTGGGAGCTTAGGGCTGGAAACTGAGGCAGACAGCTGAGATATTGGGGGGGAGGGCAGATAAGTGGAGGAAAGGAGGAGACAGCCAGGAAAGAAACTGAGGCAGAAACCTGGTTGCTCAGGGGAAAAGGCAATGGGGATAGGACAGTGGCAAAGAAACAGGGCGTTTGGAGGGACAGAGGAGCTCAGGACAGGTGTTGGAGGTGGCAGTAAGCCAGAAGCAGGAGAGGGAGAATTGAGACAGAAGTTAGAGGGGCGAGGAGCAGAGATTGGAGCAGGGCTGAACCATAGTAAAGCAAAACCCAACTCAGGGGTCCAAATAACAGTTTTATTAAACAGACAACACACTACACAGCCCCATGAAGTTATTGGTTCATGCACACACACACACACTCACAATGGCAGCAAGAGAACCTCTGATCTCCTAAGGGGAGGGCCTGTCCAGGCAAGGTCAGTCCTGTTCCAGAGGGTTCCAGATGTTCTTACCGAGCATGTGCAGCTTGGCACAATGGTGTGTTGCCTCATCTTTTGTTTCTTGAATGCTGAGGGTGGTTGCAAGGGCTGGGTCATTGGTCCAGGTATTGGTGTTCATGGTTTGGTCATTCAGAGGGAGCTATTTTTAGACCTACTGCCATTGTCTCTCAAGCAGCTTCATTCATCCCCATTCATTCAGGAACCAAGTTACATAGGAGGGGTAGGTGTGAGTCATAGGTTACACAACCGGGCATGGGGATAAGATGGAGGCTTGACATTACAAGATGGAAACTTGACATGACTTATGCTAACTTACATATATAGGCCTAAGACAGTAATCACACAATATAAAAGCAGTAAAAAAATAAATCAATACAAACATAATAATTATCAATTATAAAACAGCGGATATCTATATCAAAATAGCACGGCACTTATTAGCAAAGAGGGGAGAGAAAAATAAAACTTACTACATAAAATAAAATGTTAAAGCTTATCCTACATCTTAGCTTACTTATAATTATCTATAGGGAATAGAGAGGGAGAGAAAAAGTCAAAAATGGTTGGGGAAGGGGAGGGAATGCGTTTTAAAATAAATTAAAAAATGAAAAACTGGGGGTTTTGCTACACCATTAGTGCACATGAATAAACTTGGGCACTTATTGTTCTGGAGTTTATTATTCCTGAGTGCTGTGCACCCAGGATCACAGTATGTTGAGCTGGATAGGAGCAGCCCTGGCTGACAGGGGGCTCATGGGGTCAGCTTGCCAGCCCGGGTCTTCTACCCCCAGCTCAATGTACTGCAGAGGGGCTGGGTGGGGCATGAAGGTGCTTCAGTGCAGGGCTAGCCAGCAGGGGACCCACACACTGAAACACCTTCATGCCCCAGCCTGCTGGGGTAATGTCTACACATGTGCTGCTGCAGCATAAAATACTCTGCAGCAGGATAGTACTTGTGTTGACAAGTACTATGTTGCTGCAGACTTAATTAATCTACTGCAGCCTAATAGGGTCACACATGAAGATATGCATTGTTTACTGTGCAGCTAATTAATCAACCTCACAGAAAACATCTCATGTAGACACACCCAATTTTTAGTATTTTGTTACATTAGCTATGTATATGTGTGCATTATATTCTGCCTCCGCCCCTTATTGCTATCATGCCCACCTATTTTGCAGTCTTTAATAACATATATTTGTACAATTTATCCAATATCATAGGAACAGATTTTTCTTACTGCCTTGTAGAAAATCCATTGAATTAGGTAACAGTAACAGTAAGATAGTTAAAGCTATTCAAAATAAACTGTAAGATTTTTTCTTAGATTTATTCCTTACTTCTTTAAAACACCTGACCTATGTTCTGTTAAACTTAAAACATCAATTTGCGGTAGGACTAATCCTGAAAAATCTCATTTGGAGTGGTGAGATTGTTGAATAGTTATAAATTATTGAAAATAACAGGTAAAAAAGTCACTTGTTAATAAGTTATTTAATTATTCTACATATAGTTGCTCTTCCTATGGGGCTCTTTTGGCTTCAATCTGCTCTGGGCTTTTGAATGTTGGAAGTAGTCCAAAGAAGTTGGGTTAGTGTGTCATGAAAATGCTCAAAGCAAATTGCACAATCAGATGACAGTATATTTTTATTTTTATCAGATGGAGTTACAGTTTACATATGCATGCTTTAGCTACACACATGTATGGTGTGTACTTGATATTCCTACATGCATTAGACAGATATACTCATGTAAATATGCGTAGTAGTGAAATCTGTTTGTGTGTGTATGTGAATGTTGTACATACACTATACACATTAAAGTGTAGGGCAGTCCTCTTATTTTATAAAACTCAGGGATTTGCCACAATGTTTGTGGCAGTATTGTGAATATTATTCTGCTGACGTGAAAAATGGAAATACTATGTCATGCTAAATTCCATTTATGTTGCAGAAATATGGTGCAGCATACCTGTAATTGGAAAAACATGTGCTTTCAGATTTTAATTCAATGTATGAGAAAAAATACAAGTTGGTATTTCAAAAAAAGGAAAGTCCTATTGTTTTCAAAGGTAGGAAAGATGTTTGGTTAAGGTTAAAACTTGTTTATTTAACTGGAAGATTGTTCTAGGCTCTTCTTTTCATATTCTCTTTCTGTACAAAAGATATAAAAGTAAATGTCTTGCCTCAGTAGTTTAGTAAATATGGCCTTTACATTGGATAATAATATTACAGTAGAAATAATGCTGTGGCACTGATTCACATCATAAATCCATTTGTTTTTCATGAATATCTATGTCCATGCATGTTTCCTTACATGTAATTATCTTCTTTTCTTTCAAGTCTTTTTCTTCTCTACCATTTTCAACAAAGCAGGGGAAAAAAGTCAGTCTTAGAAGAAGGAGATCGTCAAAGACTTATAAGCAGCTTTGCTTCCCGTGCTATTGAGGCTCACAAGCAATCTAATATCAATGGATCATTGAAAAGTAATCTCCCCAAATCTGCAAGTAGCATTACATTTTTATCCGATGAGAACCCATTAACTACTCAAAACCCTTTGTATATAGAAGGCGCCATTCAAGGTTTGCCTACTAATGAGTTACCACAGAAGAGAAAAGATAGTTTAGCTGATCTTTCACTCAGAAAAGTAGTCTTGAAAGATGCCCTTTTTGGGTGCCCTTTGGGAGGCGTTCACCGTGCATGGACATTACCAGCTCGGATTAATAAAAGACCCACACCTGATGCTTTAACTAGGCCAGTAATCATGGATCCAATTCAGTGGCAAAAGGAAGGACTCAGAGCAGAAATGGAAAGAGCTGAAAATCAGCATTACTGGGCTGATATTAGTAACCCAATATTAACAAAAAATATTGGGCCCAAGTTAACTGTAAAAGAGAAGGCAAGACAATATGAACAACAGGCTCTACAGGAAATGAAACAAGTGCAACCCTATGATATGAAATACTTGCATTCACCAATACACAGCAGCTATTACCAGGAAGGAGAAACCATGTTAGAATTGTCTCCTGAACATTTGTTTACTCCTGTCTACCATCGCTCTCTTTCTTTCTCCTCTTCAACACCTTGTTCTGAAGTAGCTGAATTTACATCATCCACAATTCCCTCGGTAATCATCAGTGATCATGACCGTCCTGGAGAGCTTTCTCCTCCACCAACTCACAAACCAACTCCACCTCCTTATAGGATAAAGAGATCAAGTCGGCAAAACTTTCAGGCTACACGAACAAAAGTGGAAGTAAAAAAGATAATTCCAGATCCACCCAAAACTCCTCCTCCTCCTCCTCCTCCTTCACCACCACCACCACCACCACCACTACCACCACCACCACCTCCTCCTTCTCTTCCTCCTCCTCCTCCTCCTCTAACCCTTCCCCCATTGCCTCCACAACCTCCATCTCCAGCAAGTCTTTCTCTGTCTTCCTCCTCATCTACTTATAGCATCCGGCACTTATGTCCTTTGCAGCCTACAATGTCCCCTGCCAAACAGTTAGTGTCATCACAGATTACAGTGTCTGAGCCACCTCCTCACAGGGAGCTAAAAGGAATCCTCAAAAATATTCAAAACTTAGCAGATATTGAAAAATCTGTGGCCAACATGTACAGCCAAATAGACAGAAACCATGCTTTACCTGTGCACACATCCAAGCCTAAGCCAGTTGCAGCACCAGAGCTGCCAGCTACAGAAACGGTTGATGAACATAGCCAACAGAATGGCAACTTGAGTTGTGTAGTAGAGGAACTTGAAAAACGATTTCCTTCTCAATCCACTGCACTGTAACATTATTGTTTACGTTTGGGGATAATATATTTCATGTGAGATAACAAATGCAGCACACAGTATCTGCCTCGTACATTATGTAATTAAATTACTTTAACATCACCAGAAGAATTCAGACTTTTTCCCCCTCTTCACTGTATCTTGCTGTTTGTTTGTTCAGACTACTAAACTTAAGGGACATTTTCTTAACATAATCACTCATAATTCTGTAATGTTAAATAATTTTAAAGGAAGCTCTGAACACTTTTCATCTTACTGTTTTATAATGTCAATAGATTTTTTTTAATCTGTCTAAAAGATTTGTGGGCATTGGTGTCCATTTTAAACAAAGGAGGTATATAGAAGACTGTTTTATGCTAAATGTTCTATCACAAGGTTATTCTGGTGCTGTAGTAGAGCCATTGTTCTGCAGTTCTAAAAGGCATCTCTTGTTTTACTCTTAAAACGAATACTATAGGATGAATCTTAGTTTTACCATAAAATGTTGGATGTTGCAGACATATAAGCAGTAACAGAAAACAACCTCAGCAATAATGAGCCAAAGTTATTACAATAAAGTATCATCTCATTCTGTTAGAGATTATGTATCATAATGCTATAGTTGCATTATTTCATTCTTGTACTTGAAGGTTTCATAAAGGTTTTCCTATTTATCTGTCAACAACCTTGCCGCCCTTCTTTTGTTTCCTTTATCATACCTTCCTTTGCTTTTTATGTACTGGAATTGCATTCTCTGAGTCTTTGGTTTTGTACCATTCATTTGTAAAGTGTTTTTTAATTTTGCCTGTTCATGCAGATTTCCTATTGAGGCCATTTTGCATCTCACTAAATATAAAGGTCATTTTGATCAGCAGCAGCAAGGAAAGGTTTTATAAACATCTGTAAATGATAAGTGTAGTGTGAATTTAGTTACTATTTTATTTCCATTAATTTAATGTAAAATATGTCAACTATGTTTAATTAGTTTGTCCTTTGAAACAAATGGAAAGGAAAAGGAGGTTAAAATGAATTGGCATTAAAATGAATGTTAGTCTAGCTCACCCTAAAGTTTTCTTTTTCAATCTTTTTTCTCCAAACTGTAAGAAAATATTAAAATTGGCTCTCTTTGTACAAGAGGAATAGATTGGAATAGAGTAAGCCGAATGAAATAATAAAATAAATCCAGAATCAAATATTGATAACTGTAAACTGAAAGGTAATTAATTACCAAAATAATTTTTATACTGACTAGAAATACCCAGGTTTTCCATGACAATTAGCTCTTTTTTAAACTGCATTTGGGACAAGTATGGATGTTTCAATCAGAAATTGCTGAGGGTAGTTTCTCCTTTTTGTGTCCCTGAACCAACTAATTTGCACATCATCACATAAAGTTTTGCTGATACATTAGAATAGTTCCATGCTTAATAAAGTCCCCATTCACAGCAGGCTAGGTTTTTAGGTCCATGACATGTATCGCATAGCAATAAAAGCCAAATGTTTAGGGAGCATGATAATCAATCTTTTTTTTTGCTGCAAAAGGTTTAATATTTTACAAGATTCAAGTGTATATAATAGCTGCAGACAGAGCTAAATTTTCAATGAGTGGCATAATTGTAACACCAGCAGCAAGTTTCCATTCAAACTCCATTAGACAGTAGGCAAAGGCACCTGGAAGGTTTAAGGACCAGATCCATGTGAACTTAGTTGCCTAAAGAGAGACTGGGATGGAATTAAGGGCCTTAGTATAAAATTGTGATCCTGAAAATGTCCATTCAGTTGTTACCTAACCTTAGCCACTCAAAGGTATGGTAGCCTTTAACTTTTTCATTTTAAAATTCCCTGTGCATCTCAAATTTTGCTTATTCAGATACCTAAAATTGCCTCCATAGTAGCTCTGTGCCACCTTTTTCCGTAAGACTTCTAACAGCTCTGTCTGGTTGGCATTTCCAAGCTCATCTAATGCATGCTGACAGGATTGGATTTTTTCAAAAATATGGAAATAGTCAGGTGTCCTCTGGTCCTTGCTCCCAGATTGTTTCTACAAACACTGGATTGTTTATTCGATGATCTCTTAATGGAAAATGCAGAAAGAACCCTGAGAGAGAGCACAGGAACTCATCCAGATTAGTGCTCTAATTAATAGGCTCACCGAATCATGCAACATCTTGCATGCTCACATTTGCTGCCTTGCGCTTGCTCGCACTCTCTCATGCTCTTTCTCTCTCTCTCTCGCTTGTTCAATGAATTATTTTCTGCTCAGTGTTGCAGGTTGATCATGGGTGTTGGCAAGTGCCCACATCCAGAATTGCCTATTGCCTGGTAGTTGGAGAACTCTCCTGGTGGGGTTGTAGGTTTGAATTCCTCAGGTGTCCATCACTCACTTCCTGGGTGACAGTTGCAACTTATCCACGAAGCGAGCAGCATCACCAAATATATTAGTTAAATAAATCCCTTGAAGCAGTTCCGTATACTTATTTGTGACCTTCATTAGACAGAAAATACTACAAACATTAGAGCCATGTTTGGCTGCTTGAAGTTTTTGATTGCCATTGACAATTACTGTACTCCATTTTCTTTATTGTCAGGCTATATATTTCAATATTTTTTATGGTTTCAGAGAACTAGAAGGAATATTTGGAAAAGGTCCTTAATTGTCACCATTCTACATTTAATTTTTTCTCACTTCCAAAAATAGTAAAATGCAGCTGTTATTCTTGTACAAAGTGTTAAATTCCAAAATAGTTATATGGGATACAGTTGATTAAAAATACTAATTCTCCTCCAGTGGAGGAAAAATGTTTATTTGTGACTTGCTTCAAAATTTTATCCTACCATCTTTGAACTGAGGAAAAGCTTTATCTTAAGAGCCATTAAAAAATGAAACAATTTATTAATTCTGACTTGTATTTACAGTGCCTAATATTGATCTTTCTTTTGCTTTTAATATGCAAATAAATATAAAATATGATTAAGTAAACCTAAGAAAGTGCCCACAGGGATTAAAGCAACCAGATAACTGATGGGCCAGGGAAATCAGATTTCCTTCAAATATAATTTAGCAGTCTGGACCTGTGAAAGGTAGGCATCTGTTGTGAAATAACTTTGTTTAGGGTAATTCTTAATGCTAAGTACTAGTTATGTAAAATTAAGCTTTATTTATGTTTTGTCATTAGCATCTTTTACCATTTATATAATTTCTTTGTTTTGTTTTTTTTAAAATATGACTTGAGGTTTTTGGTCAGCTTGACAGCAATGACAATTGGATAACAGTTTTTAATTTAAATCCTTTGGTGGAGTTTTTTCCAATTCTTTACTGGGAGTGAAATATGTACTTTCACTTTGGGCTTTCTTTTTATACTGGAACTTTATGGTATGCTAGGAAAATAAAATCTTGTGGAAAGTTTTGTCTCTTTCTAAATGTGGCAACTATAAATATTACAAATACATTATGAGCATCCTTCCAAAAATTTGGTTATACAATGTGGGTATATTTTTAAGTTATTTTTAAAAATAAATATTATATTTTATTGCTTAGTGTTTTGATCTAACCTGTAGTGACCACTCAGGAACAATCAAGGTTAATAGGCTGGCTTATGTTGCTTTCAACTCAAGAGTTTTAATTTTTAAGCACTATTGTAGGTGATAAGGAAACCAAATAGAGTATTGCTCAAGTGGTCATTGGATAGTCACACATCAACCTTTGATAAATTTTCATTTCAGTTGTTCATTACTTTCATATTAGATGGACAACTGCAATAACTCATTTATGATAATCAACCATGTGCTGACTATTAATAGACAGCCTTTAGAGATTATATTAAATAAGAGATCTTCTACTTTGTTCTTTATTTTTCTCTCAAGTGTAATTAAATTATTTCCCTGACCCATTGTTTATGTCATAGGTTAAGCACAAGATAATTTTGAGCATTTACCCTTTGTCTCAAAAAGAGACTAAATCTATCCTTGATAGCAGATCTGAGGCTCAAATTGTTCTGTATTTTTTACTAAACCATTTAAATGGTTTGCCTAAATCATGTTCACAGTTTCCTCCCATAAAATATGAAAATCTAGAACTTGATAAATTTAATCGCATTTGTTATGTCTATCAATGGTACAATGAATATGGATAAAAACAAAAAACATACACAAAACTAATAAAGCACAAAGATCAGAAGCACAAATCTTATGGCAAGAAAATTGTAGATAGCTAAAAAATATACAACTACTCATCTAAACACATTGATGAAATGTTAGGATATGTATTATTTTAATAATAATATCTTTTTAGCTCTAGAAACTCCAAGCTAAATTCTAGCAAGCTTTGCATGGTTACAGAAAGTCCAAAAGTAGAATAAAAGGTGTTACCTCTGTTGGTATGCAAAAAAGTTCTTAGATATGTATTCTTCACTTGTCTGTGCTACCAAGGTTTCTTTGTCAGAATTCCATTTTCCAATCTAGAAAACAAGGAAAGTGGCAGATAGTGATACGGCCAATAGGACCTTGCATAACACGTGTGCAGTCTTGCTCATTTGTATCTTAATATAGTAGTCTGGTGTAGTGACTTTCTCACTTATTGGGCCAACAATGGACTTTCCTCTGTTTACAGTACTATATATCAAAAGACCCCAAAGATCTTATGCAATAGTTATTGCAAATCCAGAACTTCTCTATAAAAACCCTTATAGTGCCTAACACCTGTAAGCGCTTACAGGTGAATTTCTTTTTTTTATTGTAATATTTCACTCACTCCTGTCTGTTCTGAAAAAAGCTATGAATATGAATTTCATCCTTATGTAAGCTAGTCTTAGAGATGTGTACTAATGTTTTGGGGTTTTTTTTCTGAATTCCAGGCGAGGATATGCACAACAGGAGGTAAGACTGTTCATCAACCATATTGGTAAAGTTGTTTGAAAAGAATAGAATGTAAAGCTTCTAGTTTGCAGTGTTTTCTCTTCACCTCCTAACAACAATATGTTGCTTGCATTGAAATCATTTAAGAAGCTCACAACTTGCATTAGTGCAATAAAATAATTGTCTACAAAAGCTGCCATTTCATAGAGAAACTAGGGTTTACAGGAGCAGCATTTCTGGCTTCTCATTGCTCCCTATGTTCTGCAGAATTGCTTGTTTGCTACCATGCTGTGAGTTTTCTCCTTTTGCAGGGCTGATTCATGAATCTCCTCTGATGTGGTCAATAAAGCATGCTGCAGAACTAACTGTTTTTCAGTCAGGGCTTGATTCTGCCAAATAAGCTCACATGGAGTGGTATCTTACAGTGCAAGTAACACCATTGATTTCAAGGGACTACTTGTATAATAGTAAGGTACTAGTCATCTTGAGTTAGGACAGTAGAATCCAGTCCTAAATTACAATACAATAAATTATGTGCATTCTATATTTCAACAGTCCCTGAATTAGTTAAAAAGAATATGTGCCATACAATAGCCCAATAACATAATTGTCATGATTGATCAGTGTCTGGCTATGAGATAATAGGGATGTAACTGCTGTTCACCTCTGCATCCTTTGTCCATTCACTGCTATCAAAGTATTATGTTCTACTCCATAAGAGAGGAGTTATAGATGTTAGAAATCACCTGCTTCTACCCCTTTAATTGGTTAACCTGAACAAAAAAGGAAGGATTGTATAATGGGTAGGATAGCCAGAGGTTTCCTGGGTGACTTTAGGCAGGTGTTTAAATCTACTCTGTACCTACATTATATATTATAAAATGGTGGTACCCTACCTCCAAGAGATGTTGTGGGATATTTGGTTAGAGCCATATAATATCCAAATAGATAGCTAGATACAGAAAGCACAGAGAAGTCATGCCTGGTGAAAAATAAAGATGAAATAACCAGGAGATGTGAATAAAGGTGTTTAGCCAGTTTTAACACAGACCTCCTGTGTAACCTGGGAAAGCGTGAGGTGACTATATTGCTATATAAGAGAAGAACCCTGGAGACTGAACTAGAAGCAATAAACCTGTGTACAAAGGCCAGAAGCTTCTGCAAGTGTCTCCAGAGATGCCCGCAGATTAGCTTTCTACCTACTCTAGGATGGTGTTTGTACATTTTGTTTTGTTTTGTTCTGTTTTTAAACTGCCTACTGGATTTTTATAAATCTTAAGAAATAATTCAGGAATTAATTGCCACCTAGCTGTGAATTAGATTCTACAATAGATGAAAGAAATAACAAACTATAAACTGGTTTTAGTATTATATATTTTTATATCATTTGCTGTCTAATATGTAACTTCTCCAGTCTTTTGAAAGTTTGGCCATTGTCAAATTGAGAACACAAATAAAATTATATTTTAAAGCTAGAGTAAGTTTTCTTTTATAAGTTTTGGTTGCAGTATAAAAATACCAATTTTGCCTGATCTTATAACTCTATTTCTAATCTTATTTGTCAGCAACAGCAATTGTTGAGACCTTCTCTTCTCAGGCCAGAGGTATCATTTTTGTCTTTCTCATTATTTCCTTAACTTTTAAAGTAGCTTTTACAATATATTCTCATCTGAATTCCTTTTCTCTAAGTAGATTTTCTCCCATTTATTTTATACAACAAAAATTCTGAACACTTGAAATCCCACTTATTTTGTTTTGATTAAGCATTTGAAATTCTTTGTTGCTTTATTTTCCCTCTGGATTTAATTGCAACTTCTTTGAGTTGCTAGTGTTGACTTCAGCAACACTGCCTGCAAAGCTTGCGAGCTTTCTGTTCAGATTAATAAATAGAATAATTTCCTTGCTATCAAATTTTCATCTAATTTCCCTGGTGCCGGTCAAATGGTTATTGATTACTATCCCTAGAGATTAAATGCATGGTTCACAAAGATAACAGTGGCTTTGGCGCACAGTTGTTAAATGTAATGAAAGGTCTAGACTATAATCTGGATGATTTCAGTTTAAAATCCTTCAGTTCTGAAATTACTTCCAGACTAATCAATCGAACAACTCTAACGTCAGAAGGAACTGAACCACTTTGGGTCCAAGTTCTTGGCACTAACATGCTGCATTGCACTGCCCAATTTCATGCAAGGAAGCCTTCAAGCTTTCCTATTTGACCACCTGAAAATTCCTATGGCAGTGGCAAATCTTCCCTATAACATCCCAACTGTGAAGATTTTTTAAAAGATGCCACATATTTTTTTATGATATAAACATTTATGCAGCTGCTTCACTCAGATTGAGTGCTGCTTGTTAAGATGAACAATAGGTAAGATTGTATTAAGAAGAAAGATGATCTGCAACAGGGACACACAAATACTGTAAATAAAATAGTATTCCTCTTTAACTAAAGCTGCATCTTTAACATTCTTCTAGAAGGAAATGGGGCATAAAAGCAAAACATTAAAATTCTTGAGAAAAGTAACAGTATATCTGTGATGATGAGTCAGTTTTGCTAAATGAAGCTATTAAAACGTACACCTGAAAAAGATTTTCCTTTGTGGAAGAATGTGACACTTTAATCTAGCACAGATTTTGCTAACTCTGAATTCTGCAGGAATGTTTTACTTTAAAAAGGAAATCTGGAGCTCCAGGTGGCATTGTATTACTGGTATTCCAGCTGTAGTTTCTCATAGTTGCTTTCAGCATCATAGAAGTTTTTTGAACAATGATTTCTTCTATCTCCTCATTTTGGCAGTGGGAAAATATAACATGACACTTTAAGAATACATTTCTTGTAATAACAAGCAAATATTCATAATAGTCTTAGCTTTTTTTCTTTGCTTATGCACCAATCAGATTACTCTTGTTTGCATTCTGTCATGTTTAAGTATTTCTATTCAGTTGGTTTAATCTTTTGTTACAGGAGTTGTCTATGGAATCTGGAATCGATCCAGGCCAAGAGTACTATGGGCAAGACTATTACAGTTATGAACATGGGTATACTTTAATTTTTTTTACATAATTTGGCAAATATAGGTAATGAGACTTATTATTATTTTTTAATTCACCATCCAGTTTGCAGAGTTTCATTTTCCTCAGGAAACTAAAAAAGCCTTAGGACTATATTCATTCTGTTTGTGCAAGACTGTACAAACTGAGAGCAAACCTCTTATATTATATTCTGAAGATGCTATGCAACTTTGCTAATCTCCCTGCAGGCATAGAGACCTTTATGCTGAAGAACTACTCCTCTGGTTAACTCATTTTGAAACTATGTATTTCATTTCTATACATTTTCCATCTCTGTCAAAGAAATCCCAATATCTCCTCCTCCATTCTTGTTTCCTACCCACCAGATTCATTCTCTGCTTTAAAGTATGATCTCCCTACCCACCCTTGGGCCTGTAGATATGGATTGGGTAACAGCATCATATCATGCACTGTTTTATAATTGTTCTTTACTAGTAAATCTCAGTATGAGTTCCAGGGAACCTTGGGGTGCCTCAAGAGTCTTTCAAGGGTATCATGAGCTACATAATGTTAGATGTGCAAACATGATTCACAAAATAAACCCATAGTTTTCAGATAGGAATCCATAGTGTTAAAGCCATTTTGACCTATTGCTAATTTGCAGTGCAGCAGGTTTTTTTGACACCAGGATCTCCTGGTGTCAAAAAAAAACATGCCAGAAAAAAGTGGATCCGTGCATGTGGCGGCAATGTGTACCCCGCTATACAGAAGCCTGGCTGGCCACAGACACACTCTGGCTGTTGGACAGGCTCCACATGCCCAGATCCCCACTGCTGGAGCCCCCAGGGACCCCCAGGAACTTCAGTAAGCCTCACCTACCCTACCTGGGGTAACTTGCTATGTGCCAGAGCACATGTGCAGGAGCATTCCCCAGGGACAACTAGTAGCAGTACAAATATGTGCTGGTGCTAGTTATCTCCAGGGAATTCACATTCCTACTCATGGGGATGTGCCCTCTGAGTTCTTTGCAACAGAAAATTGCTCTATTATTTTTCTGTAGTGATAAAAAGTAAAAACTAAGAGCTGGCATTTTCTGAAAGGTGTCTCAAACCTATCAAGGGGTGTCACAAGTCTAAAATGTTGAGAACCACTGTTTTATGCTCAAATCATTTCTGCATAGGTTGGTACATTTAGGAGTTCATCCTGGTGGGCTCCAAGGGATTCTTAAGGGACAAACAAGCATTGGTGGCACCTGGTTTAGGCTTAGTTGGAAGTGGTATGCGCAAGTGTTTGCCACTTGCTGGGAGGAGTCATGGGCATTCAGAGGCACGTGGTCCACAGGAGCACTGCCTGGTGTGGGGGTGGACTGGTCAATAGATGCTAGTAGCCCAGTCAGGGTTTGAGGGAGAGAGGGAGTAAAAATAGTAGGGCGCAGGGCCTCAGAGCTGTGTAGAGTGCTGTGTGTATGTAAAAAGTATTTTCTGGGCTAGGTTAACCCTTGCTAAATCAGGTCAATCCCTTGCTGATCTAAAGTTAGTTCACATTAGATAAGAACTAACTTTAGATTGGGCACAACATTTTTCTGAGCCATGTGAATGCTTGGACACTGGGGCATTTAAATTCCCTTAATCTTGGTTGGGCAATTTAAATGTAATACTTGCATGCAGCTCTAGTGTCCTAAAGTAAACCTAATCCCAGAAAATCTGCTTAGAGCATCCCCCTCCCCAACAGTTTGTCTGCTCTCCGGTCAAAAAAACCCATAAGGGTAATAGAAGCAGGCACCTGGAAAAAGGTGCCCAAGCATGGGAAGTTTCTGGCTTTTCCAAGTGATTTAGCAATCTTCACTTGATCTGAAAGACTCTAGAATCTGTGACAGCTGTTTCACAGGCTTCAGCAAGCTTGCAGAGATATTCTTAATGCCATCACCTATCAGTTTTGTTCAATGAAAAGGCTAATGAGAACATCTTAGACTACAAGCAAGTTGTTTGTGTTAGATGTGTGTGTGTAATTATGGATATGTAGACATGCACAGACTACAGCTGTGGGAATTTTTTTTCCAGGTATGAATTGCCTCAATATGGGAGTCGTCGCCGACTACTGTCTCCATCTGGAATGTATGATGAGTATGGTGAAGTGGTTATGGAAGGTGATGGTGGCTATTATTATAGTCCTCATGGACCAACAGTAGAAGGAGAAGTAAGTTCATCTGATGCTTTCATTCAATTTTAACATGTTTTTTCATAACTGATTAGTGTATTATTTTGTGTGTGCACCAGATAAGCAACTTTTGGAATCTCTGCCCACAGTTTGCCATTTTGATGACTGATGATATATTAGGAAGAAAGTTGCTTTTCAAACTAGAAGGAAGACTTTAAAATATTGTATACATGCCATTATGTAATTTTTATCTGCTTTTCCTTTTTTTTATTTCCTTTCTTTAGAAATAAAAAGATGCAAAGCTGATGTTAATATGCATAGCTATTTTTTTTTTTTAATCATGGATTCCTTGCCCAGCAAAAAAATATAACCTTAGATAATATTGTGGTGGATTCATAAACAATAGCTAATTATATTATTAGTGTTAAGAATAATCCGTGAAGATCTAACAGTTTATAACTGACAGATGAACAAAACCTTTATTAAACCTTTATTAAAATTAATGTATAATACAAGTGGGCAATTGAAAAAATAAATTAAATTCCCATGAAAAGCAGGATAAATTTTCATATAAACTTATGTTTGAATTTAATTTTCGGAAGTCAATTTTCCAACAAAGTGATATATTAATTAGAAGAGTAACTAAAATGTTTGTGAGTCAACCTTTTGCACTATAATGGAGTAAAACCATTTGTCTATTATAGAAATTAAGTTTTCTTTTTTCAGTCCGAGAAACATTGACCAAAAAAAAATAACCCCTCAGTTATAACAGGTAAGCTGGTCTTGATTTTTGGAAGAACATTGCATGGTAGCATTAACTCTAAGTTCTCTTCCCCATTAATTATTTTTAGGATTACAAGATTCATTATAAACATTTGACAAATTGTAATTAAGTTCCATTTTCATAATTTGCAGGGGATGAGACAAGTCAGAGGTCCTGCCATCAGAGGTATAAGCCAGAGAACAGGGGATCAAATAGAAGGTGGTGCTTTAGGTGGTAGGGTAGATCTAAGAGATGATTCTGGAAGAGAATATAAGACCAGCCAGGGAAAAAGGAAACTAAAAGCCGTTATGCATTTGAGTCGAATAGCAGTCAGTGTCCACAGACCAGTAGGAATGGCTGAACCTGTGCATTCTCCATGGAAGAAAACAAAGATATTCCCAACATTTCTTCAAAAAGTAAAAGGAAGTAGCAAAGATTCTAATTATGCCAAGCTGATGTCAGTTCGTCCAGTGGATGGTGATGAAAGCATGATTATCAAGGGAAGTTATTTCCAGAAATCTGCAGATGATGAACCTTCAACAACCAGAAAACTAAACCAAGTGCTAAAAAGCATTAGTGCTTCCAAGAAACAAGAAAAACATCTTGCACGTGAAAAAAGAAGGAGCAGTGAATCTGAAACAAGATCAGAAATTTCAATTCATGTCACAGCAGAGAGTCAGTCTGAAGATAGTGATGTCTCTGAGCATGAGAAGAAGAGGAAGAAGAAGAAAATAAAACTTGCTGTTCCAGGTGATGAGGGAGAAGATAAAGACTATTTGAAAGTGACACTGGACCAAGATGAAACCAATGAAAGTACTGTGGATTCTGACGAAGAATATGAGTCATCATCTTCTGAATCCTCTGAATCAGGTAGTGATCAAGACGAATCGGAGGATGAGTCATCTGAGGGGTCTGAAGAGGAAGGTGAGGAATCAAGTGAGGAAGATGATACTGAGTCACAGACCTCATCAATGCCAAGTTCATACAGCAGGTCCAAGCATAGAAGAAGAGCTAGTGAATTGAGCACAGGGAGTATTTCTACTGAAGGAACAATGACCTCTAGTCACATGTCAGAAGAGATTCCCAGTGAAGTTAGTTCTAATGGATCAGTTACTCATAGAAAATATAAAAAGAGTTCTGGATCCAACCACAAGAAAAAAAGGGCTACAGCTGGCAGTGAAGTAGAAGACACTATAAAAGAGGTATCAGAAGAAGATGAACAATCAAATTTGGAACAAGGTGTTAGTGACAGGGAAGAATCTATTGGTAAAAATGAATCCACTGAAAATAGTGTTGTTTCCAAAGTTCTCAGAGGAAAAAAGAGCACAGTGAGTACTTCTAGTAAAATGGATGTTTCACAGGATTCTGATGTTCAAAGTTCTGATTCCAACATGAAGGGAAGGAATAAAAGAAAAAAGAGATCTTCAGGACACAGTGAAATTCAGTCAGATAAGGAGCCTGATACTGCAGAGTCAGAAACTGGTGGTGACTCCACATCCTTTTAAAAAAGAAAGAACAGTAGGTGGACTTCTTGAAGTAACGAGTGATCTTGTTTGCTGTGCTCTCTGTGTGTTCTTTTATAAACACCAAATATTTAAGAACACTAGAACATATAATATCCAAGTATCAGCCTCTTCAGATGTTTCAGTTATGCAAATGTCCATCTTAAGAGTTCTAGCCAAAAGCCTTATTTCTCCAGTCCTCAGATATATTTCTAATCTACAGACATTGATAGATTTTCAAAAAATTAGCTGAAGGAAATGCACCTTTCTCTCCATTAATATTCACAGAGTGTAATTAGAAAAGCATTTTATCGCTTGTTTTTTTCCATTTTTTTTTTAATTGAACTTTGTTGAACTGTGTAAGTCATGATGCAAATCACTATTGAATTTAGCATTAGCAGTAATGGAGAGCTTGTTGGTTTGGGCAGCGTAAATATATTATGGGCTCTATTCTGACTAGGGTTACACTCAAGAAGTCACAAAGGTAATAGTGACAGGTTCCTAGCTTATATTATGTTAACAGAACTTCCATAGCTGTGACAAAGATAATGAATAGAGAGAACAGTAGGTGGAAGAATGCTTGGCCCTTCTATACCACTTTACTGCACGTTCATTTTTCTGTATAATATTTACATAAGATTTGCATAACACACTTGTGTTCTTACACATAGGGGAACTAAGGAAGGGTCCTAAGGAAGAGTACAGAGACAGAGCACTGAGATTTTTATCCTGGCTCCAGCAACATTCTCCAAAGCCTTCAGTGAATGATTTTACAATCATTCACTGAAGGCTTTGGAGAATGTTACTGGAACCAGGATAAAAATCTCAGTGCTCTGTCTCTGTACTCTTTCTTCTAGACTATAATGTGCGTCTCAGCAGAGCATAATTTTGGGGTTTGAGAAGTATCAGATAATTGACATAAAATAGATGAAAATAGAATTAGCTAGCAAATTTTACTGATTCACAAAATAGAGTATGTTAGAATTTCCAAAAATATTCAGTTGTAAAATGGACATTTTTGTTTAACCTTATGTAGTGGCTGAAATTAAATATTTTAGCTGTGTAATGGCAGAGTGGCACTTATCACTGCAAATATCTGTCATAGCTAAACACGTCATGGATAAACACATTTAGGCAGGGTTAAACACATCTTAAGCAATTTCTACAGGAACAAGCTTTTTGGATAGCACAAGGAAAGTCTAGTAATTATATAATGCAAAACATTGATTCCAGTTTGCTCCATATGTGTATTTTTGGATTTTGCTGTCTAAATTTCAGTGACCAAGAATGCTTGATGATGTTCTTTAGAGACATTGTAGTACTCCCAGTTCTCTTCTAGGTGGCAACGATTGTGTATAAAAGACTCCTGTTATTTAAATATCAAGATACCTATTTATTTTCATATATGAAACTCCTAATGCATCATGATATTTGCCAAACAGTCCTTTTTCACACTGTCAGCATGTTAAGTGTTAAAAATACATGATCACATACAAAAGCTGTAAGAGTTTTATTTTATCTTATTCTGCCACACTGCAGATCCCTTTCCTGAATAATGGTTTATGTATAGCAGGTTGTCCTAATATACATCTGGAAGCCCATAATTAGTTCTCATTTAAGTTCATGTTAGGTTGTAAACGCAGTCCACTACCAGGACTGTGAACTGTAAGGTGCAGACAGAAGTATAGCTCCCAGGTCTAACTCATGGCACTTCACAAAGTGCCATGAGTTAAACTAATCCTCCCAACCCAACAATCATTAGCTGTTGGGTCGGGAGAGTGGGGGATCAAGCTCCAACTTGGGCCCAATCCAGAGAGAGAGGCTAAATCTCTGCAGCCTCTTCCCCCTAGCTCCACCCCTCCCTCCCAATTCCCATTCTGTCTCAGGATGAGAGTGGGAGAAGACAGGGGAGGGAGGTCCATTCTGGGGTTTCTCAGGCTGCACGGGAGTGGGGAGATGAGTGGATTGAAGCCCCTGACTTCAGGGTGGGTGGGGCTCTAATCCACCCTCCCCACCTCTAGTGCCAGCTGGGCAACCCCCAGAATGAACTCCCTCTGCCTCCTCCCCCTGCCTCCTTCAGAAAATAGTGCTGGAGCAGGCCTGGGCTGTATCAGCTGAGCTCCGTTCCTGGTATGTGCAGACAGAACTTAAGGTGCTCCACTTTAGAGCATCTTCATCTGAAACCTCATGTAATGACGGTTCAGATTGTTGCAGGATTGGGCCCTTTTAAAGTGTTTTGCAGACATGCTGTTCTGTTAGACTGTAGAGCACTGTCAGGGACCAGATTGGGGAAAAATTGTCACTTCTGTCTGCACCTATAAATTACTTGTCTGATATGTCTAACAGTAGTTGAGAGTCTCACAAAGGTTATGCTAAAATTATAGGGGACCGAGGAAATGGTTTGTCTTTCCATTATACTTGAACTTGATCTTAAGTTAAGCCATTCATTTTTATTAAATTTTCCCTTGCCACCAGTGTTAGTGGCTGGCCCATTCAAATTAACGGGAAATTAAATCAAACCTGTATTGATTAGTCACATGAGACAAATATATATCTTTCTTGTTGCTGATATTTGTTACTACTGAATTTACAGTTGGCTTCAATGAAGTCAAGATTTATTTCCAATTTGCTTCTGTTTTACCACAACATCTTATGTCAGGCAGGTGCAGGCTTTAGTGACTGGGAAGAAAAAGGAGAAAAACTAGGAACTACATTCTTAACCATAATTTTGGCTAGGGACAGATATTACCGGTTACATAAACCAGTTTAAATGATCAGAAACTGGTTTAAACCTGTAACAGAACAGGTGTTCAGTGCACATAAACCAGTTTCAAAAAGGCTGAAACTGGTTTGAGATAAACCTGGTTCAATGTAGTATCAGACTTAACTGATTTGGCTCAAACCAGCTTATGCAATGTCTGTCCCAGACTCCTTGCTAGTTTAAGCCAAACCAGACACCCCCAGCATCCCAGCATGCTCTCCGAGCTGGGCGGGCCTCTCAGCTCCACAGCAGGGCTGGCCCCTTCTCTCTGCTCCTGCAGCTTGGCAGAGACTTGCAGGCACTGCAGGGTCTGCTGGCTTCCCTGTGTCCCCCTCCCCACCTCTCACCACTCACTGCTTAAGCAGAGATCCCTTCCTCCTCTCTCTCACAGCACAGACCATATAGTATGCTAGCTAATGCTGTGTAATGCAGATACAACAGTGTCCACTTAGGGAATTTTGGAGATAATCAACAGCTCAGATGGTAATGTCCCTGCATTCCTTCCTTTGGAAAAAGCTGGTTAAAAAGAACTTTGTTTTCTGATGGGGTGTTAAATGCTGATAGCAGAGCTGATAAGGTTGTTGTCAAGGTGGGGCCTTCCTAATTACAGTGTCCTGCCAGGGGCTGGCCACACCCCCCTCAGCTCTCTGAAGAAGGGAAGGGAGATCTTCTCTAGCACCCCCTGGCTTCTAGCTTGAGCCACTGTTGGCATGTGCCTTCATTTCTGGGATGTCTGTCTGCTTATAAAGTGATTTAGCCTAGTCAGGTTAGACTAACCTGCAAAGATTGAACCAATTCAGGCTCAGATTTTTTGAATGTCTGTCTCTAGCCTTTGAGAACACACACCTTCCAGAAGAATAAATTAATAAGGTTTAATTTATCCCTCAGCTGCTCCAGGCTCTCCTGTTATTGTCTTCATGAAGCAGAAAAGTCATTTTTTTACAGTATTGTACTGGAAGGAACTCCTGTTTTAAACATCCAGCTGCATTTCTATTTTCATAAATGAAACTCCTGATGCATCTTGGTGTGCCCCGCCCAAGCCTTATGCATGCTGTCTACATGTTGCTGAATTGAAATTCATCTTTTTCCATCCTGAATTAAGGCAAATTTTAATGTTTTTTCCTTGTGCCATCACTCAAGGATGCTGTAGCCCACTAATACCAATAACCAAAGGTCTGGAGATTAGTATCTTTTAAGACAACAAGCCGATAACAGAAGGAAGATTTTATCTATATTTGAAATGTGAACTAAATTATATGGTCAGTTATCTTTTTGCTTCCTCAGCTCTTGGTCCCCAAGTTGTAGTTGCACCGTTATGTATTGTGAAATTCTTAAAACGTGTAAATATACCAAGCACCAAAAAATACATATCCATACAACACAAATGATAGGTGTGCATAAGTATGAAAAGGGAGAGAAAACCCTGTAATTTGTGCAAAGGTTAGTCTTCCAAAGGCATAAAAAGTACCATCCACCTGTACATAGCATGATTTACTTCTTTTAAAAATCTGCTTTCTTTTTGTGTACGTGTGTGCATGCATGTGTTAGAAGTTACCTGGAATGTGCTGTATCCTCCTAGAACAACACTAGGAAAAAGATGTTTCCACTGTTAATTCAAGAATCAAAATCATAAAGTCAGATACAGTATATGGCTAGGAAGCAGCACTGTAATAAGTTGGATTAACATAAGCAAAAGGTTTTGTGTAAATCACACTTAATACAAAGGCAAAACAACTTTGAAATTCAATTTTCTCTCTGAAAAGTATTGTTCATATTGGAAAATATAATTCATAAATGATTTACTCCTGTTTCATAGCAGTGTAATTATTTTTATTTCAAAACACTTAGACAGGTACAACTCATGGAATAGTAGATGCATCAGGTCCTATATCAAGGAGTGATGTAGGATTTTTTTTTCTCCTCAGTACTATCAACACTAACTGTTTATCTCCAAAATGAAAATGATTATGGTTCTGAAATGCCATTGTCATTGTCATTTTGTTCACTGTAAGATGGAAATGTCAAGTGCCATTCATGAATTAACATACAATATAGTATTTTGTAAAATTACATTCTGGTAAAAAAAACAAAAAAAAAAAGGTTGTGATTGTGAGTTTTTCACGGTACTATATATTAGGGCTGTGTGAAATGGCACCATTCCATTTTGCCTAGAGTTTCAAAGTTTCAATGGAACAGCATTCCGTTTCGAATTTCATTTTGATTCAAAACAGCTGTTCCATTTTGCTTCGTCGAAACAGTGAAGCTGTTTCAACACTGTTTTGATGTTTCACTAGATTGGGCTGGGAGCGGGGAATTAGCCCTGCTGGGCTGACTTCCCATCCCCAGAGCTAGATCAGGTGGCAGGGAGTCAACCCAGCGAGGCTGACTCCCCGCCCCCAGCCCAATTTAGAACTGGTGAGGGGAACTGAGCCATCAGGCTCAGTTTTTTTCCCCAGCCCGATCACAGCACTGGGGAGGAGAACTGAGCCCAGGCTCAGTTCCCTTCCCCTGTGCTGTTATTGGCTTCCCGCAGCCTGGCAACAGGAGACAAGAAGAGCCAGGGCTGCACTCCCAGCTGCTGCTGGGAGTGCAGCCCTGGTTCTCCCTTGTCTCTCACCACCTCGCTGTTGGCTGCTTTAAAACTTGAAACGTTTCAAAACTTTTGAAACATTTTGATGAGCCTTGTTTTGTTTCAAGGCTGTTTTGAAGCCCTTCATTTCAATTCGATTTCACTGTTTTGTGCTCAAAATGAGTCGAAACAGTGTCAAATTGACACAGCCGGTGAAAGTTCACACAGCCCTACTATTTATACTTAAATACAGTGAAATAGCATTTGTACAATGATTTTGACATCAATAAATTCCAGTTCCTTTTAGAAAGAATTTTTTTTTTAATTGTATTTCATATTCCTATGTATGAAAAGCTGAGAAATGATTGTTTGGTCAAAATAAGATTTTGTTGGCCAATTAAATGACTTACACGAGAGCATATTTCTTAAGCTTCCAAGAAAGAAAATTTCCTTTCCAATAAATTAACTTTATTGGGATCACAAACTATTAGATAATAGAAGAAAGTTTATCTAGCAAAAATGTCTCTCACTCTATTAGATTGAAGAACAATCTTTCATATCACCTAACTGAAAAGACTATTCTAAATCTTGTTGGATCCACTAAGTAAGACATTATCTTTAGCATTTGTAATCTTAACACGGAACAATGATTTAGGGCAGTTAAATGAAAATGATCAATGTATATTCTAAAATGAAAAGCTAAAAATAGATTAAAATATATGTTATGAAATAAAATATCAGCTGATATTATAGTCAGATACTTAGCTAGCTAGATAGATAGATACTTAATATCAGCTGGTATTTTAGTTAGATACTTAAAGCTGAAATCATGATATGCTTAAATAAATTCTGTCTCTTGTTATCAAACAGTGGGCCAGGAAGAAAAGGATCAAGTTGGTAGTTGACCCAGAATATGAAACGAGTTCAACTGGAGAAGACAGTGCTCCAGAATGTCAGAGGAATAAGCTTACCAACCCCAATATTCAGAACAACATCAACGGCAACATCTACATTGCACAGAATGGATCTGTTGTTAGAACCCGTCGCATTTGTCTCACCAATAATTTAAAAGTCACATCCCCAGTTAGGCTGGGGAAGCACTTCAAGAAACTGGACAAGCTTGCAGTGACACATGAGGAGAATATCCCACTGAACACATTGTCAAAGGGGCCATCTTCTAGTGATAAATTGAACACAAGACCATCTAGTGTCTCGTTTGCCTCCTCGACAATAGGGGCTGACAATATAGCAACAAAGCCAGGAGGCAACAAAATAAAAAGCACAGAAGAGCAAGAATCAGTGGTTGATAATGAGGATGTCAAAGAACCCTTGGAATCCCACAGTGATCACACACAATCAGATGAAGAAGAACTCTGGATGGGCCCTTGGAATAATCTTCACATACCAATGACAAAACTGTGATTTTTTTTTTAAATTTTATCTTAATTTTTACTTCAGTTTATAATAAACTATGCTTTTTATTGTCACAGAGAAAAATGTATGAAATTTGTATTGTGCACATAAGTTGTATACTTCAAACAACATGCTTTAAAAGTTTAAAAAAAATTGCACTCATATTTGTACCAATTAATTGTTCTTCCCAACAACTATTTTGACAGGCTCTCAATTCACTAAACAATACTTCATTAAACATTTATCAGTTTTGTTGGATCTTGAGTTATTGTTTAATAAACAGTGAACTAATAAATGCACAGCAACCTTTTGTTGACTTTTCCACAGATTCTATGCAACCCTAAGCTATTTCACTGTGTCTGTACCATTTAGACGGAAAACCTCTGGTTGAAATTTATGGAAAGACTGCCTGATTCTGATCTCACACTGAAGTTGATAAGAAATGTGCCAGTTTATTCATCCTAAGGATCTAGCCTGTTGATATTTATTATAACACTGATGTGAAGCTAGTATAGTGTTGAAAATATGTTATCAGATAGAATAACATTGTTACATAGAGAAGTAGAAAAGGAGATTATATATAATAACAATTATACAGGGGAAGGAACCATAAAATTATGTATCTTTTTAAGTTACTTTCCCTAGTTTTATTAATTTATTTTATAAATTTCACTCATTTTAGTCTTCTTGTCTAGTCAGTCTGCCATCTTTTCCTGACACGTTGTTGTTTACTCTTTATATAGTCATTGTCTACAGATTTTATACTCCGTCACTGATTACTCTATTATGGTTATATTCACTAAAAATGAACAAGGAAAAATGCAGAAGCCTTAATGATAGAAAAAGACACAATAGGTAATTTGGTAGGGGTGGAGATTAATACTTTTTCAGATACAGATAGCCATTGACTCACAAGTTATAATAACCAGTCTGCACCAACAGTACTGAACATAAAGTTATTGTAAAGGCAAATGAATCATACCAAAGTGGATGAATAGTAGAGACTTTATGAATTAAATTTGCATAAAACAAACCTTTCAAGGGCAAAGTGTTTGAGAACACAGAGATCTTCTTTTGTGAAAAGTAACAGTAAAAGTATTACATGTTAAATTTATTATATGGAAATTTAGTGCTCACCCTTTGTTTCCTCAGTTGTGATCAGTTGTTTCAATATAACATATTGCAGGGAGACATCATCTTTTATATCCATTAAGTAATACTGGAAGGAGAACTATTTCATTATTGAAAGCCTCCCCCATTCTCTAAATTTGCATTAGAAAAAAGAAAAATAGTCACTGCAGAAACAGTTCTTGTCAGGCCATGCATTAATTTTCTTAGGGAATAGGATCAATTCTAATTAGTTATGAGACTACGGGCACATGCAGATATATGAAATGTGTACACATTGGGTGACTAACAGGGATCCTGGTTTTCCCTGATAAAAAAATAGCAAATTCTGTGATAAACCCCTCCCAAATCCATGATTAAAATTATAGACACCCCCCCCCACAGCCCTGCTGGTGCCCTTCACTCCCCCCACAACATCGCCCAAGCCCTATTGGTGCTTCTCCCCCCCACAGCCAATCCACCCTGCTCATGCTCCTCACTCCCTCTACAACAGCCCCCCAGCCCCACAGGCACCCGTCACTCCCCCCACAGCTCCCCTGCACCCTGCTCATGCCCTTCACTCCCCCCACAACATCCCCCCCAGCCCAACTGGTACTCCTCACTCCCCTCCACAGCCTCCCAGTCCTGCTCATACCCCATGCCCCCCACCCACAGCCCCTGCCCCCCCAGCCCTGCCACAGGGGGCCCCCAGCTACAGGGGCTATGGGTCCAGGGACCCAGGTCCACAGCTCTATACCCGCAACAGAAGGCAGCAGCTGCTGCAGCAGAAGGAGCACAGAGCTGGCTCCCCCACTGCTGCCTGTCTACTGCAGGCTTGGGCAGGGGCAGGGCCAGCTTGCATCTGTAGCACGCACTCCTGGGGGGTAGAGGGGACCGGCACCTCCCAGATCTGTGTGCAGGGGAGGGCACATGTGCACTGTGGGTTCATGCTCCCAGTGCTGCTGCCCTCACCCAGGGCCTCTGCAGTGCAGCATGTGTGAGCCAGCATGGCAGGGCATAGCGGGACCATGCAGAAAAGCTGCTTGCCTCTGCAAGCTCCAAACTGCCCTGGTCACACTTCCCTTGTGTGCACAGGGGCAGTGTGGGCAGCAGCACAGGGTTGTGCCCCTTGCTGCTGCCCCTGCCTGGAGGGGAAGTGTGGCCAGGGCAGGGCAGAGCTTACAGAGGCAAGCAGCTTTCCTGTGTGGCCCCACTGTGCCCTGCCATGCTGGGTCACGCACACTGCATAGTAGAGGCCCCAGAGAAGGGCAGCAGGGCTGGGAGCATGAGCCCACACCACACACCCGCCCCACCCCTGCCTCCACCCCATGCACAGATCTGGGGGGTGTGGGTACCCCCTTACCCCCTGGGAGTGCATGCTGCAGTGGGGAGCTGGCACCACCCCCCACCCCCAGACAAGCCGGGCCCACAGTGCATGGACTGGGAGCTGTGCACTTTGGGCCAAGCAGGCTCTGCGCCTCCTTGTGCAGCTTCCTGCACTCCTGCAGGAAGCCAGAGATGGAGGCATGAAGCCCACCCAGCCTGGCCCATCCCATGGCTCATGGACTGGGAGCTGCACGCTATTGGCCCAAGCATGCTCTGCGTTTCTCTGTGTGGCTTACCTAAAGGGGCAATAGCACACCACTCTGGGTCCATGCACCACCGGCTGGGCAGGCACTTCTGTGGTAAGCTGGCTGGTGGCTGAGGGAGTGGGGAGATGTTGGGGAAAGACGTGGAGTGCCAGCCCGGCTGGTGGTGCATGGACCTGGAATGGCATGCTATCAGCCCTGCAGGAAAGCTGCATAGGGAAGTGCGGAATCTACTCAGGCCAATAGTATACTGCTCCCATTTCATGCACCACTGGTGGTCTCTCCATGTAGGCCTTCCCCCAATACCTCCCCACTCCCTCAGCCACTAGTCACACACCAATGCCCTGCCCCCTCCCCCCGGCCCTCTGCCTCTTCCTGCAGCCCTGGCAGTCGCCCACATCCACACCTGACACCCAGGGCCCACCCCCCCCCAACCATGACCTGCAACCCCTACTTACCTTAGGCTCCA
The DNA here is from genome assembly GCF_000455745.1 of Alligator sinensis. Taxonomy (NCBI): domain Eukaryota; kingdom Metazoa; phylum Chordata; order Crocodylia; family Alligatoridae; genus Alligator; species Alligator sinensis. The sequence goes on from NW_005842055.1 coordinate 942,617, forward strand.
GGAACCATCAGTGAGCCTGAGCCAAGCCTTTGGTAATTGTGCCTCAGGCTGTGGCCTTTCCCCCTCTCCCTCCCCCTCCTGACAGGGTTGGGGGTTTCCTATCCTTTTTGCAATTATCTCTTGCAGGCTGGAACTCTGTTTTTCTGTGGGAATTGGAAAACCCAGATCCCTGGTGACTATACACATGTTCCAGGGTGGAAGGAAGGGTGCTGTAATTAGAGTGGCTTTCATAGCTGCTCTAAATAAAGTGCCTGCAATGTCATGTGCTTCAAAATGGCAGTGGGGGGGGTGCTTTAACTGAAGTTTGTTTGACAAGCTTTAGTTAAAGTGCCCCTGCTACCATTTTGAAATGCAGGGACACTGAATACAAGTGACATGAAAGCTGCTGGAGCATGCTAAATAGCATGCTCCAGCAGACTTGCTTAACTGAGTCTGCTCCAACACATGCTAATTAGCATGCATAGGAGTAGACATCTGCCACATGTAGAGGTGTTTGCTGTGCTTTCAATGTTTATACATGTTCAGTTAGATAAAACACAGGTTAGCCTGATCTACGCAGTGCATCTCCTCAAGTTAACTCAGTTACATTAGGCCAACCATTTTTGCCCAATATAAACTCCCTGAATGTATGTACAATTCAGCACTTAGATTGACCTAAACCTTGTTAGATTTAAGTAGGCATGCCACACCACAAATCTCCATTCAATGTTGGTCAGTATATAACTAAAAGTTCATAATGTTCCATTGTCCTGTCTCATTCTTTTTTTAGGAAATGTATCTTTATTTCTTTACAATCGGTTGTTATGTAATGAAAGTTTTTTTAAATATGAAGTTTCTGTTGTGATTAAGATAACATAATTTTTAACCAGAGATTTCAGATGTCCCTGTTCAAACAGGACTAATGAGAAAGTCAGCTTTTCTTTAGGAATGAAAACTCAGCAAAACCCATCAAGCAGAAAACAAAACCTACATTTGATTTTCCTTTTCTTAACTTTTCTATCTTAGCATATCTGTATTTGGTAGCCAATTGTACATAGCTGTCTTTCCAATTTAGCTACTGCTTGAAGCACACAGACAAGAATCTTGGAAGAAAAAGGATTTTATTATTTGCAATCACTAGTCAAATGATATATTTTGCTTTTAAAATTCATGCTGGCAATTCTGATGAGGTCATTGTTTCTACAAGAAAAAAATCCCCAGCTCTTTTTAATTCGCTAGCCATCTGAAGTGTGTCTCTGTTTATATCCTAGTTCCCTTATCTCCTAATCTTAGATCCTATAGTATAATGTACACTTGGAATCCCATCCAAGACTTACACCTACACCAGTTAATAGTGCAAGAGATAATGCAAGTCCTACTGCTGCTGATAGTGCTACTGCATGCTTATCAGATTAGAACATTGTCAATACCTGCTTCTTAACTCATCAGAAAGATGCAGAATATGAATTATGTTGCATTAGTTGCAAAAGACTTTGCCTTTTCAGTTCTGAATGGGGCCAAAATAAAACCTACAGACATTGTGCAAAATAAAGTGGTTTGCAACAAGACAGTTTATTTAAATATTGACTGTGGAAGTGGACAACACTGCAGAAAACTAACTTTTTTTTCAGAATTAATACTGTAAAACTAATGTGTAAACATCTACAGGCTATCAGAATCATAAGCAGTGCAGTTTTATAAATAAATAAATCCCTGGCAATAACCCCGTGATAAATTCATTCAAAATGTATTCATGTAGCTTTGTTTTGTGTACCTTCATCTGGATGACAAACTACATGGTGGACGGCTAACAAAGGTAAATACCCTAATGACTTTTGTTTGTGAAATCATAATGAATTTAGATTGCACCTCTCTGGGTAAGTGCCAATTCCAATGTACTACCTTTTTCAGTATACTCAAAAAAATACTGATGCTGACCAGAAGATTTTACAAGTTAGAATGAGATCTGAAAGTAAATACAGTATGATTTGAACTTTCACTTCAGTACCAGAAATGGGTTATTTCAGAGAAAAGTAACAAAAGATAATTAGGGAACAGTAGGACAGTTAAAGAGGAATTAAAATCCTAATCCTACAGTCCCTTGAAATCAATGGGAGATTTGCCTTAGAAAGGACTGTACAATCCTGTTAGGTGTTAATTGGGTCATACAAGGTGGTAAACATTCTAACCATCATTGATTTCACTGCTGGTAGTGCTCGGTATCTCACAGGGTCAGCCCCCACAAATCTATTTATACAGAGCTAGGCAGCTTAAGGAATCACTAAGCAGCAAAAGGGATTTAGCCATAATCAAGGTTCATAACAATCTACAATATTATTAAAAAATCAATAACAGTTTTATGTAACCTACTGGAGTAGCTTGCAGACAGCTCACAAAAGAGTGAGCTATAGCTGATTCAATACTAAGTCCAACATATTACATCTGTTATCTTCTACTACCTGCAATGCTCATGACAAATATGGTAAATCTGCCATTACTATTTCCTGCTTCTGAAAATTAATATTGTCAGTGTTCCAACTGGGGGGAAAAGTGTTACAATGGGACAAGGGTGTAGGTTGTAGCCGTGTTGGCCTAAAGACATAGGCAGACAAGGTTCTTTGCATAACTCTAGTATCTTTTTTTAGACCAACTTAAATATTTGGAAAAATTCTTCTTAGCAAGCTTTTGGGTATAAATACCCTTTCTCAGGCTGAGGAAGCATCTGTGGTTGGTGTGTACTCTTCCTGGATGGAATTCATTATAGGTGACTTGCTTATAGGAATTCATTCTGTCTCGGATGGCTAGAGCTGACTCGAGGTGATTTAGAAATTGCTCGTTCGTCAGGGCGGGCTGGTGAATGGAGAGGCAGACAAGGTTTAATGGTTGCAAAAACGTTTACTTACGCCGCTTGTAGTTGCGACGCAGATGGTCCGGTCGTCTGAACAACTATGTGAGTTGTTCCAGCTGGCAAGGCCCAAGCCAGTTAATCCGTCCGCAAATCA
>NW_005842055.1:951423-958825 GCF_000455745.1 Alligator sinensis
GAGTTGTTCCAGCTGGCGGGGCCCAAGCCAGTCAATCCGTCCGCAATTCAAGCCGGCTGGAAAAGGGTACGTCTGGGATTGCGCTCGGCGACGGGAAGAAGGATCGATAGGTGATCAGTCTATCGATCAGCTAGCCGCAAGTCAGATCTCTTTAGAGGCACTCTGCAGCGTGCTCAAAGTTCTTCGACTTGGGCGGATGTCGCACGAGATTTTAAACGGCTAGCAAGCCAATCACTAGCCGCCACATGTGAATAATTTAGAACTAGCCAATAGCGGGACACAAATTTGCATTCGAATAGCGGGAACTCTTTGCACCGTGCATTTCTGTGCTGCAAAGAAGAAATGCACCCTGCAAATTGGCAGGAACTCTCTTGCACCGAGGTTCTTCTGTGCAGCAAAAACACTCGCTGTGCAAGAGGCTCTCATGTGGCAAGAAAATTCCATCGTGCCGAAGCACCAAAATCACTGGGTTGTGACACATTCCATCCAGGAAGAGCACACACCAACTGCAGATGCTTCCTCAGTCTGACAATGGGACAATGCATATAAAAAACTTTTCCCCCAACCAGAGATTACAGTGTCCATTCTCTTCATAAAAGCTTATGCTGGACTTCCTTCTCCTTACCTATATCCATCCTTTCTACAAGAGAAATACAGTAATGTAGATTGTGGAAAAAGAAAATTTTACAATTTTCTAACCTCAAAGATGTGCATATCCTCATGATTCTTTTCTCTTCAGCTTTTTCAATTATTTTGTTCAGTTTATTTTTTCATTCCATCCCTCACCTAAATATCCCTTCAGTTTTTCCCTATATTAATTTTTTTTTCTTTCTCTCTCTTTTTTTTCTTTTCTTATCCATTTTTCTCTCCCATTTGCATCTGGTCCTGGTCAATTTATAGTTCTCTTTCCTTGTCAGTTTTCCTTATCATGACTTTCTGTCTCCCTATCTTCTACACAGCTTTATTGCTTGTATTCCAGTGCTAGAGTTTTTATGTTCACAAGATTAACCAGGTCCTGCTATGTTTATTTGTCCCAAGTCATTAATATAGCCAGCAAATAGTTTTTCTCCCTACCACCATTGTCATGAGCAGTCCATTTGGTGGGTACTTAGAACCAGAGCATCTGGGCTAAGTACAGACAGTCAGACACAGTGCAGCTGAATTGATTCAGTCTTTGCAGGTTAGTTTAAGCTGAAGAGTTTGAACCAATAAGCAAATAAACACATGTTCACTTTTGACTCAGGACATGCCACCACATGCCTACAGTGGCTTGAGCCAGAATCTGGGGGCTTCTAGAGCACAGCTGTCAGCCACTCCAAGGCTTTCCCCCACTCCCTGCTGGAGCAGACGGGGTGAGGCCAGGCCCCAGACAATGTCCTGCCTGGGTGGGGGGAAGGAGGGAGCAAGAGGGGGAAGGTAGTAGCATTGAATTCATAAAAGCTTGAACAAAAATCGTTCTTGCTCTGAAAAAAACTATAAAATGAAAATTATAAACACAGCCTGGGAGGTGTGTTTGCTTACTCTTTCTGCTGCCCCTGAGGTCTCCTGGATTTGCAATCAAGTGTCAGAGCAGCAAGACTCCACAGGGTTGCTCATCACTTCCTCTTCCTGCTTCTAGATGCCTCTGGGATTTGCAGTCCACAGTTGCAGGCCACATTAAGTTTTAGGAGGGCAGGGCAACTCCATACTCAGGGGAAGGCAAGTTTAATCCCCCTCCCTGGCCCCTAGACCACAGATGGGATTTGCCTGTGAGGGACTATAAACCAGCCCTTACTGGGCTGGCTTATTGCCACCCACAGGGCAGGGCCAGTCCTATTCTCTGGAGCAGACAGCACAGCCCTAGCCGGGGTAGAAAGCATGATGGAATGCTGGGGGACTCTGATTTAACTTGAACCAGGAAAGAGTCTGGGATAGAAGTTTCATAAACTGGTTTGATCCAAATCAGTTAAGTCTGATACTACATTCAACCGGGTTTATCTTAAACCAGTTTCGGCCTTTTTGAAAATGGTTTATGTGCATTGAATTCATGTTCTGTTACAGGTTTAAACCAGTTTGTGATCATTTAAACTGGTTTGTGTGTAACTTCTGTCCCTAGCCCAGAGGTTCTAGCTGCTGACTTGGTGTGTAACATTAAGTAAGATGCTTTACTGTCTCTCAGTTTTTGTACCTGTCAAATTCAAATAATGATACTTGTCCTTCTTTATTTGGTGTACAGTTATCTGAAAATGAAAAGTAGTATGTCAAGAAGTTACCCACAGTTAGTTTGTGACTGGGTCAGTCATACCCCTGTGGCCTCTGTAGAAAATAAAATGCTGCACAGAAAGTAAAACACTGTGTCTACAAAGTGCAAAGCTTGTGTTAACTGGAATGGAAAGAGAATTTTAAATATATATATTTCATTTAAAAATCTCAGTTTAAATTCTGACTAAAATACGATGGAAACTTGCTTATAGGTGACTGATACATTTGTCAAGGACAGCCTTTCTGAAGGATGCCAAGCACTCAAGAGTTCAGTATTAAATATGCTTCCACTGATTGAAGGCTTTTAGGGTTCTAGTGTATTGAGGTGACCGTCCATAGACTTCCTGCATGTGGTAATCTGAGCAGTTGGGAAGTTTGCTGCTTCATGCCTTTCGCCTTGTCTCTACCTCCTGGAAATGCTAGTAATTCAAAACTTTAAAAATAAGTATATGGTGTAGTTGGTGCATGGTGATAAATGCTTCTTACCTTTAAACTTTAAGACCAATCTTCTCTTATGTTTGTGTACAAATTTGTGCTTTAATTTAAGCATCTCTGCTGCCATTTTTCAGCACAGGGACGATGATGCACTTGACGCTCTGGGCACTTTAGAGCCTCTTTAGAGAGGCTTTCGGAGCTACTCTAATTAAAGCACCTTCCCACCACCTCCCAGGACACACGTAAAAATGCCCTTACTGCTTTCCTTAGCAGTATACAGACATTTGCCAGGATTTGGTAAGTGGCACCTGTTACTTTCACCATGCAAGGCATATTTTTATACATAATGGATATTTCAATTGTGTTGGTGTGAAGCAGACTTCTATTAATTATAAACTATTGCTAATTGTTATTTTTTGATAAACCCAATGGCTGATATAGTTTATAAATTGAATTTTGAATTTAGACATTTATCAAAAGAACAATTGATGAATACTAGGAATAAATATATCTTTATATTCCTGTAAGAAGACCATTTCAGTAATGATCCCTTTTAACCCTTAGCTAGCATGATCTAATCTAATTAATCAATTAATGAACTAGCTGAATGAGTTCATTAAATGATAAAGCAGACAGCAAAGGGAAAGCTCCTTAGAAGTGCCTACAGCCATTCCACTGGAGTCAATTGTAGTTCTACTGCTGACCTCAGTGGAAGCAAAATTGAGCACTACTGAAGTGCAGAGAGCATTCATGACAGGTCAACTACTAACGCAGGAGGAGCAAAGCATAAAGATCAAATGCAAACCATACAGCTGCTCAGGCTGTCTACACTCAACAAACAAATTAAAATATCACGTGAGATTCTATTAATAGCCTCCATTTTGTAGAAACAATTTAAAAGTGTTTTATTTTTGTTTTGTTTTGTTTTGTTTTACCCCAAGCAAAATATTAACAGTTTTCACAGCTAGACCTGTGGCTGATCCCATTGGCTCAAGGGACAGACTATGCACAGACCTAACTGAGCAACTGTCCTGCCTATTCTACCTTGACCTCTTGGGGGGGGGAAGTCTTTAAGAGCTACTTAGTCTATGTAGTTCTTTGTTTTCAAACATTTGTGGGGTTTAATTATTTTAAGGGCAAAACTGTAGCTCAAATGGCTGGACCTGACAGTGACTGTGGCACGTTTTCAGTTCTATTTGTGAGTTTGTGGTTAAGGGCTTCTACAGATCCCCAGCTGCAGCAGCTAACTTGACAAATGATACAGGTGATGCACCACGGGGGTGGTGAAGGAGCACAAGCAACACAGCAAAGAGGGTTGCGGCCAAGGTGACATGGCGAGGAAGCACATGCCCCCCAAGATTTCTGTGCCCACAGTAGGGTTCAGGGCTGCAGTGGGGCTGGACCAGCTCTAGGTAGAAGCCACTGCTGTGGCCCTGTTCGTGTGGCCATGGCCTAACAAGGTGAGGTGTGGCAGTGGTGGCAGTGCAGACTTGTGCCCCCTGGTGCTTCTGGGCATACCGGGGGCACCTCACTTTGGTGGCCATGATGGCACAGCACTCCCTCCTAAGCCAGGTCCTGCCAGCTGGACCATTGAGGCAGCTCCGGCCTGGAGCTGGTGTGGCCTACCTACAGCCCAGCACCCCACTGTGGGCTCATAAATCTTGAGGGACACATGACCCCACCCCACAGTTGCATTACCTGTGCTCCTTCCACTCCCCACCCCCCCACACACATTACCTATACCCACACTGTCCCCTTCCCTATCCCTCCACCCCCATCCCCATGCACTGTGGGGGCTGAGGACAGGGGCACATGTCCATCATCTTAGCCCCACCCCCACAAAAAAATAAAAGTTGGCACCTATGGCTTTAACAGTATTTCTAAGCTATTGATTTGTTCTAAAACCTCTACTGAAATGCTTAGGAAAAGTGAAAACAACACAACAGGACAAACAAGCCAAGTTTAGCCCTATGCAGAACACTCAGTTTAAGATTCTCTCCACCAGCAGAGAATATCCAAGTGAAGATGAGGAGGTACTCTATTTGTAACAAACATCAGAAGCCTGGTAAGTATCTATTTTTATAATGTGTCATGAGACAATGCAGCAGTGTCATGTGTCAAGTATCTATTCTCACAATGTGTTATAAAGCAATGCAGACTACCACAGGGATTCACTCAAAGGTTTAGAATGAAGTTTTCCATGCCCCAGCGCTTGGGAGAGGGGAAATTGTTTAGGTAAGGGGCCAACTCACAGCTAGCAATTCAGTATCATGAATCCCATCCTTTCTGCAGAACTGAACATCTACACTTGGTGAAGATTGTATATAAAAAAAATAACAAAAAGGAAAATGATAATTGTTTTGGCAAATAATGGCACACTATTGTTATCTAAAATATAAAGTATGTGCTTAGTCATATTACATTAGCGAATTGAGATCAGTTAGAGCAGGAGTATGTGTCTGTGTATAGTTTCAAATTATCTCTTATTAACATTAGTTCTGACATTATTTGAATATTGTATAAGAGGCAGTTAATGTGTATGTACAATACATAATATTTAACTGATAACATGAAGCAAAACTCACAATTAGTTTCCATTTACCTGTTTAGAAAGAAACACTCTCAGAAACATGTATTGTAGCACCCATGCACCCAGGGAAATGCTTATGAGTGAAATATAGTAATGCTAATGGAAGCACCAGGGACCAGAGTGATGATATAGTCCTTTGCAACAACTTTTCCAGGTTTGCTGATCTCATACGGCGAGCTTTAAACTAGCCTCACCGGGGGAAGGGGCCTTAGGAAGATGTGGAGACACCACCCGAGCAAGACAGGTGACACATGCAAGGAGTGCCCAGGTAAGAAACAGGGGTCCAGATAGTCTTCCTAATTGGGAGGTGGCACATGCAGCTATGCAAGGCCTTAAATGCCTGTATAGAACAAACAGGAGGAACTCGCCCTCAGAATAGCCAGTTCAAACCCAGACATAGTAGGGATTACAGAAAGGTGGTAGGATTCATCCCATGACTGGGCAGTTAGCATTAGGGGCTATAGGCTCTACAGGCAGGATAGAGAAGGAAGGAAGAGAGGGGGTGTGGCGCTCTATGTCAAAGAGCAATACACATCCTCTGCCAGCAAAATGGGGTCGGAGGAGGGGCAAGCTGAAGTGCTCTGGGTCAAGATACAAGGGGGTTGTGGGTAGAGGGATTTAACAGTGGGGGTCTACTACAGACCCCCCAACCAAGGGGAGAAGCTGGACCGGGAATTTTCGGGCCAGCTTGCAGAGGCACTTCAGGCAAGGGATGTAGTTGTCATGGGTTATCTAAATTACCCGGACATCTGCTGGGAGGAGCAGTCAGCCAGCTCGGACCGTTCCAGGAGGTTCCTGGCCGAGATACAGGATCTCCACTTAAACCAGGAGGTGCACAGTCCCACCAAAGGAAATATCCTGTTGGACCTGGCCCTGGCCACAGGTGATGATCTGGTAAGGGGGCTCCAGGTCCTTGACCACCTGGGTGATAGCGATCATCGCTTGCTGGAATTCATCATCCAGCGCAGGGTGTCAAGGGCCTGCAGCAAGGCGGTAGACCTAGACTTCAAGAGGGCCAACTTCAATGATTTCAGGAGATTGGTGGGAGAGGCGCTGGAGTTCTCGAGGGCAGGGGAACTCAATGCCCAAGATGAGTGGTCATTCCTTAAGGAGACGATACTCAGGACCCAAAGGGTGACGATCCCAAAAAGAAGCAAGGGGGGCAAGAGTGCCCAAAAGCCTCCCTGGCTCACCAAGGATGTCTAGGAATGCCTGGTTGCCAAAAAGGCAGCGTACACCCAGTGGAGGGGGGGTGCTATGTCCAAAGAAGAGTATACCTCCACTGCTCGGGCCTGTAGGGGGGGCTGTTGGAAAGCTAAGGCGGACATAGAGCTAGATCTAGCATCCAAGATCAAAGATAATAAAAAGTCCTTTTTCAAATATATAGGGAGGATGAAGAAGAACTGTGAAATGTGGGGCCCCTGCAAGATGCTCTGGGCAATCTGGTGGTTGCACCAGAGGAGAAGGCAGACCTCTTTAACAAATTCTTCACCTCCATTTTCTTGTGCAGGGACCGGGACTCCCCCACCGTGATTCATGACAGCCTCGAGGGGAACGCCTCAAGACCTAAGGTTGAGGAGGACCAGGTTAGAGTGCTTCTGGAGGGGCTGGATGTGTTCAAATCAGCAGGTCCAGATGCTCTACACCCCAGGGTGTTGAGGGAGCTAGCAGGGGTTATTGCAGGTCCCTTGGCACGGCTTTACGAGCACTCGTGGTGCTCGGGCCAGGTGCTAGATGATTGGAAGATAGCCAATGTGGTCCCCATCTTTAAAAAAGGGAGAAGGGAGGACCCGGGCAACTATAGGCCTGTCAGTCTTACCTCAATCCTGGGGAAACTCTTTGAGAAGATCATCAAGGAGCACATCTGTGATGGGCCGGCATCAGGCATGATGCTTAAGGGCAACCAGGATAGTTTCATTAGGGGCAATTCATGTCAGACCAACCTGATTGCCTTTTATGATCAGGTCACAAAAGCATTGGATGCAGGTGTCACCGTGGATGTAGTCTTTCTGGACTTCAGCAAGGCCTTTGACACTGTCTCCCACCCTATCCTCATTAAAAAAACTAGGCGACTGTGGCATTGATGCCTACACGGTCAAATGGATTGCAAACTGGCTGAAGGGTCGTACTCCGAGG
>NW_005842055.1:959016-970367 GCF_000455745.1 Alligator sinensis
TCCCTTCTTGAGAGCATGGAGGCAGAAAGGGATCTTGGAGTCATCATTGACTCCAAGATGAACATGGGCTGACAATGCGAGGTCACGGTCGGCAGGGCTAACCGGACCCTATCGTGCATCCACAGGTTTATCTCAAGTAGGTCCAAGGAGGTTATCCTCCCCCTCTACGCGACACTGGTCAGGCCACAGCTGGAGTACTGTGTGCAGTTCTGGGCACCCCACTTCAAGAGGGATGTGGACAACATTGAGAGGGTCCAGAGGAGGGCCACCCGCATGATCTGGGGCCAGCAGGGCAGACCCTACAATGAGAGGCTACGGGACCTAAACCTGTTCAGCCTTCACAAGAGAAGGCTGAGGGGGGACCTGGTGACTGTCTATAAACTCACTAGGGGGGACCAGAAGGATTTGGGAGAGACCTTGTTTCCCCTAGCGCCCCCCGGGATAACAAGGAATAACATCCACAAGTTGTTGGAGAGTAGGTTTAGATTAGACATCTGTAAGAACTACTTCACAGTAAGGGGGACTAGGATCTGGAACCAACTTCCAAGGGAAGTGGTGCTGGCTCCTACCCTGGGGGTCGTTAAGAAGTGGCTTGATGCCTACCTGACTGGGGGCAATTGAGCCGTGTTTTCCCCCTGCCCAGGCAGGGGGTTGGACTTGAAGATCTACAAGGTCCCTTCCGACCCTACTTCTATGATTCTATGATTCTATGACTCAGTAGACCAGACCTACCACTTGCACCATGTTCTTCAGGGACGTAGTTTACCCACAGCCACAAAAGAATGTCTGTTAGCATAAGCAACATCACTTCATAGCCTTTACAGTATAGAAATCCTTTGTGAGGCAAACTAGTCCTTAGGTACCAAAAGTTATATCTATACTGCTACTGAACCCCACCAACCATGTACATTAAAAAACACTTCACTCTAAGTGCCCCTAGAAAGTCTCCTGAGTTTCAGAACCTGAAACTTAGCCTCCTTTTAACCCGTCACTCTCTCTAGTGCTCAACAGTCACCCAAACACTGCAGGGCATCATCACAGACTAATCTCACTCCTAGTTCCTAACTTTCTTTTACCTGTCTCTAGTGCTGGTAATTAGGGCCAAGCACAGCAGGAAAGGCACATAGTGAGTGGACAATGGCTAAAGGGCTCTGCTAGAAGTAGAGAATCAGGAATTTGCTTCTAGCATAGTCCTTCTAGGAATTAAGTGGTCTCTTCTTCATGTCTCCTTCTGGTTTTTGTACTTGTACCTGCACTGGCAACAAAGTAATGTAGACAGGTGATGTAAATGCAGGATTCAAGTTCTTACATGAGATTAACCTTGTAGGCCACCTCAACATAGAGATGCACCTTTAGGGTGTAAAGCAAAGGTAGATAGCACCTAAAGATTCAGCTAGCTGCTTAAAACCCCACTGGACCCATATATACATTTTAAGATTTGAAATTCGACCCTTTGACTATAGATCATTTTGAAAATTTTGCATATGCACTGTAAATAATTATAAGAATAAACTTGTCCTCTCCCTTTTTGTCCTAATCCTGCCATTACTTTGGTAATGTCCTTATCTCTGTATTTAACAGCTTACCCATTGCCTTTGTGCACTTGTATGTGTGTATAGGAAAATGAAAAACTGAACTCGAGGCTAACCTGAAATCCTAGTATTCATCAGTTTACACACTACAGTCCTGAACTGGAGATCTGATAACCAAGCTAGCAAGAGAAAATTAGGTTTTTAGCACCTGATCTTTTCCCATAAAATTCAATAGAAAGAGGCTTTTAAATGGATAACTGTTTTCAAACATGGTAGCTGTTAAGACATTGTCTTGATAAAATGCTTGTTCCATTGAAGTTAATGGCAAATTTATTTCAGTGGAGGCTTTCACCCATTGTATTGTCATATAGCTGAACAGTTCTTTCTCCAAATGGACTTTTGTTTAAAGGAAAGTACCAAGTCAAAAGGCAAACAATTTTTTCAACAAGTGGAACAATTTAGGATTAAATGAAAACTTACATAGCCATTTACACAGTGCTTAGTTAGTTTGTGGAACTCATTGCCACAGGTGAATGTAGAGGCAGATAGCATAGCGAGGTTCAGAAAGGGGCTAGACAACTTCATAGTTAATTGCTCTATGAAAAGCTATTAAACAGAATAGTCAGATATGTTTCCTCTAGCATTGCTAAACCAATGAAGGTGGAGGCCAGGAAGGATAATAAGCAGAGGATAGGATCACTCTAGATATATTGGTTCAATGCTCTCCCCCTAAAAGATGCACTTCTGCCATGCTTAGAGGTAGGGGTATTTGTTATACAGAAGAACAGTGGGCCTAGGCCCACCAAGAGAACTACAAGGGAAGTCCTTAGTCAGAAAGGCCGATAGAAGCATAACAATTGATTACTGGGGGCAATAAAAGAGAAAACAGGGATGGGAGTGGTAATCATGTTAATGACAAAGATTCTGAGTGGGGACCCTGAACAGAGTACACCACCCAGAACCCACTGCTCCTTAAATGTGTCCAAGGCATCAGTGCATGTCCCCCAATGAAACTCTGTCCAGAGATGTGTACAGAGGAATGACAGGTAAATGGATCCACAGTCACCCAGGTTCCCTCTGACCAGAGCCTCCTTCCTGGTCTGGTAAATGATGTCTTTGGCCAGAGCTAGGAGGAAGTTGACCAAGAGGTGCCAGGACTTGGTGGGACCATGGATTGGGGAATGGGTAAAAGAAAGGGTGTGGGGAGAAGTGCAGCCAATACCTGAGGAGGTTTTTGAGGAGGTGGTATAAAAGCTGCAACCCAGCACATTCAATGTAGGCATGTACCAGGGTTTCCCTCTCTTGAGAAAATAGGCTAGTGTCAGTGAAGTATGCCAGATATAGACCTATGCAGATGGCTCTGCACAATTATACCTCCTGCCATACTACATAGCAACTGTGATCCTGCAGTGTCCCATGGGTTTCATATACCTCCAAGCCTAGGATATAGTGGCTTCACAATACCCCAGCCCCAGGGGTCCATGCACCCCTGAGCTTTAGAGACTGCAGCAACCATGATCCCACAGGCCCAGGGGTTTCATGCCATGCATGGTGCGCCCTTTTGGGTTGGGAGTCCTGTCAGCTGATGGGGCTTCAGTCCTGAGTCAGGGGCTGTAAAGCTGCTGAGGGATTCCTGGAAGAACAAACTGGCAAACTGACAGAGTAAAAAACTGGCCCTGACCTGGGCAGGGAGACAAACTCATGCCAGCTGAAACTATATGAGAGAAAGCAGTGCTGAAAAGGTATCCAGAAGAGCTGGGAGTGAGCCAGCAATGTGCGGGGAAAGATTTGTTTTGTAGCAGCTAGAGACCCAAGGTGGGGTTGTGCTTAAGTTGGCAACCAGCTCATTGATGTTTTGTTTTCTGTTTCCATCAGCAGCTTCGGGGGTGGACTGGAGACTGGACTGGGGCAGGACTAGATCAGATACCAGGCAGCACTACAGTGGCCTGGGAGAAGATCCTGTGACATATTTGTCCTTCATTATGAGACTATTTAGACTGATTTTAGCTGTATTTATTTAAGACTGGGGCTTAATGCTACAGCCTCCTCCAATGATGATGACACATAAACCATTAGAAAGATTTCTTTGTCTTTCTTGATTCTTCATTTCTCAGTTCCTTCAGAAGCTTGTCTTCTAACACTTGATTTGACACCATTTTTGTAAAGGCAGACATAAAAAAAGACCTGTTATTCATAATGACTGAAGTGATAGAACCGAAATGCTGCTATGGTTGTAGCATTTCAGACTAGTTAAACCCTACATCAGGGAAACCAAAGGAAACTTCAGCAGAACTTGTTTCCAAAACTGAGCCTTCCATTTGTGCTTTAATGAATGCTTTGTATTCAGTTTTTTTTGAAGATCTTTACCATATGAAACTTCTACAATATTATTTTTTTTATCAAAAACACTTCTTATCTTTTAAGTCTTTCTCAGTTGATGCAAATGTAAAATGTGCAATTTAAGCACAAATCCAAATATTGCACTTTTTCAGTTTTGTGGATTCCCATTATAAATGCAGGGCTGGCCATGTTTCCATTTCAAGCTGTGGTTGAGGGTCCTAGCATAGTTTGCTTTCAGAAATGGGAACAATTGTTAAATTCATTGCTTTATTGTAACAGAACTGTAGCACTTTAAAAGGAAAAAGTCCCTTCGTTCTGCAACTGAAGAGAATAGCCCCTTGTCGTCTTATAGAAACAAGTTACAGCTCTTCTACTTGTGGGTGATTCTGGGGCACATTTTCAGCTATGAAGCTTGTAAAAGTGAGTGAAGCCTGAAGTTCAAGAGTGATAAATGGCACTGAATGACCAAAGCTCCCTGGGACTGTATGGTCAGAGCAATGTACTATGCTCTACGTGGGGCACAGAGCTGGAAGAGAAAATGACCTTTAACCATACTTCATCTTCCCTGCCCTGTCATAATGCCATTTTCTAATGGAGGGAGGTATAGTTTTAGAAGAAAGAGGCTGGTCTTCACAAAAGGAAAAGAAAGAAAGAATTAGTGAAGAATCCTATCTGTACAGGCATAGCAAGGGAAAACACAGATCAGCTCTAATACTACCACAACAACATAGTCGCTTATTGTTACTGAAGTAAAAAGATCTATACTGTTTTGTTTCTTGGCATTCTGATAATCTTACACATTACCAAGTGCTGCCTCGGGGTCCCTCTTGCGAGGCAGGATTTATGAGGCATACTTAAAAGCTTGCCTGAATGTTCATGGGAGGGAGAGGAAAGTGGTACTCCAGCTGTTGTTGGATTAAGTGGCTGCACCTCATAAAAGCCTGCGGGGGCAGAGTGCTGTGATTGGGGAGTGGCCTTTACTGTCATCTGAGTAATAGTCTCTGGAAATGTGGAAGACTGAAGGAAGTTCAAACAGCACTTCAACCTTTATATTCAAGCAATAAATAGGAAGACATTGAAAAGGTAAACTTATTTTACAGTGGCTAGTTCTGGAGCATTTGATGTATTTCATAGTTTTCCGGTAACTCAGGCAAAGTGCCTAATTATGGAAATGAAGACAAAAATTGAGGAGCACTGCATATCAAATAATAATGAAACATACATGTTTTAAATGAGAAATATCAGCCACACAGTACTATCGTGCAAAGAGAGTCAATAGACATAGGGTAAAAATCTCAACAGGAACTTGAGAAACTGAAGGGAAAAACAAATTAGTTGTCATGTGCTATCACAGTAAACAAAACTAAATTGCCCATGGATGCTACCAGAAAAATGATACTGATGCAGCTATCTTATAGCAAATACCATCAAAACCAGAATAACAGTCATGCGTCCTAACCAAAACTGCAAACTAAGTAGAAACCTGAAAGAGTTTTTTTGGTTACAAGAGCACATTCAGTATAAATGAAATCATCTTTTAAAAAAAAGACTTGTTCAGTTTCATACGAAATGTGTTAGCCAGAGCTTTAGGTCAGGATGACACCCTGCTGAAAGTAGTTAATGCTCCTAGCCTTGGGTGGCTTTAAAAACACATTCCAAGCCCCCATTTTTAATTACCACTTGAGACTCTTGGTACTTTCAGTATTTAGTACTCTCAATATAAGATAGGACTTTTTCTAAAGACATCTGAATGGTGAGTCCTAAGGTTTACAGAAAAAAAGCAATATGCTGAAAGGGGTACATGATGAGTCTATAAGGCATAAAACCTACAGGAGGGATGGAGACATTTCATACTAGTGTTCATACATGAATGCTGACATTAGGGAAGCTGTTAAGGTCAGTAGTTATACCAAAAATATAGCCCAAGTTAAATAGAAGAACTAATCTTAATACTACATACAAATGGAGAAAAATATTCATAGATTTATTTATCTTGTTCTAGGTTTTTGTATTCATTTTATGTTATAGATTTATTAGAAAATACTACACAAACAGGTGTCTAATCTTTTTTTGTTGGCATGATATACCTAACCTAGTGACGTCTGGTAAAAGGCTACAGTTGTATAAGAGATCAAACAGTTTGCAATGTAATTGGGGTTTACACATGTAACTTCTAATTCCTGTTCCAATTGTGGGGGTATAAGAGGTGTCAAAACAATAAAGTACTCACTGACAAAGGCTGTTCCAGTTTTAATACTGTTTTAATACTGTTCCAGTTTTAATACTGTTAAATTACAGAATAAAGTGCTGACATAACACTTAACAGAAAACTGAAAACAAGACAGCTTGTAATGTTATTATCTGACATCTGACACACCAGAAGTATAGAGAGCTAGATAAAACTATAAATGTTTTGGAGTCCTAGGGGGTATCACCACTTAAAAAGATGAAGTATGTATCTAGTATGGAAATCAATCCACAGATGGGTTCCAAAAGATCCCTAGGGTTTTATGCAGTTGCCATACCAGATAGACACATTAAGAAGTCAGTGACAGCTTCTGAAGGGAAGGAAATAAGTGCCACATTAAGTCTGTGAAAATCTTAAACAGGCAGCTGTCACAGCATATTAAGATTCCAGATGAGCTTCAGGACATGGTACTGTCAAAGCAAATGGACTTAACACCTTCTGACAAGAGTAGCAGTGATATCTCAAGGAACACCTGCAAACCCAATTGACAGTGCAAGGTGCTTCAGATACCAATTAAAGTTAAGTTACAGTTAAGTTAGTTACTTGGGTTGGTTATGATTATTTGAAATTCTTTATTTTAGAAATATTGTTTGTTCATTATTGCTGTTCTTCTTAAGACTATCTGAGAAAGGAATTGTATTTTAAGAGATTCAAGTTCCAGTTGCTCAGACAACCAGAACAGAGCTACTGAATGAAGGAGATGTCTGTAAGCACCTTGCCAAAGTGATTATTGTATACTGGGTGCATCTACATGTCACCCTTCAGAGATGTTGTTACTGCACCATGCTTTAGTACTTTCTTTTGGAAGTAACTGCCCATACTGTGCCGTGTGCATGGTACATGGTTAGTTTTAGCTCCTACTTCACCGTAGCAGCACGCTAAAATGGGGGAGTGCATTACTACAGCAAAGTAGCTGCCGGTCACACACAGATACATGTGATTGCTACATCAACGTAGCACATTGTATGGTGATGCACTACAGCAACGTAAGGTGATGTGTAAATGCGCCCACTGTGGAGAGGATGTTCTGCCTCATTCCTCCAATAACTTCCCCACCTAAGATTCTACTTCTATAAGTAAATACTAAGAGACACGGAAAAAATAGGAGAAAGAGAAGACCATTATGAACTACCCATTTGTTTATTTTGAGCTCTTCTCAACTTACTTACTTTCTCTTGCTATTTTTTTTACTTTTAAACATGTTGACTGTTTAGGGAATCTTTCATAGCAAATATTACTAGAAGCCAGGCTGCCTTTCCAATAACAGGTCACTAACAATATGTTATCTTCCAGAACACAATTTAAATTCCCCCAGAGATTTAAGGCAGCTGATTGTGAGACAAAACCAGGAGAAGCTCCTGGTGTTGCTCTAATGGCTTTTCCTCCATATATATAGTTTAAACTTAGAGTTACGTCACATTAAACAGCACAGATGTTATAACATGTACATAGCATGAGCAACAGCATAGTTATTAGTGCCATTATCCATACTTCAATGGATTTGCAATGCACTATGGATCATAAAAAACACTGACTTAGCCTTTCCAACTGAATGATCTTATACTTCTCATTCAGGAAAAAAAGTCTAGTTTGTCAAATTTTATTTTTTGGAAGTTGCTTAATAATCTGTGTGGCTGAATAGCATTCTTTGGTCAGCAATAATGCCACTAGCAACGATGAAGTATTTTGTCTGTCTTTTTATTCTGTGGCTATGAGTGGGGAGAAGGAGGCAAAAGGAATGATTGCATGTTGTCCTCTTCAAAAAAAGGGTTTTACCGGAATGAATTTTGAAATTGGTTTGGAAGAGCACAATCACAAGTTATTGTTAGAGATTTGGGGAATTTTGATTTATCACTGTTGGAAGAAATGGTCTGATCAGGATGGAGGATTTTTTTTTATTCCTGTATCGCAAGGATACAGCTGATGGAATAGCTGATTGAATTTATGGATTTGGAATGAAAGCACAAGATTTCTCTGAAAAGTGTGCAAAAGAATACCACTGGGAGGGCCAGAGAATCTAATTTTGTAAAACATTATAGGTCAAATCCCTATTTTGGAATGATATGTTTATTAGTTTGAATAACTAAATTCCATCACCATCATACTCCACCGTATGATGAGTGTTATAAATGCATTACTTTTAAAAATGTGTGATAACAAAAAATATGCTTCACATGCTTTGTTGGGGTCTCATTTAATAACATAGTTCTAGTATCTTTCCATTTTATCCAGAGTAAATCAATGCTAATTCTTTTCATGAAATGCTGACCAAAAAGATGATAAAAAAGAACTGATATGCCACAACAAAATACAAAATATCATTCTGAATTCCAAAGATTGCTTGAGAATGCTCTTTTATCAGAATTTCTGCCATTTTGTCTCTTTTAGTGCCAAAATCTCCATTTATTTTCACACCATAAAGCACTCAGCATATCTGTACCAGCCCTAGGATGCATGCTGAATGTAGTAAAGCTACCAAAAAAAAAAGTTCCCCAATAGAAGTCAGGACTTAGAGACTATTCTCTTACCTAAGCTGCACTGCACATCAGTTTTCTATTGTTTGTAAACATGTTATACACTTAAAGAGATTAGGTTATCTAGTTGTCCTTAGTACTTTTAGAGTCAATATTTGAAGCTCTTTTTCCAATATTTGCATTATTTATTTATTTCTACATAAGCCACTTATTTTGCAGAACTAACAGGCTGAAGTCAATGCAAGATGCATGTATTCAGCACTTCTAAAAATCAGGTCCACCACATGTAAATAAACAAATATCTTCACTTTACATCATGACTAGTCTCAGATAGCAGAAATGGTCTTAGAAATTATCTGACCACTTCTGTGAGATGTTTATTATACTAGGACATTAAAACAGAGCCATGTGTTTCTAAAAAGTTTACAATAGATAAAGATGAAATATTAAAGGGAAAAAAGAAAGCATTAATGAACCACTGAATACAATACTGATTAAATGGTGTGCACTTCTACCCTGGTGATGTGAATATACTAGTAATTATAGTTTCTTAATTTCAACATCACTACTAAAATTTGTGCACTGAATGAACCAAGTGTTATCACCCACTATAGACTTTTTTTTAGCTTTAGTGAGCTCTTTCAGCCAACATTTCAGGAATATAATTGTAACTTAATGTGTTGGGGAGGGGAAATAATTATTCAGTTATAATTAATAATAGTTATTATGCATTCTAAATCTTGCATATTAAAAGTATACACTTATTAGGAGTATAGCTTCTTTATGTTTCAGAAAGCATTTTAAAGAAATTATAAAGTCACCTTGAATGGTCTTTACTGTTAAATACTCCTTCAGTACTCAATTCCTGCAATAGCTGGCATTTCATTTTAACAGTTCAAATACATATTTTGACTGGTAATTCACATGGTTATATGACATAGAAAAGATGTATAATTTCACATCTGACAGAGATCATTCAAGTTTGTCCATGACTGATGTTCCTAAATTTTGTTATACTTTAACCAAGGAAGACATCTTGTGGAGAAATTGTGGTATGTTTCTGAAACCTCACAGTTTTCAGTTTCTATTACAACCAGTTTTTCAGAAAAAGAGTTCTTATCTTGTGTTCTTAATCTTGGATTTGAGGGCATCAGCTGGAGTAGAATATAAGTACTGATAACCTCTTGAAATATATGCTACACATATTGGATAAAAGCAAAATATACATAACAGTAATAAAAAGCTTTCAATTTTAGCAAAGAGCTTTAGTGGCATAGATAATAAAAATAAAAGCCCATTTGATATAATAATGATATTACTCTTTCAGTTTTTTCCACTAGTTTCAAGGAATTGTAAGGCATTACTTTATAGTTTAATTCTAGTCAGACTACCAGATATTCTTGGATCCTTCATTGCCTGGCTGAATGTCATCACCTCCAGGCATTTACCATTGCTCCTCTTATTTTTTTTTTGTGAATCTCTGATTTGTTTTATTACAGGTACTTGAAATGTTTTGTTTGGTCAAAGAGAATGTTTTTCTCTTAAGGAGGTTTATTTTTGTGGTTTTCCTCTTTTAGGTAGATAGTACTGATTTGTTTGATTTTTTTTTTTTTGCTTTACATGTCCAATTAAATGTCTTATTAGCAAAGGCCTAGTACAATGTGGATGTCTGCATCAAAGCAGTCTTCTAGAATGTCTCCAATGAATTGTGAGACATTCTCTTGGAAAGTGGGAATTAATTGTTTCTTTAGCCAAGAGGACTTGAGCACCAACTAAGCAGGATTTACTCTTAATGTCTGTAAAACCCTTTGAATATAATAGTATTTTGTTTGTGTGTATCATTAGAACAAGGTCAACACAGTTGCAGAAAGGGATCTTGGAGTCATTGTTGACTCCAGGATGAACATGAGCCACCAATGCGAGGAAGCGGTCAATAAGGCTAACCGCATCTTGTTGTGTATCTACAGATGCATCACAAGCAGGTCCAGGGAGGTGATCCTTAGCCTCTATGCAGCATTGGTCAGGCCACAGTTGGAGTACTGCATCCAGTTCTGGGCACCATACTTCAAGAGGGATGTGGCTAGCATTGAGAGGGTCCAGAGGAGGGCCACTAGCATAATCAAGGGGCAGCAGGGCAGCCCCTACGAAGAGTGGATGGGTCGGTATTGACCTGGAACGGTGTGGGCAGTGGAGTCCCGCAGGGCTCGGTCCTAGGACCGATACTGTTCAATATCTTCATCAGCGACTTGGACGAGGGAGTGAAGTGTACTCTGTCCAAATTTGCAGATGACACAAAACTGTGGGGAGAAGTGGACACGCCGGAGGGAGGGAACAACTACAAGCAGACCTGGACAGGTTGGACATATGGGCAGAAAACAACAGAAAGCAATTCAACAAGGAGAAATGCAAAGTACTGCACCTGGGGAGGAAAAATGTCCAGCATACCTTCTGCCTAGGAAATGACCTGCTTGGTGGCATGGAAGTGGAAAGGAACATGAGTCGTCAGTGTGACGAAGCCATCAGAAAAGCTAATGGCACTTTATCGTGCATCAGCAGATGCATGACGAATAGATCCAAGGAGGTGATACTTCCCCTCTATCAGGCGCTGGTCAGACCGCAGTTGGAATACTGTGTGCAATTTTGGGGGCCACACTTCAAGAGGGATGCGGATAACCTGGAGAGGGTCCAGAGAAGGGCCACTCGTATAGTTAAGGGCTTGCAGGCCAAGCCCTATGAGGAGAGACTGGGGCACCTGGA
>NW_005842055.1:970523-971897 GCF_000455745.1 Alligator sinensis
TTTTCCTGCCTATGTAGGGGGTCAGACTCGATGATCTATTGAGGTCCCTTCTGACCCTAGCATCTATGAATCTATGAGAGGCTAAAGGGCCTGAATCTATTCAGCCTCCATAAGAGAACACTGAGAGGGGATCTGGTGGCCATTTACAAACTCACCAGGGGGACCAGCGGGAAATGGAGGAGGTTCTGTTCCCCCAGGCACCACCCGGGGTTACTAATAACATCCACAAATTGTTAGAGAGAAGGTTCAGGCTGGACATCAGGAGACATTACTTTACAGTTAGGAATGCCAGGCTCTGGAATGGACTCCCAAGGAAGGTGGTGCTGTCTCCTACCTTGGGGGTCTTCAAGAGGAGGCTGGACAGATATCTGGCTGGGGGGTTATGACCCTGCACTCGTTCCTGCCTGGGGTTAGGGGGTCGGACCTGATGATCTGTTTAGGTCCCTTCCGACCCTAAGCACTATGACAATATGAAACTAAGGTCAGTAAAGAATTATTTTTTTTTGTTAAAATAGAAATGGAGATTCCTATTAAGCTTAGACTAAGTACAGACATTCAAAAAGCCCAAGGTGGAATCGATCAAACCTTCACATGTTTCTCTAAGCTGCATAGATTGGATCAAGAGTGAACAAAACATACATTCACCCTTTGTGGGGGTTTGGACACGCAGATGCCTGCCTAGGCTGAGGCCAGCAGACTGGGGTGCACTCTTATGTTCCTCCCAGCATGCCAGAGGCTGCTGAGGGCAGTCAAATGCAGCCAAATGGTGGACCAACTCTGATTGGCTGCCCAGCATATTCCCTCAACCCCCTGCTGTCAGCTCCAGGGAGCTAGCACAGAATCTCTTCCCAGCCATGCCCTGCCAGCAGTCAGCTGCCAGTGGCAATGGGGGAAGGAGGGGAAAGTGGAGGCCACTGACACATGGACCCATCTCCCCCAGACCCAGCCATAACAGCTAGGGGGTGCATGGTGACGGCTTCCATTTCCTCCCCTCCCCTCCTACCACTAATGGTGGGGCTGGGGCTGGGGCTGGGGAGAGAAGCTGTGCTAGGTCAGGCAGTGGGGGAGGGGGGAGGCCCTGCTGTGTGCCCCTCCCCACCACACACCCCACTGTGCTGACTAGGGCAGGACACAAGCTGGGGAGCAGAGGCTTTGTTGCCTCAGCTCTGTGACATTCCAGGGGTTGGGTCATCCCCATGCTCAGCATGAGCTGATGAGCATAAGCTGAGGCTAGCCCAATTGCCCTGGGGGGAGGGGGTGTCACAACCCAAGGGTGTGATTTTGTGTGTGCGCACTTCGGCACTGCTAAATTATTTCCCACCATGAGGAGCTTTCTTTGCAAGGTGCATTTCTCAGTTGCAAAGAGAAAACCCT
>NW_005842055.1:971949-973297 GCF_000455745.1 Alligator sinensis
TTATCCCCATGTGGTGGCTAGCGATTGGCTTGCTAGCCGTATAAGAGGCTTGAGCGGTTTCCGCCCAAGTTGGAGAACTCGGAGGAGAACCCCACAAGGGAGGACTCCACAACCATCTGGAGGAGGAGAACTTCATGTCTCGTGAAGAACTCTAAGCACTGCGGAGCCTAACGGACCCAGCGTGTGCCTTAAGAAGGCTATAGGGATCTGATCAACCTCTGGCCTCTCCCCATCACCGAGCGTGATCCCTCAACGAACCCCTTCCCTGCGCGCAAGTTCCACAGAGCCTAGCAAACTTCGTGTGAGTGTATCCAGAGCTCTTCTCTGAGTTGATTTCTTTGGTTGACATGATGGGCTCACGGTTTTAGAGCCTTCAGCTGGATTGGGCTAGAGTTTGCGAGATTAGAACTCTTGTCCGCTCTTCTTTCCTATCTGTAACTGCAACTCAAGCAAGTTTTCCTGCCTGCACCGCGACCATCTACGGTGTAAGTAAAATAATCTTTAATCAACCACTACGCGTCCGTGCCTAATTCTAGTCCGCCGGCCTGCATTCCCCGACCCGCGTGCCAGGGCTGCTGGCCACAGCCCGCCGCGCGCCCCCAAGGGCCTCGGACCACTCCTGGCCCACACATGGTGATGAGGATCGGATCGGGAAAGGCACTCTGGAGCTAGAATTAGTTAAGAACTGCCCTTGGCTCAGTGGAAAACGCCAAGTGGAAAACTTTATGGAACTGGAGGCTCATATCGCTTACCACCAGGCGGGCGGAACGGGTGAGAGGTTTATCAGCGGACGCCTTTCGCTGAACGACCGGTTCACCCCCTTTATGCTAGCGTCTAGATTGAGGGGTCGCGAGCTTCTATCCAAGCTCCGCGAAGATCTGGAGACGGAGGAACGCGCCGCAGATGAGAGGGTGGCCCCACAATACAACAAGGGGGGAGTGCTAACTGCAACTTTTTGCACTGTAACCGATTTAATGCAAAAGAATTTAAGTTTGAAAGCCCAGCTGCGTATGGCTGTTCGAGCAGTCAAGGAAGCGGCTGCGAAAGAAAATCCTGGAACGCCACGACAAGATGGCACAGAGCAAGAAGGAGACCATGTGGAAGAACCGGAAGAGAAGGGTGGAGCTTCGGAGGAACCCGCGAGAGTTCGGCCAGCAACTCCGCCCACCGATGCAGCGTCGCTTCCGGCGACCGCGCCTTCATGCCGACGGAAGGGAGAATCGAGCGGAGGAGTGCATCCGCCCCTCCTGCCTGAAGCAAGAACAGCAGCAATGACTTCCGCAGCAGTAGTTCAGCCTGTAACAACAACTAACCGAGTTGCTACTGCCTACTATGTTCGCACCCGAAC
>NW_005842055.1:973595-982409 GCF_000455745.1 Alligator sinensis
AGCAACTTATGCTAGCGATCATCGGAGTCTCGTACTGTGCCTGGAACCCCAGAGCATGTGCGCTGGGACTGACATCACTCCAGCGAATAAGACCATAGCCTCACCGTCATCTACGAGATCCTGGAACCGTTCCAGTAACCATTCACAGCATAGATAGTTGTCTTGAGGTTTATGGGCAAAAGAACATCGTTGTCCTCTGGATATTGCTTAAACCAATGGTGAGCCAACCTGTGAGTAACCTCCTTCGTCAGTTGTCACGACTGCGTATCTTGATGGAGCCAAGATTATCTAGTGATCAGGAACGTTGACACCCGACCGAAACTCAAGGCGCAAGGCATCGCGAATCTGATCTTCCATCATTGCCACAGAGAACACCAGAGGAGCGATACATGTTTGGATTTCTCCTACAGCATTCTGGACTCAATAAGTGGCAACTTCGGATTTTAGGGGACGCAGGCCAATGGCAACTGGCCTATGAGTTAGGTTTCCATTATCTAGAAGAACTAGACGACGGCTCCTCAACAATTTCATCTAGTTGAGCGTGCAAGAGAGGGTAGTTTAAAGTAGCAAACACCTGTATTATATGTTTTAGAAATGATAGTGTAGTTCCATGGAAACTTTGTAAATATTTTGTTATATATTAACTTATTTTCTGAGAGTTTTGTTTACAGATCTGGAGTTCAGAGTGCGTGGCGGAGAGAAGCCCCAAGAAGGATAACATCATCGAGAAAGTGAGGGCTTGATGCGCGACTTCGCCATGACGCCCACTGAAGCCCTGATCGTGTAGTTTTTTGTTATGAATCTGATTATGTGTGTATGTATTTGTGTTGGTTATTATTTGATTCGATCCCTAGAGGATGAACTTTTTATGTTAGCGAATTTTGTGTTTACCCGTTTAGTTCGACAACCCGTGGTAAGAGCTCTCGATCACCCAAGTAACGAGTGTATGGCATAATTCAGCTGTGCCTTCAGCAAGGTGGGGATGTCACAACCCAAGGGTGTGATTTTGTGTGTGCGCGCTTCGGCACTGCTAAATTATTTCCCGCCATGAGGAGCTTTCTTTGCAAGGTGCATTTCTCAGTTGCAAAGAGAAAACCCTTGTGCAAAGAAGTTCCCACCACCCGCATGCAAATTTGTGTCCCACTATTGGCCAGTTCTAAATTATTCCCATGCCTTAAGAAGGCTATAGGGGTCTGATCAACCTCTGGCCTCTCCCCATCGCCGAGCGCAATCCCTCGATGAACCCCTTCCCTGCGCACAAGTTCCACGGAGCCTAGCAAACTTCGTGTGAGTGTATCCAGAGCTCTTCTCCGAGTTGTTTTCTTCGGATGACACGACGGGCTCGCGGTTTTAGAGCCTTCAGCCGGATTGGGCTAGAGTTCACGAGATTAGAACTCTTGTCCGCTCTTCTTTCCTATCTGTAACTGCAACTCAAGCAAGTTTTCCTGCCTGCACCGTGACCATCTACGGTGTAAGTAAAATAATCTTTAATCAACCGCTACGCGTCCGTGCCTAATTCTAGTCCGCCGGCCTGCATTCCCTGACCCGCGTGCCAGGGCTGCTGGCCACAGCCCGCCACGCGCCCCCAAGGGCCTCGGACTGCTCCCGGCCTGCACAGGGGGTAGCAAAGGCCCACAAAGAAGCTTGGTGTGCCAGAAGACTGAAACCTAACTTGAGTCAGGAGGTTTTCTGGTACAGAAGTTTGATAGACCAGTCTAACCTAAACCAGTTACATCTGATACTACACCCATCCAAGTCTATCTTAGAACAGGTTCCACCATTTTAACTGGTCTATGTGCACTGAACTTCTGTTCACTTACAGGCTTAGACTGGCTTCCGATTACTTATACTGGTTTACGTGTAATGTCTGTACCTAGTATTAATGTTCTAGAAAGGTGCAAAGTCTCTTGAAAATAATCAGTCAGGAAAAATAGCAAAAAAAATTAAAATTGTTCATTTACAGAAGACAGACAACCACAGGAAAATCAGTGGCTGAACACAAACTGCAGGCTGGGATGTAAACTGATTAGTTCTTGCAGTTTAAGAGCTCTCAGAATCCAAAGAATCTTGAAGGATACACACTAAACCTTAAACTGAACCTGCATATTAAGAGAAAAGGCTAGCTTAATCAAGCTCTATTTTTTCTCCTTTTAAATTTTCACTTGGAAGACTGTGCTAGAGTTCCTCTTTTGGCTGTATGCTGTACATGCCATATTCCGTCTATATAATGTCAGTATGATTAATAGTATACTTTATGCCTCCCATTCTTCACTTCTACAGTTTGCACTTACAGTACTAGCTAGTACAAATACTGCTAGATTTTCCTATGACTTTTATATGTATTAAGTGTTAGTGAATTAAAGTGCTGCATTACACCATCCTATTATAAATGTTATGGGGAGAAGGAAAAACCTGTAAGAATCTTAAAGAATTTTCCAGTAATCATGTCTCTAAAAAGATATCAGGGAGGAAAAAAGAAAGTGGGTTTGTTCCTCCATTAAAAGACCAGAGCCATTTACAGTGACTTGTAGACCTGCCATTCTAGCTCTCTGGAAGTACTTTTCCAAATCATCTATGTTTGCAAAGGCTTTTAATGTCCCCAGAAGCCCTGTGTAAGGAGGGCTTGCAGGCATGGACAGGCCATGGCAACCTCTGGTTGCATTCAGTTTAATTTTTGTGTATGTGCATTTTGTAACTAGGTTGCTACAATTACAGGAAACAAACAGACAAAAGAATCTACTTATCTTTCTATCTGTCCTCCCTTTGCTCCTTTCTCCTTCTCATGCAACAGGTGTTGCTTCCAATAATGTCAATTTATCATCTCTAGACAGTGATGGAGAGGAATAAACACCTCCTTTCTCTAACCTTAGAAATTCAACACACTGAAAATTCAGTAGATCTTCTTGGGGTGAGATGCTTTAACTGTGCTCTCCTTTCCTTTGTATCCTTACAAAGGATACATTTATTTTCAACTAGTAAACAGTTCTAATTTATCTGTCGCATAAGCACTAAACTAACTGTATCAGAAAGGAACAATTCAGTGCCTACATGTTCCTTGCTTTATTTGTGGTATCTGAACACTAATAAATGTAGCCCCATCTGAGGTAAGGATGTGTTATCCCCATTTAAACATGAGAGGGTATATGCGAGACACAAGGTAAATTAACTTGCTTGATGTCATACACAAAGTTTATAACAGAGCCAGGCACTGAATCCAGTCACTGATATTAGGTGATAGGGTGGACTCAATGGTACCCTAATAATTTTCTCTACAGCAAAGAGCCACGGTCCTGTGAAGAACATATAATTTAATAATATATTGAAAATTATCCTATATTAAGAACATAAGAACTGGATTTCCTGCCTCATACCATAGGTCCATCTTTTCAACTGTTCCTCTCTCACTTGCAGCCTCCAGCATTTAAGATCTAGGAAGTTCTGATTTAGAGGTTGCATCCCTAATTCCCATGCTCAATAGCTACTGATGCCCCTTTGTGCCAAGAATTTGTCCAATCCCTTTTTGAATCTGGCTAAACTGTTGGCTTCCACAACATCTGGTGGCAACAAATTCCACATTTTAATTGCATGCTGTGTGAAAAAGAATTTCCTTTTGTTAGTTATCAACTTGCTACCTATCAGCTTCATTTTGTAACCCCTAGTTATTGATTCTGTTCCATTAATAGACAGGCTACATTTCTAGAAACAGATTTGTATTTAAATTAAAAATTTGTTTCTCACAAATATTCTATAAAATTCACTTAAAATTTGCCATGAAAGCATGTTCATGGAAAGGATTTGCATGTTCTAGCATGGTATCTAAAACAAAGTGGGAGAACAGTGAAAAAAAAGCATTTTCATACTTGAATATTTACTGAAAATGGTTTCAGATATTGGCCCAGTTTTTCTGTAGAGATAGGACCTGAGCCAGAGGCTTTTTCCTCATAGAATCATAGGAAGTCCAGCCCCCCGCCAGTCAGGTCCAGCCCCCTGCTCAAAACAGGACCATCCCCAACTAGATCATCCCAGCCAAAGCTTTGTCTAGTCGGGTTTTAAAAACCTCCAAGAATGGAGAGTCCACCACCTCTCTGGGTAACATGTTCCAGTGTTTTACTACCCTCCTAATGAGAAAATTCTTCCTAATATCTAACCTAAACTTCCCTTGCTGAAACTGAGACCATTGCTCCTTGTTCTGTCATCTGCCACCACGGAGAACAGCCTTGCTCCATCCTCTTTCAAACCCCCCTTCATGTAGTTAAATGGTGCTATTAAGCCCCGCCCCCCTTAGTCTCCTCTTCTGTAAACTAAATAAGCACGGTTCCCTCAGTCTTTCCTTATAAGTCATCTCCACCAGATCCCTCAGCATTTTTGTTGCCTTCCTCTGGACTCTGTCTAATTTGTCCACATCCTTTCTGCAGTGGGGTGCCCAAAACTGAACACAGTACTCCAGATGTGGCCTCACCAGTGCTGAATAGAGGGGAATAATCACTTCCTTTGACCTACTAGCAACACACCTACCAATACAGCCCAATTTGCCAATAGCTTTCTTGGCAACAAGGACACACTGCTGGCTCATATTTAGCTTTTTGTCCATTATAGCCCCCAGGTCCTTTTCTGCAGAGCTGCTGCTGAGCCAATCAGCCCCTAGTGTATACTGGTGCATGGGATTGTTCCATCCTAAGTGCAGGACTTTGCACTTGTCTTTGTTGGACCTTGCGGGTGCATCCAGCTGAGCCCGCATGTGCCTCTTGCAGTGTCTCAAACCCCTTTGAGACACTGCAAGAGGCACATGCAGGAACAAGAAAATGTTCCCTGCACTGCAAATTTGCAGTGCAGGGACAAAATCAGACCCCTGGGTACTAAGAGTTTAAAGAAAACACAGGAAAAAAAGGTGGCAGGGCACGGTCCAGGCAACTGGAGGCTGGGCCCTCCATAAAGGTGCTCTGGCTGCCAGAGTATGTCTATGGTTAGCCCTCACCCAGGTGCTGAAGCATGCTGCCTGCCCATGAGAGCAGGCAGTGTGCCAGCTGCAGGGAGCTGGACCCAGGCTCCACTGCAGATAAGTAAGGAGTAAGGGGATGGAGGAGGGGCAAAGGGACCATGGGGGGACCCTTGCCAGCCCTGTCTGATCCCTTCCCTACCTGACCCCATCCCTCCCAGCCCCCTGATCCCTGCCCCCTCACCCCAGCATCCTCAGGGGAGAAAAAAAACCTCAGCAGTTCCAGCTGCCATTGGGGTCACTGCCCCCCCCATGCACAGCACAGGGCAGAATGACAGTCCCAGTAGCCCCAGCCCAGGCCCTGCTGCCCCCTGCTGCCCTATGCTGCCTAGGGACCTTTGCCAAGAGGCCCTGAAGCCCCCACAGTCCCTGCTCCTGGGGTGAGTATAGGCTTTTTTTTTTTTTAGGGGGCTGCGGGAGCCAGTGTGGGATGAGGCCAGGCAGGGCAGCAATCCAGGGGGTTGGGGGAGCAAGCGGGGGTGGGGCACGTGGGCCCTGAAGGGGAGGAAGTAGCCTCTCTGGGGGACCATAGACACTTTTAGGGGGCTGTGGCCCCTGAGGGGGGGACGTAGCCTCTGTTGGGAGGCTATAACCCCTGAGCGGGGGGGCCATAGCCCCTGTGGGGGGAGCATAGCCCCTGTGGGAGGCAGCAAAATATGTATTCATGAATTCATGAAATATGTATTTAGAATTCACTTTATTATTATGATAGAGACACTGGTAGTCTTCCAAATTGCTTTAACACTGTATATATATCAGTAAAACATACTCAGCTCTGAAAAGTGGTTTGCATTGTAATTTGTTCCTTCTCAGGATCAGGCCTGAGAGACTGGAGGCAAAGTGTCTTTTTCATCAGGAATGTGCCCCCACAAGTAGTTGGGTTTTGTTGTCTTTGATAGATTCTGGTGTGCGGTTTGTTGGGGTACTGGAGATATTTGGCAGGTTTTGTGTTTTGAGCTGTGGGAAGTTGGCTTCAGTTCTGGTGATGAGGTTAGGTGCTTGTTTGAATGTACAAATCACTTTTCAGAGCTGGACCTATGAACTTCACTTCATCAGCCTCCTAGGTAGTAGGTACAGAAACTCATGGACTCAATATACACAGAGGAATTCTGGAACACTGCAACCTGCCAGACATCTGACACCCCAGGCACCTCTGTACTTTTACCTGTACTGCTACATCCCCTTTTTCCCCCTACCTCCCACCCAAGCCTATCCCTCACCCCCTGACACCTCCATTTCAATTTTCACTGACTGCCTTTCTTGCCTGCATTGGGTGCCAGGCCAGCCTCTGGCTTCTTTACTATTCCTTCCATCCAGGACCAGGAGACACACCAACTGCAGGTACTTCCTTAGCCTGACAAAGGGATTTTCAACCCTAAAGCTTCCAAAGATACATTTTTTTAAGTACTCCTGTTTCTTTTTTCTTTTTTTTCATAATACACATATAGACATAAAAACACAAGATAAGCCATCACACACCATGAGTAACATCATATGTTCAACACAACACAACACAACACAACACAACACAACACAACATCTTTACTTCTTGCTGTCAATTCCTTTAGAAAAAGAAAGGCTCAATGATAGTTCTGTGTGGGTACCTTTGATGCTGCTGCTGATTCTACTGGTGTTGAGCCAGCTAAGTTATTTTACCTGTTGTCACATAAAGTGGAGGAATGGGCATGAGGCTTCAGGGGAGGAGGAGGCCTCACTGGGGCACACTGCCATGTTGTGCAGAGGCCCCAGCACCAGAAAGGGCTCACCTTAATACACAGACAATGTCACCTACCCACATCACGAGTTTAGCCTGTCAGCAGCTTGAGGTAGAGGGCCCAGGACGACAGATTCCCCCAGCAAGACAGCTGGCAGGCTTCAAGGCCTGACAGGGCCCAGCACCCAGGCCTGCACTAGATTTTAGCCCCCTGTATCCCAAGACAGACGCAGTCACCCCAGCACCCACCTACACCATGAGTTTTGCCTGTCAGTAGCTTGAGGTGCAGTTGCCCCCAAACCCCTGTGCTGATCTTCTTGAAACTTGGCATGCTTTGTGGCCTCACCTGGGGCTACCATCCCTCCAGTTTTCACCCCCCCCCTCCCCCGTGGTGTAACACATAGACATGACAGGAGTTTTGCTTTCAAGAATTTGGGGTCTAGTTCCCCCCAAACCCCTGCACCGATTTTGAAATTTGGCAGGCTTCATGCTCTCATCAGAGGCTACCACCCCTCTAAGGTGCACCCAATTCAGAGGTAACACAGCTAAGTTATATATATTTAATTTTTCCCCTATTATAGCCTATAGCTGGATCTCTGAAGTGGCTTTGAAGCTTCAGAGCTCTTTTGGCCAGATTGAAGCAGCAAACTGATCCGGAGCTCTAGATCGGATTGCTCATATCTGAAGCAGCTGGATCTGAAGCTGAATCAATACCTGCTGACTCATACAGGCCTAGTCTCCAGGTACCAATCAGTTGGGCTCCTGAGAGAGAGTAGCCCTGAGCTCCTTGACAGGGCAGCTTTTTGTACTGCTGGTTCCAGCACAGGTGCTGGCCCTGGGCTCTAGCTCCCCCTGGCTGCAGATCTGGAAGGATCCAAGCAGGGTTATTTTGCCCAAAGTGGCACAATTTGCTGCACAACAAAGTGCATGGCTGAGCATGTGCACTGAAGCAAAAAGCTCCGGTTCAAATTTGCATCACTTCTATTTGAGCTGCTGCAAGCACACGTGCTTGCATGTGTGAACATGCCCCATGAGATTCCTTTTGGCCCAGTTCTCCATTTGTCTAGGTCACTCTGAATCCTAGCCCTGCCCTCCAGCATATCTACTACTTCCCTCAGATTGGTGTCATCTGCAAACTTTCTGAGTGTGCACTCTATGCTATCTTCCACGTCTTTGATGAAGACATTGAACAAAACTGGCCCCAGGACTGGCCCCTGGGGCACTCCACTTGATACCAGCTGCCAACTAGATATTGATTACTACTGTCTGAGCCTGATGCTCCAGTGAGTTTTCAATCCACCATACAGTACATTCATCCAGCCCATACCCTTAGCTTGCCTGTGGGAATGCTGTGGGAGACCATATCAAAAGTCTTGCTAAAATCAAGGTACATCACATTCACTGGTCTCTCCACATCCACAGAGCCAGTCACCTCATCATAAAAGGCAATCAGGTTGGTCAGGCATGACTTGCCTCTGGTGAATCCAGGGATTCCTTGAGGCTGGTGAGGCTGACTAGTTTGTTGTTCCCTGGATCCTCCTCCTTATTCTAGATAGAAAAATTCATGGACTCAATATAGACATTGGATTTATGATATACTGTAACTTGCCTGACATCTGACTCCCCAGGTACCTCTCCACTTTTACCTGCTTCATCCCCCTTCCCGCCCCATTCCCCTGCCTGTCGCTCACCCCCTGACACCTCAATTTACATTTTCACTGACTGGCATTCTTGTATGCATACTAGCCTCTGGCTTCTTTACTAATCATTCCATCCAAGAACAGCATGCACCAGCTGCAGATGCTTCCTCAGCCTGATGAAGGGTTTTTAAACCCAAAATTTTGCTAAGATATATTTCTCCACCTATTTAGTTGATTGACCCAAAGGACCTTGTCTGCCTTGTGTGTGTTAAGGCAGAGCGGGATGAATGAAGCAGGGATGGTAGCCTGTAAGAGGGGGCCTTCCCAGTGCCAGTTGGATCTCAACCCACCCACCTGTTTCTGGGCCAACTGCCCGTCCTTCTTTTCCTGCCACGTCTTGATAGAACATTGATTCAGATGTTATCCCGGTGGGAGGCTGCCCATTTAAGCCCCTGATGTCTAAT
>NW_005842055.1:982789-993643 GCF_000455745.1 Alligator sinensis
TTCTATTACCCTGCCGTGTACCCAGAGTCCCCATGAGATGGATGTGGAGTCCTCTTCGGCTTGGGCGGAAACTGCTCAAGCCTTTTATATGGCTAACAGGCCAATCGTTAGCCACCACGTGTGAATAATTTAGCACCAGCCAATCACGGGGAACGAATTTGCATACCGGTGGCGGGAACTCTTTTGCACCGTGCATTCCTCTCGCAACATGAGCAATGCACCCTGCAAAAGAAGCTGCAGAAAAGGCGGGAAACTCGTCCCTGCATCGGGGTTTTCCTCTGCAACAGGAAACTGTCCCGTGCAATGAAGCTGCAACTCGGCGGAGATAATTCTGGTGCCGAAGCACACACAAAAATCATGCCTTTGGGTCATGACACCCGATAGCCCTGATGGTCCTTGCTAGGGCTGTGGAGCAGAGGGTCAGGGCCAGCCTGGCTGGGCTGGAGCACAGAGCCCTGCCCAGAGAGTATGCCAGGATGCTGGGGGTCTCTGATTTAACTCAAGCCAGCAAAGGGTCTGGGACAGACAATGCATAAACTGGTTTGAACCAAATCAGTTAACGCTGATACTACATTTAACCAGGTTTATCTCAAAACAGTTTCAGACAGTTTCAAACTAGTTTATGTGCACTGTATGTCTGTTCTTTTACAGGTTTAAACCAGTTTCTGATCACTTAAACCAGTTTATATGTAATGTCTGTCCCTGGCCCTAGCTTAGCAGCTGGCCTCCCCTTTACAATGTCCTTTGGAGTTGCTATCAGGCCTCTTAGGGATCATTCCAGTTTGTTAGCCCTATTCAGTCTCTTCTGGGATTTTCCCAGCCCTAGACTTCCCTTATGCCCATTTAGGGCCCTTCTAATAATCTTTCACTAGATCAACTTTATTTTGGCCTACTTAGTCTTAGTCTGGTTCTTATTCAGTCTGATCTGTCCATAAGCCTACTCAGAGCATCTGCTTCCTGGAAACAGCCTTTTCTTTCAGGAACTGTGCTCTCCTTTGCTGATGGAGCTCTTCTGCTTTTGTTGCTGAGGCTCTTCCCTTAAATTCCTGTAAGGGTGAGGGCTAACAATCCTTTTTCACCTTCCTTCTTTGTAAGCAGATCCTGTTACAGCTAACACCTAAATCAACGTATATTCTCAAAGCATTTGAATCCTGGCTTGAGAGATTTACATCAGTAGTCTATCCAGCCAGCTTTCCATATTAATTTGAAGCAATTTAGGTTGAGAACCAGCTCACTAGAATGCTAATCAACTGTTTCAAGTTCTATTAAAGCTGATAGGAATCCTTCTACTGACCTTATATGAGTTGACCATAAATTAGCTATTTAGTGATGAACATAATAAAATACATACACATGAACTGCATTTTAATACATGATTCTCTAAACACTTCTGATTACTCAGTCAGATAAAAACCTGTTTTACCCATGCTATACTTTACCATTCTGTTCTTGTATGAAGTGGGATATTTTTTGGCTCAATTTCCATTTATAAACCTCAAGTGTTTAAAAACAGACATATAGGAATAGTTGTATTGTTGTGAACAAGGTGTCTAAAATTAAATAAATAAATAAATTCCCCTCACTTATTTGTGTTAGAAAAATGTGTGTTTATTTATGGCATCATTAGAGGTCAAATCTAGAAAATGTTACCTTAAGGAGTAAAAGTGGCAGAAATATATGAATAAAAAGCAAATAGATGAGTTCTCTTTTTCTCATAAACAATAGTGAGGTTCAGTTAAAACAATTCTGTCATTCAGTATTTTGAGTTTTAAAAGTTAGGAATGCTAATCAAGACATTAGATCTTCATTAAGGAAATTCAGTATTTCTCTGTGAGAGTTAAACCATGTATGGTTGTTCGTAATTTCAGCAATTTCATTTTCATGCTTAGACTTGGTGATCAATCATAACTGGAATGTCAAGGTCATCTCTTACACTGAAAGCTTTTCTCAGATTAGAATCAGGCTCATGTAACAAAGTAAGCATTGATTCTATACTACTTTCAGCAATATATATATATATATATATATATATAAAATCACAGAATAAATTTCCAAAAGTAATTGAGTTTGTATTAAAAATAGTAAATGTAACAAGTTTAGTTAAGAGAGGCAGAAGGGCAGAGGGAGGGGGCATGGAAGGGGGGGATCCACTTTCCAGTGCTAGCACTCCAAGCACCAGCCAATCTCTTCCACTACAGCCACTGCCAATGTGGGCCAAGTGCATGGCTTCAATGTTGGGGTCCAGAGGCCCCAGACCCCACCATCTGGCAGGTGAAACTCCCACTTCTGGGTTTCCCCAAACTCCGTGTGTAGACAGAGTGAGTGCCATGCTCCTCACATCAAACCTACTTGCTTTTTTAATTTGCTTTCAGAATCATTTAATGCCCTGCTCTCAGACCTGGAGACAGCAGTTTAATTTATCACTAGACAGCAGGGGAAGAACATCTCCCTGCTGAGCTCCCATGCCAGGAAAGACTTGGAGGAACGGGCTGTGGCTATGGGGAATGAGGAGGCCCCAGGTCCTGGGCATGACCTAAAACTGCACCCTGCCAGGGTAGGGAGGCCTGGTGCAACTGCTAGTGGAGTGGCAGCCCCAGAAAATGCCAGGAGCATGAATGTTCCTGGTGAAAGGTGGGTAGGGGGCATCTGATAACCTCCAGCCACCCCACACATGCATAGTACGGGCTGGGAAAAGCCCAGATGTGTAAGAGCTAGGTCTGCCTGCACTCCCCCTTTGCTACGGAAGCAGGGGTGCACCATGGCCCTTGAGGCAGAGGGCACAGGGAGCAGATTTCATTTCCCCTTTACCCCACTGGCAGCCAGGTGGCTCCCTGCCTGGAATAGGCCCCCAGCTGTCCCCCCTGCCAGAGGCCAGAGGAATAACCCCATCCCTGCCCCAATCAGGAGCCCTGCCTGGCCATGTCCCATCCCCGCTGTTGCAGTGGGAGGGACAGAGCCCTTATGGGGGCTTGTTCTGTGCCGGTGAAAGTCACTGCAGGGGCTTATTCAGCCCCAATTTTTCCACACACACCCCGAGCTTCAGCTGTGACCTGTCTGGGCAGACCCTATGGCCAGCAGCTGAATAAGCCCCTTCCTGCTGGGAGGGGGCTTGCTCCAAGCATAGAGAGCTGCTCGCACCACAGTCAGTTCTGTGCAGCCAGGTCTGTCTAGCCTGGCTGCTGCTGCTCTGTACTCAGACACAGCTTCTTGCCAGCAAGAGGGGTCTTATTCAGCCACTGTCTTTGAGCACAGAGCAGTGAGAGGCCCCTCTGTGCTTGGACCAAGCCTCCTCCTGGCAGGAAGGGGCTTATTCAGCTGCTGGACATGGGTTCTACCCAGCCAGGCCATAGCTGAAGCTTGGGGGGTGGGAATAATGGGGGCTGAATAAGCCCCTTCAGTGGCTTGCCGCAGCACAGAATGAGCAGCAGGGGTTGACCCTGCTCTGCAGCTGAAGCAACAAGCTATGAGTGCCCAGCAGGCAGGAGTCTGTCATGGCTTCCTGGTGGGGCTGTGCTGTGGGGCTGGCAGAGCAGCTCTGGAGTGCAGTGGCACTGCGGGGGCTTGCAGGGCTCTGGCCTCAGACCCCAGTGCTGCCATGCACACCCCAAGCCTGCAGCACAGCCCCTCGCAGGAAAAGGGCTCACTCTCTCCCACAGTGTGACAGGAGCTGCCACCCCGCCCCCCCGTAAGGACTCTGCACCTCCCACCACAGCAGCAGGGAGGGGGAACAGCCAGGCAGATGCTCTGGGGAGGGCAGGGACAGGCTTATTCCTCTGGCCTCCAGCAGAGGGGACAGCTGGGGGCCTATTCTGGGCAGTGAGCCATTCAACTGCCCATGAGGTACAGGGGAAACAAACTCTGCTCCCTGCCCCACTCTGCCTCAGGGGCCAAGGTGCCCCCCTACTGCAGCAGCAAGTGGGGAGTGTGGGCACACCCAGCTTGGGTCCCCACCCATGGCACAGGGAGGGGGAATTAAACTCATGTCTGGCCAGTTCAGCCTGGGTTGGCCACTTCCTCTCCAGCACAGCTTCTCTGCAGGGGAGGGCTGGCTCTAGCGCCCCCTAGTCCCTTGCCTGAGCAACTGTAGGCATGTGCCAGCTCTCAGTCCAGACAGCATATTTGTTCTGTTATGAAGTAGTTCAGCCTAGGCAGGTTAGATTAATCTGCAAAGGATGAATCAATTCAGGCTCCAGCTTTTTTAATGTCTGTCCCTAGCCTTAGTTCCTGCATGCAAAGGGACCCAAAAGAGGGCTGGTTGTGAAAGATCCTACCCCTGCAAGCAAGCAGATTCTCCTCCTGTGACCAGCTCATTGAAGTAACATCAAGGCATGGCAAGTAAGTTAGGCAGGAAAGCTGAGAGAGCTAGTGAGAGTCCCAGTAGCAAAGACAGGGATGGAACAAGAAGAGTGTAGCTCCTCACAAACTTTGGCTGTGCTGTGAATGGGTTATGGGATAAGTGGGAGTGGCAGCACTCACTTCCTGGGCCCTGGAACTGCTTAAAAGCAGGGGCCCTGGCTATAAACCATGCCAAGAGCTCACATCCAGGGTAGCCATAGAAGGATTAGACTATGCTACTCTGCTGGTTTAGGGGTGAGGGGGGACCTGAAGGACTGCACCATGCCCAAAAGGGGGTTTTGATGAGAAGTCATATTACCCCACCAAACTACTGAGTATCTGCACAAGGAGAGAAATTCAAAATGATTAGGCCTTGTAACAAGGGACCAAGACCCCTGCTATTTTAAGAGGGGAAAGCAGCAGGCTAGAGATGCATTCTGGTTTGCTCCAACATGCTACTTATCAATTTAGCCTGGCTCGAATGGGCTTGGAAAATCTTAATTTCGATTGATGGAGCCCATCCACCAATCAGGTAAGGGCTGGGCAGGGCTGATCCTGCCCCTTACTTGAAGTGCGGGGGCAGAGAGCCTCCTGAACTTGATTGAAGCCTGCATTCTGCAGGTCTGGCAAGCCTTCAGAGGCAGGGCCTCTGAAGTGAATAAAAGGAGCTGCATGCCCAGCATGCAGCAGATGCATCAGAGACAGAGAAGATGGAGGGGCTAAAAAGAACTGGGGAGGGCTGCCCAGTTGGCAGAAGCTGTAGCCCAGAAGAGCCCTGGAAGGCTTCCTCAGTGGAACCAGAGTGGTGGGCAGTTTCAGCTACAGCCCCAGCCACCACACAGCATGGTGCACGGGGCAGATCCTGGGAGCTGTGGGAAGCAGTTCAAGTCCCTGGACACTCGATGCACATAGCGGTGCATGGGGACATCAGACCCTGGGAGCCACACGTGGAGGCAAGGGTCTGCTACCTTGGCATGCGGCTGAGGATCCCAGTGCACAGGGCAGTGCACAGAGCCACCAGACCCTGGGAGCTGCATGTGGCGGCTCAGGTCTGCTACACTTGGCATGCAGCTGAGGACTCAGTGGACACAGTGGTGCATGGCATCCCAAACCCTGGGAGTGGCTCCAAGCTGCTAGGGTTTGCAACCCCTCCCCAGCATGAGGCCGGGCACCTGGGAGGCACCAGCCTGGGTTTCAGGACCTGCATGAGGCAGCCCGAGCCCCAACAGAGGGCAGAAGGAGAGGCCTGGGTTTTGGGACCTTCACAAGGTGGTCTGAGCTCCAGAGGAGGACAAAAGGCAGGGCCCTGGGTAGCCCTGATGAGGCACCCGTGGCTCCAGAAGCTCTTTCCGGTCTGCTCCCTGGACCCATGAGTACCCGGGGAACAGGTCCCCACAAAGGAGGAAGCCCTGAGAGAGGGTCCTGAGGTTTCAGGGACCCTGGGGGGTCCAGCGGGAGCTGAGGAGGTACTGGGACCCTTCCCTTACCCCCCCCCAGGAGCAGTGTCAGGGTTTGGCCCCCTAAGGGAATGCCCAGTGGTCTTAGCCACATGAGTACCTGGAAGGAGGGATTTGCACCTCATATATTGTAAATAGTTATTTATATATTGTTATCTTTTATTGTGACCGGGGTTATGTCACCTATCTCAGGTTTACCTGTATTTACCTGTTGTTAACTGTTAACAACAATTCTTGTCAGAACTTACCTGTTAATACCTGTTGTTTATCTGCCTTTTTTGTACTTATGTGTTGCAGACAGCTGCTTACCTACGTTGTGACCCATGTCCTTTTGAGGTGGTCGCCCCTTAGGCCTTTGATTATAGAGCATAACAGTATTTGGGTGATCTGGATATCGTATATATTTACCAATACTCTGTTATAAATCTGTAAATAGTGTTACTTATATACTAATAAACCTGGAAATAGTTAAGCTGTCCTGGACTATCTCTATAGAGAATTAGAGGGGGACTGGTCTGCACAGCAGACCCTTCTTGCAGCACTCCTTCCTGGTCACCTATCCCCTCCAATTGAAGTGGAGGAAGCATAGAATGGGGTGCACCCAGGTTACATGTGTAAGTGCCTTTACATTGGAGGTACTAAATTTAAAATGCGCTATAAAAGGCATGTAGCTGAAGCGACAAAAGCAAACTCCATCTTGTTTGGTCTTGCATCTGGCTGTTCAGATGTTGTTTGGTCTTGCATCTGTGTTCTTACACAGAAAGATGGCAGGTTCCATGCTGCAGTCTCTTTAAGTCTGGTAGGGTTCTTTGCTTTAGTTCCTTTTACACTGTAAAAATTCTGGCAGTGTGAAAAGGTATAATTAACCTCTGTTACACTGCCAGTTTACTTTAGTACTTTATAGCAGTTGTTTTTTTGGTGAGCTCTGCCTTTTTAAAGTTGCACCATTATTTAGTTTCTTATTTTAATTGAAACTTTATGTGCTTACAGATTTGTCCAGAAATATGCAGATTATCAATTTACTAATTACATTATTTATAGTTTTTCAATCTATGGTAAAACAAAAATAATTAATTTAACTATCACACAATAAATTGATGGGCTAGTTACATAAAAAATGTATTACAGTGTTATGGATTGTTGATGTTCTTATACCAGTACTTTTTCACTTATACACTAATAGAACAATAGAAAATTAGGGTTGGCAGGGACCTCAGGAAGTCATCTAGTACACCTCCCTGCTCAAAGCAGGACTATCCCCATAAACAATAATAATGTCCCAGAAACAAACATATGACAGTACACAGTGGCCAGGTACAAACATTACACTTTTACCAGTATAAGTGATCAGAAACTGGTCTATGCCTCTACCAGAACAAAAGTTTGGTGCACACAGACTGGTTTTAAAAAAATGCAATCGAGTCTGAGATTTATCCTATCAAAGGCCAAATTAGTATTCTGTTCGCTACAGATCTAAACTACGCCGCTTAGAGAAAATGGCGTAACTTAAATAAATTCCACCTCAGGCTTTCTGAATGTCTGTATGTCTGTCTGAATGTCTAGCCAGGAATTTTCTCAAATGCCATTGTGTAAAATTTAAGGACCTACGTTATAAGCATTTTCTTAACTAAAATCTATTAAATAGTTGAAGTGACCTCAGATGACCTTTTGGTCTCTAACTTTGAGATTTCGTGACAATATCACTAACTCATGAAAGAAGCCAATTCAAGATGCACAGTTAGGGTTGACACGGTTTTAGAGAAGTTAGCTGGCTGATATCTGATTTGAAACCACTGTTGAATCTGTGGTGACTTCTAATAGAAAGGTCAGATTTCATACTTTGTATATTCCTGTATCCATCAGGCCATGCTAAATGAAAGCACCAAATTTCAAATCTATAGTTCAGTAGGTATACACATTAACAATGAATGTTTGTCTCTGAATCAATTGTATTATATGTATGTTATGTGCTAGTTTAAAGATATAATAGAGGATAAAAATAACAGCAAAAGTAAATTTGAAAGGAAGTGCCAGTATAAGTGCAGCAGAAAGAAATATATACAGGTTTCAGAAGCATAGATTTTACAGTGCTATAAGGCAGTTATGAACTATTGTAAAGAGTGGAGCCAATTTGAGGTTTTTCTTGGTAACATCCATTTAGGCATGCATGTATGTATATATTTTTTAATTTCTAGTCTATTTTCAATTAATATTGCTTTAGTGTTCCCTGCTCATAAAATAATAATTATATATTCAGCCAAACAATCTATGAAGTTAAAGGCCGAAATATTAATTGAAAATAAATTCTGGTTTATTTATTAGTCTAGATAAAGTTAATACTATACTATAACACTAAATGCATAGTTCATGGTATATTAATAGAATCGTTCAATTACTAGTTGAACTGCCCTTTGTCTCCTCTCCAGACAATGTACTGCTTGGATAGGATACAATGTTCCCTCTAAGGTTTAGCTATCTATGAGCAATCCTGGCTGAGACTACGCAGGTATCTCAGTGTTCCTGCCCCTCCCCACTCCTGCATCAGCCCGTGGCCAGGTTGGTGTGGGTGACGAACGGCTCAAAATGTTCATGGCCTTGGTTGTTATACCAGGCTTTTGCATACACAGTGGAGCTATCCAGAACAACCTATTTCTGCTACCTGACCTGTTAGCAGCTGCAGAACTCTTCAGCCTGAGCATTGGCTTGTCTCCCTGGATCAAGAAAAAGCCTTTGATCAGGTTAAAAGTGATTTCTTATTCCAGACACTGGAAGCCTTTGGCTTTGGAGCCCTCTTCACCTCAGCTGTTCAAATCCTGTACTGGGACATCTCTAGCCCCTTGAAGGATGGAGAACTATATGCCTCATTCTCAGCATGCAGAGCCACCCCAGAGAGCTGCTTCATCTCCAGAATGCTCTGTGTTCTAAGCATTTTGCTTAGCCCCACATACTGCGGCAGTACCTGACAGGCTTAGCCCTCCCATTGGCTTCCACCCTGACCACTGGCCTCAATTAGTGACAGCACATGCTGATGACACAACTGCTTCTGTGAATAGTCAATGGACTTATGTACCTCCTCACCCAAATGAAGCAGGGTCAGACCTAAACTGACTTGGTAATCAGAGTGACTGCCTACTGGTTGCAAACCCTTCAACACCTGCTCTTTGCTGAACCCCTTCCATAGGGATGACTACCATTTGTTTTCCTGAATTGGGTGGAGGACCTCAACCTCAATCAGGACTTTTTCCCTTGGATCCTGATCCCATCAGCTGGAAAGCCCTTCTGCCTTTCTACTGCAGCCTTTCATAGATGTGGTGAACCTCCTTCTGCATGAGACCCCAATGCAGATATCTGCAACTTCCAGAGTTGCTGCAGGATCCCCTGGTCAATGATGTGACCTTGTAGCAAGGGGCATTTAGCCTCACCTCTGGAAGACACATCACTTCCTTGGTCCGGTTGTACATGATCAAGGTGATCCACTTCTTCGGCCTGTTTGTGTTGTACTGGGCCATCAAGGGAGCACTATGCAATGTGGCAGACAGACAGCTAGTCCTAAAAGGGTAACCTCGTGAAGGACTTTTTGGGGAATTGGTTTCAGTCTCTGGTTATATGAGTGGGGGTTTTTTTTGTTCTGACAGATAATTCATGCTTCGTCACTGGCGGGGAGCACATTCTTTTTTCATTTTCACCTTTTGTAATATTTTTATTAAAAAGGTACAATGTAGAGATTTCTGTAAGAATTCTGTTAGTTCAGAGTAAATATTTATGTTGGCCATTTATGGCTTATTTAAAGGTACAGTACATATAAAGGGATATCAGACTTCAGATCCATGTATATCCCAGCGAACATAGGGGCCAAATGACCTAAATGGACAGGCATATTATAGACCTAGATTCTTCCTCAAGTTTAGAATTCATGATGTCTAGTTATCAATGCAAAATTATCCCTAACTGGTGTAGCCAGTGTTTCTCAACCTGTGGGTCATGACCCAAAAGTATGCCACAAGAATATATGAAAGAGTCATGAACAAACTGTAAAAATGGATCAACAAAATGGAATCTCCTTTAAAGGAGAAAAATGTGGAAAACGGTGGCTTTTCCCTTGCAGACTGTCAGAGTTTCAGCCTGTAAAAGGGCTGCTTGGGGGCCCCCCATGCGCCAGCCACCCCCCATACCCTACACACTGGGGGGCAGGGGCCTGGGGGTAGAAGACAGTGCGTTTGAGTGAGGGACACTGGGTTGGAACTGTCCATTGATGTTTACAAATGAGTCCTTGTACAAAAAAAGGTTGAGAATCACTGTTCTAGATCTCAGTGGAATGGTTCCTGTGATTTCCTTTCCTTGAGGCCAGGGAAAAGAGTCATAGCTAGCTAGGGCAGTCTTATGTCTCCCTGGGTGCATCTACACGTGATGGTAAATGCTCAGTAGACTAATTCTACTGTGCATTAGTACGTCATGGCAAAAGCTGTGCTATTGCACTAATGTGCAGCAGAATTAGTCTACTGCACATTAGCATCACTTAAAAGGCATGTTCCAGCACTACTGCACAGTAGTGCTGACTACTGTGTATTTAGTTAGTAACTGCTATTAAACTTAATGCTAAAGGCACTAAACTTAATGTGCAGTAGCTACGGCATATTAATACATTAACACAGCACATTAGACATACCCACTGTATTATGCTAGTCTTCAGCTGCTATAGTAGTATTTTATTTGGGAATACTAACAGTTGTAATTTAGATTACCCTTGAGGTGTTCCATCTCCTGTTGTACATTGGACCACAGAGCATAGCAGTACCTGAAGCTATTTTTATTCCACCCTACTATTGAACTAT
Source organism: Alligator sinensis (assembly GCF_000455745.1). NCBI lineage: Eukaryota > Metazoa > Chordata > Crocodylia > Alligatoridae > Alligator > Alligator sinensis. The sequence continues at coordinate 993,414 of NW_005842055.1, forward strand.
ACTTTGTATTGCAGCATCCCCTAATTTTCTCAGAGTAATCAGCTTACTGGATGCCAAGACTTGCCTTAATTTAACCACTTAACTAACTTGCTGCAAGAAAAAAAGCCCAGTGAAAAAAAGGCAAATGAATATTTTTTTCCAATTAGGTTTATTTAAAGACCTGGATTATGGAGTTTCTGCAAAACCTCTATGCCTTTGAAGAATATCACAAAACAATTTATAGCAGTTCC
>NW_005842055.1:993674-1010840 GCF_000455745.1 Alligator sinensis
TCCTGCTGATTCCAGAAGATGTCCCCACAAGATAGTGAAAAACAAGCTCAGGAGGCACTTTGTAAAGATTTTAAAAATAAATCCATGAACATTTTATGCACTGACTAACAACTACTGATCCCCGTTTTGGATTTAAATTTAGAAACACATATATTTTAAATTATCAGACTAACATTGACACCATTTCATTTATGGTGCAACAAAAGCCTAAGAACACTGACAGACAAGGTTCTTTGGGTAAATCTGAATTCTTTTATTAGACCACCTAAAGTAATTAGAAAAATTCTTCTTTGCAAGCTTTTGGGTACAAATACCCTTCTTCTGGCCTGAAAGCTTGCAAAAAAGATTTTTTTCTTTCAAAGAAAAAAGAGAAGAACTCTTCCAAAAGGTCATGAGGAACTTTTTAGAAACTTTCAAGCAAGGTCACTGATAGGTCCAGGATGGCACACCTGTGCCACAGAATAGCAGTTGCCAGGCTGTTGATGACCAAGCCCCAGTCATGATAGGAGAGGCTAGGCAGGTGTCAGTGCCATATCCATGTGCAAGCCTGAAAAAAAGAATTTTCCAATGATTTTAGTTGTTCTAATAAAATATATCAGATTTACACAAAGAACCTTTTTCTGCCTATGTTCTTAGACTTACACGGCTACAACCAACACCCCTAAGAACACTGAAGCAGTTTGGTTTCTGAGCCTGTTTCTCAATAGTAAATTTGGCTTCTGGAATAGATTTCTTATAAGTGATTTATTAAGCAAAACTGAAGAATATTTTTGTGCGGAAATAAAAATGGTCAGGGGAAAAAACAACATTTTTTTTTCCTTAAAAGGACTAGTCAGCAAGTCAAGCGAGTGAACTTTATTAAAAACAAACAGTATCATCTCTTTTTGGCACTGCGATCGGAATGTTTCTCTACACATCCCCCCTCTTTACTTATGTTTAACCAATACTTCATTTTTATTAGAAGATTAAAAGTCAATGTCTTCTTTAAATTAAAAAAAAACAATTATGTAAGTAGCATGAATAGCTTTAATTCTGCAAAATCAGCATATAAAAATGATGCAGTCAAACTACTCTGTGATGTTCTACAGTACTCCAGAGGGAGGAAAAGGGGCGTTGAATGGGAAATCTAACTAAAGTACATATACTGAAAACTGCAGCTTTATATGGTAGGCAAGTACTTAACTCCTAACTGACTTCCCTAGTGTAGTAAGATCAAACCATAATATACATTCTGGGCCAAAGGTCTGCAGTAATTGTTCTTTATATAGCCTAGCTATTTGTCACCTATTTGTATGTAAAATGCTTCATAGCATCTCAAACAGGTTGTATCTCTCATCAAAAATAATGGAAAATCTCTAATATACATAGTGATGGATGTATAATGCAATATACTATAAAAAGGACCCCAGAAGCACATTACAAACCTTTTCTTATGCATAGCATATGTGCTTGTACAGTACATTTCTTGAGGCTTCTAAGTGCTAAATGCAATACGAATCCTAGAGATTAATTATATTTTAAAAAATCTGTTATAGTAACCTGACAACAATGCTATAGTTATGGTAGAAGAAATATTTTTAGGGGTAGATTACGATGGTACTAGTATCCAAGCTTTACCCTGTCATGATGACGGTATATAAAAATATATCTCAAACTTGTAGTCAGTAAAAACGTGTGAGTTGTGTGTAATTTATGAGTTGAAGTCTCACAAGGCCCAGATACCAGGGGTGTGCAAAACAGGCTGTATTCAATTTGGATTTGGATTCAGATTCAGCCCAAATTGGGGACAGTGATTTCATTCATTGATTCAGATCACTGTCCCCAATTCGATTCAGCCAAATCTGAATTTGAAGATTCAATGCTGATTCAGAGAATCAGTGATTTGGCCATAGACACAGCTTTAAATGTGTTTTCTACATACGTTGAGGTACCAGGCACAGCTTGTGAATGCTTTGATGGTGAGGCGGATGGAGTGTCCCACAGGAGCACGGAAGTACTTCCCGTCCACTTCTGGGTCTGCCACTGAGGGTGCTGGGGGGCCTCCCCACACCCTCCCAGCTGTGATTGCCCACAGGGGGGCCCTGAGTGCCCCTCCAGACCCAGAAGGCACCAGTTGATGAGCTGGGGGAGCACAGGGGGAAGGCCCCAGTGCACTCCCCAGTGGACCCAGAAGTGGACCAGAAGTGCTTCTGGTCCACTTCTGGGTCTGCTGCTGAGCACACTGGGGAGTTTCCCATGCTCCTGTGGGATGCTCCATCTGCCCCAGCATCTCAGCATTCATGAGCCGCCTGGTACCTTGAGGTATATAGAAAAAACATTTAAAGCTGTGTCTATGTGAGAATCATCAAATCTTTCTGAATCTCTCCAAATCGATTTGGAGAGATTAAAGGGTCTCCTGATTCAGTTCAGATTCAGAGATTCAGCCACTGAATTGGGTTGAATCTCCGCCAAATTGAATAAGGGACTGAAGCTTTGCACAGCCCTACCAGATACTGCCTGTTCATTTACTCCATTACCTTGGGTTACATCACAATGTGACTTGAGTTCTGAAGCATATTCCCTATGCTTATGCCTGAGTGTAAATATATGCTCCAAGGAGAGCTGCTTAAGAAGGATGCTCAAAAATAATTTTCTGACAGTTACAAAAATCTGCATGCTTCAGACTGTCATCCAAGCTGATTTTTCATGAACACTAAAAACAGTTATTAAATGACTGCTTATGCTCTACTGGAGCTAGGGAAAGCTGGTAGTGAGCCCTATACTGGTTGTCCAATGCTTTCTATCATAAAAAAATTCTTTCAGTGTCTCTCTTGAAAATACAACATCCTTATTTGATATTCAGCAGAAAGAAAGCTGTGAGGGAAGGGAAAAGCTCTTTTTTTCTAAGTTTAGGTTTGGCTGACAGGTAACGCTCTGAAAAATCACAAATTCCATTCTGTTGCTTGTGTTGTTAGCTGGATGTGACCATTTTAACTTAAGGTTTAAGCTCCTTCAACAGCCCCATTCTAGACTCAGCATGCTGCCCTAATTGTCTTTCATTTATTTGGGGATACTGGTGGTGGGGAGGGGTGACAGATGACTAAACTTTCCTCAGGCTCCCCTGGACAATCACATGGCCTCAGTGTCCCATTCTCCCCTCTTAATTCTTCTTCCCCTCCCTCAACCTGTAATTGTAGCTGAAGGCCTTTAGCTCCTGTTTCTCAAATATATTACAGCACTGAAGATTCAAGGTTAAAACTATACCCAGGATGCTAGTGTGACGGGCTAGCTGGCATTGACTTAGCCCAGGGGTTTTGAAGGGGTATAAGATGATTGGAGGACTTGGGATTCCCTTTACTCACCAATCAGGCCCCAGAGACTCACCCTCCATGTCCCCTGATTGGCCCCTTGGGTCACCTGGAGGGGGATAAAAGGGGCAGCGCGGCTGACTCAAGAGAGACCAGTGAGGGACCACAAGAAAGGAACTTCAAAGAGCTGGCAAGAGCTGGGCCAGCAGGGCAGGAGCATTTGCCCCAGAAGCACCTGAAGGAGCAGGACCTGCAGGCAGCAGTTGGACCCTCAGCAGCACGGCGTGCGGCCGGCACGAGAGGCTCCCAGCTGGGCTCCAGGATCCCCTATGAAAGGCTGTGGCCAGCAGGAGAGTCTCCCCAACTCCAGCAAGGATCTGAACAGTGACCTGAGAGGTTCTCAGCTCTGCTTCCAGCTCCTCCAATAAGAGGCCAGGCAGCTCGATATGAAGCAAGGGTTCCTGGAAGGTCAAGACCCCTTATACCTTGGAGCAGTAATGCTTGTGTGGTAGTGTTTCTGCCTACCATGTGAGAGTTCAAGTACTAGCTGGGGTAACTTGGGGTGAGTGAAGTAATAGGGAGAAATTCTTGCTGCAGTGGAAAGGGGTCATTGTGTTTTCCCTCTTTCCCCACCCTCTCCAGGCACCTAGGCCCTATATTCCTTGTTATTTGACATTTTGTATTTTGTGCCTTTTTATATTTCCCCAACCAGTATTGTTTGTTCTGCTGTTTGTGTTTTATATTTTGTTAACCCTGTCTTTTGTCAATGATTGTAAGTGTCTATTCAACCTTTGTTGAATCCTACCCCCTCAGGGCGTTGTAGTGTCCCCTATACCCCCTGGCTTATGCCTGTTATGTTCCTAGTACTGTTCTCTCATTAAAAGGTATATGGTTAAGGCCCCATTGGTGGTCGGGCTCTGCTCTATAGGGGGAGGAGAGTCCCTACACCTCCCACAGCGCTTGTACACCTGCTTTGATCCCTTCAATTGTAAAGGGGGTACCTCTTGGAGTACTGCCTGGGTTACACTAGAATTCTACACATAATAGAATTTCTGTTTACCTTTTCATTTAAAACAGCTTAGTAAATTGCATTAAAAGTACAAATTACTTGAAAATTAGAAAAGCCAAAATAGATGACTCTCGAGGAAGCTTAATTCTGTCTCTTGGCAATTTTCATCATAATCAAGTCCTTCATTACAGCGTCAAGTACAATATTTTCTACAGAACGCCTGCTTCAATCATTGCAGAAGGGGGTATGTTTGAAGTGTAAGTAAGGAGCAGAGTAAAAGCTGTGATGTGTTGTCTATGAGGTCATGGTATATGTAGTTATAGTGGTAAATATGTGTGTCCATGGGTAGAAGAATATACAGTATATGGTGTTAGGTGGCTTAACTTTTCATAACCTGCATTTGTGTGAGATTCTTTGGATTTAGAAGCCTTAACTACAATTCGCATGCAGACAAGCCAGCAAACTTTGGAAGCATTTAATTTACTTGAGTTTTTTAAATGTGTAATTGGGTTTGGAGATTTTGTGGGGACTGAAAGGAGAAAAGTTGTGCTAAGGCTGCAGTGATGCTGTTGGCATAGAATAGTTTAACTATTAACAGCTGTATGTGAGCTGTTACGTTCCAGGAGCTGCAAATGACTCCATCTGTCAGTAGCTACATATTGGCCCTTCTCTATTATAGGATAAAATCTAATAGAAAAGAATAAATCCTGATGAAGAAGGTTTTATGGGCACCTGGCCCACATCCATCAAAACTATATGTCTCAAACATACATTTATCTGACTTGTGTAACTACTGCATAAACTTTAAGTCAACCTGTGACAAATGGCTAAAAAAAAAGTTTAAATTTAACATTTGAAAAACTGTTGCCTCCAATTACCTTGTATTCACACAGGATTTTACCTTTCTACTATTTTTTTCTATAGAGAATGCCTTTATGAGAAATGAAAGCAAGAGTGCCAATGTCACAGGGCACTGAGGTGCCCTGCTCCTAAAGAGGGGAAACTGCTAGGGAGAGAGCCCTAGCAGTGAGTAAAGAGCCCAGCTGCCAGGGGCAACTGGAGCTAGCAAGCGATCACACCTGCCAGCAGTCAGCTGACTGAAAGGGGCAGGGCCTGGCTCCCTTATAAACCCTAGGGGCTGAGGCCAGAGGGAGTTCCCTGCCAGCAGCCAGGGAGGAAGGAGCTCTCCCTGAGCAAAGCTGCAAGGAGAGGCCTGACTGCAGGTATGGCCTGAGCCAGGTAAAGGATGGAGCATCCCTGGGGTGTTTGAGTAATGTGGTTATAGCCGGGTGGCTTCAGTTTATGTTATAGGCGAGGGGGCTTGTGTTTGTGTTGCTGTTTAAAGACCGGTGGTTTGGGTGAGGCTATTAGGGGTTGGAGGAGGCCTCATAGGGGACTCACATCAGTGTGGGGACCCCAGTGCCAGCGAGGGTGCTGCATTCGGGGTGCACTGACCCCAGCCCCAGAGAAGGGGCTGCAGCTTTACTGAGAAGCCCCAGAGAAGGGGGCAGAGCAAGACAGGGCCATGCAGGACCTAGAGAGGACAAGATGGCTGAATTATAACAGGGCCCAGACAGAACAACGTCTATCCCATCTGTGAGGCTTGGGGCATGGTAAAGGGGTGGTTGGAGACACGCATAGCCCATAAGGCTAGGGTGCCCCTGAAACACCCATTGCAGAGTGGGACCCACAAGGGGTCCGGGAGTCCAAAGGGTCAGGTATTTACATCAAACTGTGTTCAAGAGGACATAAGGCAGCCTCCCATATAATTTTTCTCCATCAAAGACGTGGCGGGCGAGGAGGGGGCCCTGTGGGCCAACTTGGCACAGGAAGGGGGCTTTGGGGAGATCACAGCCATCCTGCAGGACCCCGTGCCATGACAGTCAACAAAAAGGACCCAAATAGAAATGCATTCAGAGAAACAAAAAGAATATGCTTTTAAAAAATTCAGCAGGCATAGTGTGTGAAGTTTCACACCAAGTATTCATCTACTTTGAAAGGAAAACAGGAATATTTGTCTCAGAGCAAGCCTATGATATAGTAGGAAAGTGGGAGATTTTCTTCCAAATTACATTACATAAGTATTATACTCTATGTATGTATTAGCATCAAGACAAAAAAAAAAAAGATTATTTGAAGTGCATTTGCTGTTATTATACATTATATATAATAAAAGTTTAAATATACTAATAATATACATTACTGTGTGTGGGAGTAAATGAAAATGCAGGACATGCAGCTGATTTTGTAGGCTACAGGGAGAAAGGTCCGAATTACAGGGCTTCCCATGCGGTTCCAGGAGACATCATATTTATGGAATCATTGTTCTCTGACGGGCAAAAAAACTATGTTAAAACAATGCTAAACTAGTAAAACCAAACCCTCAAAAGTTAGACATCAGAATTATGTTTTCCACTTCAACTTCATTCATCCTTTTTGTTCAGATACACTATGATAAAGTACTTAATGATTTAATTTCATGCAAAATTTGATGCCTAAATATGAACAGACCCATACAAAGGAATAAACAGTTAATTTCCTGAAATAAAAATTAGAATGTGTTACAATTTTGGAGGACTGCAAGCACTTTAAACAAGTAATTGTCTTTCCCCTTATTCTGTCAGCAATAAGAATATAAAATATCCAACTTAGAAGGATTTTCTCACAGTTAATTATCATTATTGTAAATGTAATTATAATTATTGTAAATATAATTCTTTGCCCCTTGTCAGATAAAAGTGTTTTGTTTTTGGTCATTAAGCTACAATAGTCAAGTCTTTCTTGCCCTTCTGGGCAATAAGCTTTTGGTCTCAGCCATCTGCCTGAAAATGGAGCAGAGACTCAGCTCAGTCTCACCTGAAGGTTAGAAAATTTCAATATAAGATAGTGCATGGTAGGTTTGCATAAAACACTGGAGAGTGCAGAAATACAGTGATAGTCCTGTGTCCTCCCCACCTCAGCCCCTTTGCATTTGCCTTTTCATTTGTGCATTTTAATGTATGAAAAATATGAATCAGTAGAGTTATAAAAAAATTATCAAAGGCACTTGGTTCATTTCAAATCCCGGAATATCTTAAGACTTGCCTTCTGAGTGTTTTATCTGAGGTGCCACTTCCAGATCGTTTGAAAGCACTCATGGTAATCTATGCTAAGCAGACTCTACTTGGACTTGGCCCAGATATATACAATGATTAACGTGTCTATAATCTCAAACTGTGCATATAGGCAATAGTTAATTGGCTGTAAACTTCTTCTGATTCTTGTCATGGACACATCTATTAGCAGATTGGCTTAGTAAAGCATGTAGGTTTCTTAAACCCCCAGCTTATCCTTTAGCTATGCACAGGCATGCACAGCTGTTTCAAGCAGAGATGGGTAACATAAATATTGATTTTTTTTTTTTTTTTTTTTTTTTTGCAAGACTGCCTCACTGGTGTCTAACAAGTCTAAATAACTAAAAAACAGTTTTGCATCTAGGATCCTGTAAACTGAATATTACAACTACCTAGATTTTAAAGCAAATTTCATTGCTGTCCAGTAATAAGTTGATTCAAATTTTACTTTAATTTTAATGTGCCAATTCTAATTATTTTATATTCATTATTCACAGACTGTGAGTGTAACTGAGAATAGATTTGGGCCGATCTAGTATTTAAAATAAGCAGGGAAGGGTAGCACCTATTTAAAACATTTAAAATAAAGTATTTCAAAACACTAGATGGCAACAGTGACCATGATAGGACTGGAAGGTATTCTGGAAGAACTGAGCTGCTATAGAAAAGCACTGAATTTGCTATGCCAAATATTGAGTCACCTGATGTAATCAAAGTTACGCCACTGAAATAAATGGAAGTATGATAAATTATGCCAACTAAAAGTCTCACCTAAGATGTGGATGAGAAGATGCTTGCTTGTGTTTGAGAATGGTCTAATTCATTTTCAAACCTAGTTGTATTCCAAATCTATAACAATACACACTTTTCAGTTCTTGGTGCTTACCACTGAAGTGGAACAATAAAAAGATGAATGAGTTTTAACAAAAATATCACATCCTTCTATCACTCTGAATTACAGTCCTTTAAACATGTTATCTGTCCTATTAAAATACTGCACATGTACTTTGAAATATGCCATAATTATTCTTCAGGTGTGTTCTACAGGTGCTTCAAAAATACAGAATTTGCCAAACACTGGTCCAAATCTTTAAATGTTCATTTTTTGGTCAAAAATTCACAACTTTTACCCTAAAGAACACACTCAGGACAGTGATCAACATCACTGCAGGGAGGTAATATTTTAACTTCCATTTTTACAAGAAACATAAACCATCTTTAATGAGAGTTATACTTTGTTAAAACACTGGTGTGATTTAAGTATTTTGGCATCATTGTTTGTTCTTTGTCTAACTATTTTTCATTTTAACTGAATGCAGTAGAAATTAATCTAGATATAAAGAAAGTAGTACTTTAAGGACAAAAGAAAGGGGGAAAAGTCCTTATGAACTAGACAGTGTATCTATATTATGTCCCATTGTATATTTCAGTCCTTTATGAAATGACTTCCATTTAGTTAAACATTTTCTTGGAAGCCTTAACATCTTTAACTTTTAGTATAGCCAGATGCTGTCAGCAAGAAGCGTTTTTTTATAGAAACATGTAGTAGGCAACCGTCGATCCTCTGTATCATAGTGTACATATAAGAGGTCTAGTCGGATGCTTGATTAATCTGTTTGTGGCTGACAAGCCCAATTCAAGAGCGACACAGCTTGTTACAAGTTTCACAGATCCATGTGTTGTCTGAGTTAGAGTCCAAGTTCACAGCATGCTGCTTTCTTCTTTCTCGCTTTGCTTCCATTCTCTGGATCAAAGCTGCTTCATGTTGAGCTGCACCCAATGCCAGATGTTCCTTCCAGATCAGACAGGATTCTGCATGCTCCTCCCAGCTTTCTATGCTGATGTTGAATGACTTCATATAATTTTTGCACACATCGTCATACCACCATAGAGGGTGATCCCACTTTCCAGAGCCATCTCGAATCTCACTAAACAAAATATTCTTAGGGGTACGGTTTCCTCCTATTCTCCTGATCTGGCTGATCCATTGCAACCTCCTCTTCTTGATAGTGGTTTCTAGGTGTGTCAGTCCTGCATGCTTCAGTTCCTCTGTGTTTGGTATTCTGTGTTCCCACTTCATTTTCAGGATTTAATGTAGACATGTGGAAGCTGCTCAGTCTCCTGATGTACCTAGTGTATGTAGTCCACACTTCTGAGCCATGAATAGACTCTCAGAATTTTATTTTTATCTTTTAATATATATTTTTATCTTTTAATATATATTGACTTAAGACATATGTATGTATATGTGTGTGTATATGATAGATAGACAGATAGACAGACGCGCGTGTGTGTGTAATATATATATATGAGAGAGACACACACACACACTTTTGTCCTCTGCAAGTATACTGTGGATGCCAGAACAAGTAAAATACACACACACACACACACACACACACACAGGTCTTCTATATTTACTATGGAGACTGCACATTACACTTGGGTTAATACCACATTTGAAAACCTTGTGTTTTACTGCAATTGTAAATGGATAGATGTACGTTCACTTTACTGAACATGTATCTCATCTTTGGTTTAAGTGTACAGGCAGTCTTAGACTTGCCATGTTTTGAGTTACAATGTTTTGCACTTACAACATTTATAAATTGACACCCTGTTTCAACCTTCTGATATCAGTTTCAACTTTACAATGCTTAGTTCGATGTGATGCCACACCAGCAAACAAGTTCGCTGTGTCATCCATCTCCCTGGAGAACATCTGTACAAACTTCCTTGGACACTTTCTTTAAGAAAGCAGACAAGACTCCAGAAAAACCTGCAGCCAAGATTCCTGAGAAGACTCCAGCCAAGAGCCCTTCAAAAAGTCCAGCAAAGTCATCTGAAATAAGTCCTTCCAAATCAATATGATTGCCATTTACAATATAAATACATTCATGTAGCTATATTACTCATCTATAATTGATGGAGTACAAAATTCTAGGGTATTTTTGGAGAAAATAGGGTATTGAGCCTTGGTTCAGGAACCAATCCCCCATTCATAACATTGTAATTAGGAACCAATTTTCTCATAAGAAACAATGTTTTGACTTCAGACGTAGTTTTCAGAAACCAATTGTGTCATAAGTCTGAGGACTGCCTGTACAAACTTTAAAAATGTAATTAGTATATTTCACAGTATTTGGATTTGGAGAACGTAGGTAATTTTCTTTAAGACTACATATCTTTCTGGAGTTTTAAAAGGGTTTAGTTAATACAGTAAACCTTTGCTATTTTATATTTTAGCTAGACTGGTGGTGCTGCTAATGCTTAAATATTTAGAACAAATAGAAATAATGTTTACCATATGTAAATGACAGTAAAAAATATTCCAAGGAAGCGTATCTAACCAGATTCTGAACTCTGGATCTGCATAGGTGTAACCAGGACCACAATCTGGCACACAGCTTGCTTTGAGGGGGAAGAGTCCTTCTGCTGAGCTCAGTGGCAACGTTCTTATTAACTTCAATGGGAAAGGAATCAGGCCTCTAATTTAGCTGTGTTCTGTGTTTAGATATTTTGTCATGTTGATCTGAGATGTCAGTAGGGATGGGTCAATCTGAATGAAATTGTATAGCTTTTCCCTTTGATAAAGCATACAAACTTAAAAGTTTTTCTAAGTTTATCCATGCCCTGAAAATTTTGAGCAGATCCTCAGCATCATCCTGTGGATCAACAGTGTCAAACTCACCCTGACAGGGCTGGCAATGGAGCAAGCTATCATGGCTTGCCCAATAGGGCCTCGTAGCCCTGGATTCTGTGGCTGGCCCCACCCCTGAATTCCCTTGCCCACCAGGAGCATCACTGGCTGGAGAGAATGACTCTGTGGTCTCAATCCAGCCTGCAGGCCCTATATTTGTTGCCCCTGCTATAGATTTTGCCTCACTTGGCACATTTTCAATACCACTGCTCCCCTTCCACTTTTCTTGCAGAAGATAATCTTTAGGACATGATGGATTTCAGTGTGCTTTCTGCGAGGTGCCTTACCACTACTTACGTTGAGACGCAGGACAGGAGAGATGTTGAGAGGAATACTCCAATTACACTAATTATGCCAATTAATTTGCTCTCTTTAATTGGTGGGGGTCTGTCACAATGTCAACCATAAGCTTACAGTCCAGCTCTAGCTGACTGAATATTAATTAGAAACCAAGAAACCATGGACTCGGGGGAAAATTCAACAACTAGACTATATTGTAACAATCCAAAAGGGAAATACCTGATTTTTTGTAAGTATAAGGAACAACGATACAATTCTATATAGTGGATTATACAAGACTATCTACACAGGCTGAACAGTGAAACCAAGCTGTGCCCTTAGGCTTGTGACCGCAACAGTACTGCCAGCTGGCACAGGCCCAACACAGCTTAATACTAGACCTGAACATAAACTCTCCCACTGTGTGCATCTCTCCCCATGCACTCAGGCCTATTGGCTTCACTCTCTAAGGGTATTGGTCCCCCGGACCCACACCTTGCACATCCTCACCTGAGGCTCCACACACCCTAAGGAAATTGACCACTCTGGTCTGCACCCACTCAGATACACAACATTCAATCAATCAATGAATTCCACATATAGGGGAAGGGAGAAAATATTATTGGGAGGGAGAGGGGTTAAGCGTGCACACATGTACTTCCAGCAGGTAAGGCCATCATGGGAGGGCAGATCAAGGCCCCTGAAGTGAGGGAGGAAGTGGGGCCGAGGCAGAGGCAGGGGGTGGTGTGAATGGGGCCCCGGGGCCAGGGTTGGTCATAGGACATTCGGAGCCCGAGCAGCTCGTCTTGGATCACAGGGGGGCTCCAGCCACTGTGCACGGGGGAAGAGGGGCCCTGCCACTGTGGCCTGCACTGTGCATCCCACTGCCCCGGAGCAGCACAACACCATGTGCCTGGTGCATATGGGATGCAGAGTTCAGCCCACAGTGCTAGCCTGCCTCTTCCCCATGCACAGATCTGGGCCTCCCCGGGCTGCACACAGCAGCAGGAGCCCCCCTCCTCCCCCCCCGCCCCATGCCCCTGGATGAGCTGTCTGGGCTCCAAGTGTCCCATGACCTGCCTGGACCCTGAGGCCCCATTCACTCCAGCCCCTGCCCCTGCCCCTGCCCTACTCCCTCCCTCACAGAGGGGGCCTCGATCTGCCCTCCTATGCCACTTCCCCATGACAGCCTTACCTGCTATGCTGGGCAGTGCTTTGCACATTGCTGGGCTGCTCGTCTGTGTCTGTGCAGGCCCTTCACCCTGCTGCTGGCACCCAGAGCCTACACCCAGACTGCCCTGTGGCCCTACCCCCTGCCACCACTGCCCTGCATTTGGGAGGGCTAAGCCCCATTAGCCCTGGCCTTCTACTGCTTATGATTCCACATACACGATTGAGCAATACATTTACACACACTGGGTGTGGTGACCCCTCCTTGGGTCAGCATCCCCCAGAATGCCACACAACAGTGCCCTCTCATGGTCAAGCAACGAGTCATTGAGCACACTGGTCCACTCTCGTGCTGACCCTCTGGATCGCACACTGATCACTTGCTCTACTGTGGACACAAACAAAGCTGTCACTCACGTAGCCAGAAGACAAGGACCAAGACCTTCTCAGTCCTGTCCCTTTTATACCTTCTGTGACACACAGCTGTCACTCATTCTAACAACCAATCAGTGTTGTACACACATTATATTCACCTCTGCACTCCTCACTCTCACTCTGCACCCAGCACTCCATCCAGCAAGGAAAATTTACCTGCAGGTAAGCTTTCCCACCTAAACTATGTACACTGCACGTGTTCACATACTCAAGAGTAGGTCACTGAACCTTTGAGGTCATACGTTCAACACTGAATGCAAGATTTCTGCAACTCTATGTCCAACAGAGAGAGGGGCAAGAAATCTGCCTTGTATCACACAAAGAATACCAGTAAAGGATGGAGGAGGTTTTCTCTCCTTAGTCTACTTCTGTGGGTAGTGGGAGAAATAGGCTTCTCTTGCTCTCCCTTGACAATTGAGGCATGTGTTCTGCAGCTGTGGGTGGGTGTGGACAACGAGGAAGAGGAATTGGGATTTGGGATGAATGAAAGTTCAGGAATGTTCTTATTTTATCTGAAATGTTTTTGTCACTAGTATAATTAGCCCTGCCACTGCATAATCTGCCTTTATAACCCTTCATCTTTTTCTGCCTTTGGTGGGATAAGGGGTTTGCAAAACTGGAGGCATGTTTATAGAAATGGTGAGTGGGTTCTGGTGCACGCTTATACTTAGTAGTTTGTGGTTCTCTCTTCTGGTGGGCTACACATACGCATAACTCTTACTAACAAAACAGTTTATCCTTTATAACCTCAATATAATTGCAAGGTTTGGTATACAGTACATATAAGCTACAGAGAGAGCCTTTTCCCCTCTCAGTTAATCATTCCAAAGATCAGAGAATAAAACTGAGAAAATTTCCCTGGACATTGACATGTACAGCTCATTATTACTTCAGGGAATTGAATCGTTGATTGGATGCATCATCTATTGAACGGCATGTAGTTTCTTCTGTAAAATGGAGTAAAGTAATCATGATAGTTCCTGAGACAGCCTTGGCAGTTACAAGACTCAGAGACCAAGGTCCGGAATTTATTTTCTCACTAGTGGCAATTGGATGTTTGCTTGTCTGGCTCCAGTGCTGGCTGTTGTGGTTTCTGTGGTATCTGTCTGTGAGCCTGGGAGGATCAGCCTACATGGGGGTATGTTGCTGATCTGAACCTTGTTTTCCAACGTTAGGTGAGCATCTGAGGAGAAGTTGCTCACTGTCAGTAGATTAGAAGTAAACTTTTCACAAATAAGTTCCTTACTTTCTTACGCAGAGACTCCAGTGATATGTTTCTAACACATTTCCTGTCACATTCCTTTTTTTTTTTTGGTTCCCTCTCCTAACTATGAATCTATAACTTCATTGCTGTTGAAATGATGATATGTGACATTTTACAAGGCATGTCTGTCAAGGTTAGATTTTCTTGTTTTAAAAAAGTTGCTATAATGGGTCAACAACTTTAAAGACAGACAGCTCAAAAACTGAAGAGGTTTTCAGTTTATGAAAGCTGCCAACTCTCTCAAGATTTTAATGGTAAAGCTTTTTTTTTATTATTAATATGTGGGTTTCTTTCTATTGACTCCAGTGAACCTTTTAAATCAGCCACTATCGACACACTGCAGGTGAGTTGTTCTTCATCCTCTCATTAATTTCCTTAATGTAGAGAGATTTTGTACAGAGTTAAAATGGCTCTACCAACAGAAATAATATAACCTGACCTGCTTATTTTGGCTCTACATTCTGCTGCTGCAGTTGGTCAGAGTTAGTTTTTTGTTTGTTTGTTTTTACTTTCCCTAGTTTACTTTAACACTTCTGCTAAATTTAAATGGTTCTACTCAATATTTTGCATGTGGCATCATATACAAGGAAAGTTGGGGGGGGCGGTTTGGAAACGTTAATGCTGTTTGGAGAAAATATTTTAAAATAATGACAAGTTATGAAGTTGACTTGCAGCTCCAATTCTGTTTGCAGCCAAAACTTAAACAAATTGGCCTGGGATCTATAAACCACTTAGACTGACTTTCAATGATTCTTAGAACATTGTGAAAGGACTTGTATGACTGAAAGCAATAAAGAATTAGAGGGTTGTAGCCAGTCAAACACAGCTGTAGTTTTGTGGAAAATAAGTCTCATCTAATAAATGAAGTATACTTTATAATATTGCTAAAGCTAGGCTTGGACTGGTAAAATTTTATACAAATTTCTAATGAATACATTAGCAGTTTCTAAATTTGGTGCAGCCCATACTGAATGGGCTGAAATCTGGTTAACTGGGAAATCTCAAAAGTAATTCCTAATATTACTTAAGAGTCGGACTAGAAGATCTGCAAGGTCCCTTCCAACCCTACATCTATGAATCTATGAATATAAATCATTACCTTATGGAAGTCTGTTTAGTGGGATTTATTCTTCACCAAATATTATTCAGAACCTTTCTCAAGCATCTGGAAGAAAATAATACTACTAAGAATATACTTCACTGATAAAGTTTTCAGGTGGCACAAGAATTTAGTTATGATGGAAACAGGTCAGTCAAAGAGGCCCTTTAGCCTTTTGAAACTAGGAAATAGGAAAGGGAACAGGGTCGATGAATATATTAGTGTAGTAGTCAAGAAATAGAAAAACTGCAGTATTACCAACCCCAAAATCCTGAGATTTGGAGAAAAAACACAATGGGCACATCCACATATGTGAGCACATGGGCTTGCAGCCGCTGAAGTACCAGTGGCACAAATTTGTGCCAAAGATTTGTGCCTCAATACACGTGCCTCAACATGCACTTTAGTGTAGGGCAAATTGTGCCACTTGGGGCAAACGGACCCTGCTCAGCTTCTCCTGGATCTGCAGCCAGGGTGAGCTAGAGGCACCTGTGCTGGCCCCAGCAATATAAAAATCTGCCCTGGTCAGCAGCTCAGGCATACGTGCCCTCAGGAGCTTTGGCAGCCAGCCAGTTGGTATCTGGGGACACTAGCCCCTTGTGCCAGCTGGACTGGTGAAGCAGCCCTAACCTAGAGTGGCCCCTGCACCCTTTACCCACTACAGCAGTCTGGTTGTGGGGGCTGCTGCCTTGCTGTGACCTGCTGCTACCTGCAACAGTATCCATCTCCTTGGACCTGTAACCCCATGGTTGCATGCCTGCCAGACTCAGATAAATAACACACGGCCTCCTGGGATGTGGTACAGGCACTGCAGCAGAGCTGCCTGCACCTTTGGGTGAGCTGCCAATGGGCAGAGACTGCACAGTTGGCCTTTGGGTAGCACTGCTGGCATGTCTTCTGGTGTCCCCACTCTGCCATGTGGGCAGCTATTGCCTTGAAGATGTGCTTCTTGTAGTGGCCCACTTCGAACTGTCAGTGTGTTTCATCCTGGCCCCAAATGGCCAGGAGGTCAGCCATCTTGTCTGCCTTCCAGCTGGGTCCCTGGTACAGGCCCTAGGCAGGCTCTTTTACCCAGGTCCCACCACTTGTCTCACTAGCAGAGATCCCAGTGTTCCCCGTCTAAAAACTGCAAAATCAAAAAGCCCAAATTCTCTCATTCAAGTACCCAAAATCCATGTTGTTCTACAATTAAAATGAAATGTCACTATACATAGACAGATCAGTTGGGCAATGTTTTATTGATATATTTACAATTTTAAAGCAATTCGGAAGCCTACCAGTGTCTCATCATAATAAAACAAGTTCTGAATATCTATACACTCCGGCATTTGCTTTTTCTTTTTGTCATAGAAAAAAATCAGAGTTGTCCCTGCCCGCTTTGCTCACCAGGATGTGGGGCACTAAGCAGCACTGATATGCCAGTTCTCTGATCCTGCCCTTGCCCCTCACTTCTAACCCACAGCCCCAGCAGTTCCCCTCACTCCTGACTGGCAGTCCCTGCCTACCCCCACCAGCTCCCCCCTGGCAGCAGCTCTGTTCCAGTACCAGGACATGGGTCCAGCTGCAGTTGTACCACCTGCTACTGTGGGGCTCTAAGCAGTGCCAATCCTTGCAGTTCTGCTCCCTGCACCTGTGCCCAGGCCCCAGCAATCCACATGCAGTTCCTGGGAAGCCCTTGACTGGGGCACAGGGACTGGGCTGGGCAAGTCCCTTCTCTTCCAGGCTGGCCTCCCCCTGCACAGGCTGCTCTATCGGGGCAGAGGGCTCTAAGCCTGACTCCGGTAGCCTCTTCTTCCTGGAGCACTCCCCC
>NW_005842055.1:1011103-1018969 GCF_000455745.1 Alligator sinensis
GGGGGGGACTGTGTGGGGGTGGAGAGGCCTGATTGAGATGGCCCCACACCTGCCTGCCCTCCAGCAAGGAGCACAGCCCCATCATAGCAGCAGCAGAAGCAGCCATCAGGGCATTTATGCCCACTCCTGGCAGAGACCCCTGGCAGCTGCACATAGTGCACGGCGCAGGCCCAGCTTTCTCACACGTGCCCTCAAGCATGACCAGCCTGCTCTTGCTGTCACCTGTGGTCCCAGCACCTCACGCAGAAGCTGCATGCCCCTGGGCCAGGCTAGGTCCTGCCTCCATGTGCCCTGTGCCCCTTCGGGCCTGGCTGGCTCCATGGAGGCAGGACCTGGCCCAGCCTGAGGGCATGCAGCTTCTGCGAGTGGTGCCAGGACCCTGCAGAACAGCAAGAGTAGCTTTGTCCTGCCTGAGGGTGCATGTAAACAGGCCATGCCTACACCTTGTGCCATGTACAGCCATGAGGGGTCTCTGCCAGGAGCAGGTATGAATGCCCCGATGGCCACTGCTGCTACAGGGGGGACTGTGCTGTAAGGGGAGGTGGGTGGGGGACCCACCCCTCCCGAGCAGTCCTTCCCACCTGCACAGTCCGTCCACCCACGATGCCCTCACTCCCACACACACTGTCCTCCCCACCCCCAAGTCCCTACTTACCTGGGGCAGCGCCTGGGTCTGATCCACTGCTGCAGCCTTGCCCCACTCCTATTTGCCTCAGAAAAATGAGGCAGTGTACTATTTTTTTTTTACTTTTTATCTATTAGGGCCAACAACACTTGCAAACAAGTGTAGTAAGGGGTGCACTGTACTAGAACAACAGGAGCATGGGGCAGCCATAGAGACTATCTGGCTAGGTACGAGAGCATCTCCTTGGAGGACCCAGCCTCCAGTTGCCTCTGGACATGCTCCAGGAGTGTGCCCTGTTCTGCTTTGTTCTGGTGTGGGGTTTGATACTGGGATTTTCCAGTATCAAATTTAGAGCCTGCACTGCAAATCTGCAGCACGGACAACATTTTTTTTGTTCTTAGAGTGGATCTTGCAGTGTCTCAAACTGCTTTGAGGTACCACAACAGACGCATGCTCGTTCATCTGGATGTGGCCAATTCAGTATTTTATATTGTATTGAAGTGATCTAGGCAGGCCAGTATAAAAGGGGTCCTCTCTCCTAGGACAAGGAAAGAATCTCCCATTGCTGCTGTGGAGCTTCACAGTGACAGGAGAAGGAATCCTTTATACCCTAGGGTTCAGGAATCTCATGGCGGTAAAAGAAAAGTTTACAAACACAAACCTTCTACCCGTACACCCATCCAGACCGTAAAATCCTTATTTTCTACAGGCAAAATCTGATGTATAAGTGGGGCTGTAACAGGGGGGCCTTCTTGGGGCCGATTTAACCATGGCCTGCCCACCTGTTTCTGGGCTAACCACCCATGTTCTCACTTGCTATGCCTTGTTGGAATTAATTAGTTAATGATGCAATTAAGCACGAGGCTGCCCATTTCTTGCCCCGATGCCAGGGGGTGCTATCTGCTGCTCCATTCCTCCCTTACACTGAAGCCCAAGCCTCACTGATGGCATCTAGATGTTATCATAAATCACCAACCCCCCAGATGAGCCACCAGATCCCTGGTTATCAACATCTAATAAAGCAACTCTGCACTGCATAGACTAGAATTCACATCACTATATGCACTGTTTGTCCTTAGGGAAATACAGAGTGCAATTCACTTATTGTATACAGAGGGGTTGTTTCTAATTCGTAAGATTAGAAATGGGTTTTAACTTTGAACAAAATATTATCATTATCCAGCTTTAATAGATGACAGTTGCAAATCAAATTTAGCACAGTTCCGCAGTGATTAAACATAATGACTGGACCTTCTGATAAGAGCACACTTTCCTACTTTGCTGTCAGACATTGTGTTACATATTCCCGTGGAAGCATTTTCACAATATTACAGTTGTATTTAAGGTCACAACTGGTAAAGTACAATCATTTATTGGTTAGGTTGAAAGAGAATCTCTCTTTTCCTTGCTAGCTAAGAACAGTGCACCCTTTACTACACTTGTTTGCAAGTGTTGTTGGCCCTAATAGAGAAAAAGTAAAAAAAAGAATGAAAAATAGTTATGTACCAGGTAATCAAGTTTATTAAGTGCTACATTACAGAATAGCTGTAACTTGGGAAATTAACCTAGATTTTCAGAGTTGATTCTTATGTGTCTAGAAGCATGGAGCTCAATTGTGAGATTAACTGTGGTTCCAACTGTGATAACTAGTGTACTTGAGCATCACTTACAAAATGCTGGTATCATGTACTCCATCACACTTAGAGTTACTATTCTAGCCTACTAGTGCATAATGTATCATAATAATGTCATACCATTGGCAGCACAGTATCGTGCTGTGTCTAAGACTGATATCAAGATATCAACTAATCCAAATTTATTTACATATCATTCTGTTTTAGGACCTCCTCTGATCTAGATCACTGCAAATTTTCTCTATTATTCATCTTCCTGTCAATTTTTATAATCCATAGATAAGACCACTTGGAAGTATCAGATACTCCTATAAAAATGAGAATTCTTTCCACAATGTGTACCACAAACTAAAATCAGTACTAGCATAAAGAAACAAGAGGAGGGACATGCATAATTACTATAAAGTAAATAGATTAAATGCAAGCTGAAATAGAATCTGAAGGAGCAGGCAAAACCTCAGTGAAGTTGCTTATTCTTCCTGGGAGATAATCGCTATGGCTGTTTTTAATTTAGAAAGTTATCTAATACAAGGAATTGAGGTAATGTTTGCTTTCTTTATGACATTATCAGTAATTTATATGTAAATATAACAATGATTGACAAAAATGCTCATTATGAAATGGGTGGAAAGAAAGATATAAAGTAGTAATGTGATTTTGGGATACTGTTTTTCTGCTAGTGGACAATAGTGCCTTCTCTAGTATACAGCTCATAAGGTTCCAGTTACGTTACAGTTTACAGGTTACATCAGGAAAGAGGTTGCCAACCTGCAGCATGAATACCATAAGTGGGCAACCTCTGTGTGTGGCATGTGGCAAATCATAGAGGGAACAAGTAACACAAGCAGCAAATAGGGTAAAAAGTAGAGCAGGAGATCAGGCAAGAAGCACAGGGCTGGAAGCAGAAAGAAGAGGGGATCAGGCAAGAAGCAGAGCAGCAGATTGCGGAGAGGAAGGGGATCAGAGTGGCACTTGGAGAGGATGTGGAGCTAATCTGTGGTACACGTGCTTAAAAAGGTTGGACCCCACTGCATTAGGACATAGTCTGCTCTGCATTGCTTATAACTGAGTACAAGTTTTGGCCTTGATCTTTCAAGGCTAGTGGTTCCAGTCTCAAGGAGTGGGTATAAAAGGCAGTGTATTATAAATGTTTGTATTGTGATATTAGCTAACAGATTGTTTATTGTGAAACTAAAGCAAGTATTTAAACTCCATAAATCTTACCCTGGCTAGAAGCCAGCATTCATTTTTGCAATTTTTTAAAAATCTAAATGGACTGTAAAATAATATTTAAAGATCATAAGTGTTCAATATTGACAAGTATAGATCTATCCTTCATGGATTCAAAGAGCTATGTGGAAAAGATTAAATAATAATAATACTAAAATAAAACTAATCTTAAGTACAAATCTTTTTTTTTTATGGATTTACATTGTACTAACTAAATATACCTTATTTGTGTATTTAGTACTGTTATCCTATAATACAAGAAAGTGTTTAAAGTTGGAGTAACACAACTTGCTGTACTTCTAATGATCTGCTTCACTTACACATATTTAGAATAATTAGTGTGGTTAAATGCTCTCTAAAATTGTTTTATTAGATGCCAAATGTCTGTAGCTATCAAGTCATTTGTCCATTGTTTAAGTGACCTTGAACATTAACCATTTTTTTCCTTTTCACTATGAATACAAGCCCTCGTAAGGACCCATTTGGTAAAGTTTGAAATAAAATGGAGGTTAGGTCAAGAATTAAGAGTCCTGCATTTTTCCTGAGTTCAGTAAAAAATCTGAGCAGGCACTAGCAAGGTCAAAAAAGGGAGGGACCCCTGAGGAGGTGCCTTGGTAACCACAAGTAACCCATAATAAAACAAGAATTATTGCAGCTCATAACTGTTCCATTTGATCTGTGATTGCAGACTAGATCTTAGATTTTATGAACCTTCATAAGGGGAGGAACACTTTTGCTTTTGTTATTGTTTTCAGTTTCTTAGCTGAATGCTATAGACTAAGAGAGCCTTAAGTTTGTAGTAGCTTTAAGAAACATGAAATGCTTCAAAGTTATGTGAACTCATGGTTAATGATCCAAATCCAATCAATAAATCTTGGAACCACATTCTTTCTTTTAGTCTATGTGATATCACACATTTTGATGATTGACAAGGAAGGAAGCTTGTCCTGTAGTTCAGTTTGATTTCTCTTCTTTGCCAAATATTCTGTGCTACAACACTGTATAACCACAGGGTGTTTTTAGTATGATTATATTTGGGTGGAAGGCTTGGATCCACCATTAGTAATTCCAAGCACAAAGAAAACCAAGAAGAAAATGATACAAAGCTGGTTTATTTTTAAATTGGGGCTACATATCTACAGTACTATGCATTTTTGGATACCTCTGGATTGTAAAGCATATACTTGAACTCCTATGCAAAGATTATTCTACTCATGAGAAAGAACTCAAAGGGGAACATTTCAGTATATGTCTGATGTTTTCAGGATCAGCATACAGTCTTTTTTGAAGATGATATACTTTTCTTGACTTTACTTCAAATTTACTGTAACTACAATAGTTCCCATAAGACATATCTGCAAAAACTAAGCACATGTATATTATCTAAGAAACAGAAAGGAATATGATTTCAGAGCAAACATGTATAAAACTGATTTATCTAACAAGGACTATGACTTCCATGTCCTAACAATTGACAACACTGGGAACCTCACTACATGGACCTTTTTGTCTGTGAGATCCTGGACATCTAGAAAGTTTCCAACTCATCCAGCCCCATAGATCAAGTCCATAGGTCTATAAATTTGGGGGCAGGATGAGCAGCAGTGAGCTGTGGCAATTAATGCTTCCATTGCTCCCCCCCGCCAAATTCCTAGACCCTTGGGCCAGGCAACTTTGCAGGCCAGATTTTAGTCACCTCTGTCTTAACTCATTTAGGAACTATACAGCACTGAGTCATACAGATAACATTTATTTTACTAATCTGTTCACATGTTTGATGAAATCTCTTCTCTTCCTCCACCTATTGCTAGCATTACTTTTCTTTCCCCTCCCCCCCTTCCAACACATCAGTTGAAATCTGGGAAAACAGGGTTCTTTCCTTACTGTACCGGGAATTACGATCTCTAACACTATTACCCATCTTATTTAGGGGATATTTTCTGTTAAGTCGACTTTCAATTCTGGTTTGTCAGGGAATTTTTATCCTTTGAGAGTGAAAATCTTTACTGGACATCTGCTGCCAGGAAGTACCAGCAATTAGGTTGGCTGCAAAAGCCCCAAGAGAAGCATTATACAAACACATAGTAAGATCCAATTACACAGTAGTTCAGAGACAGTCAGTGATGGAACCCAGATCTGTTTGTTTCCACTCCATTGCCCCATCCACTTGACTGCATGTAGTATCCACTTAAACTTTTCATCTGCTACCTTAAAAGAATTTAATCTTACTTGGTGAAGCACAAACTCTAAGCTCTTTTCCCTTTGTAAGGAATCTCAAAAGTGCCTACTGAGTGTTTAGTGGGTATTTTTTCCCCACAAAATATTACTTTAAGTAACTTTTTTAACAAGTCAACAGGTGTTCATTTTGTGTCTCTGACCAGACAATCAGCCAGGATGATCATTTGTTTTACAGCTGTTCTCCCTATCCCTAACCCAGGAGGAAACTGAATTCCTATGAAGTAGAGGTAGAGGGTACTCATAAAAAGAGTGGCTGTCTTCTTTCCTTTTCCAGCCAAAGTATCTTCCATCTCTGGGGCTGTAGACTGGTACATTTTAGCTAACTTCCAAGATCATTCCGTAGTAATAATGTTGAAGGAAATTTTCTCTACCTTGAGCCTTGATTATTTAAAATACTTCCACAAATGCTTACCATGACACAGCATGAAATGTTCTGTTAGATTCAGTGGGACTTCTCACAGTGAAAAAAATTCAGCAGATGAATAACTTTTTTTAAGACTGGAGCTTTAGTTCTGTCAGGCTCAAATTTTCCATGTGAAAACTTTTCTCTGAAGTTTCTGAGCTAAATGAGAATTTGAAGCAGATACCCTTCCAAGAGGGAAAAGAGTTTTAAAAGCCCCTTCCTTTTGGTTTAGTAAATTGTGAATGTGACTTTCACACTAGGCCTATTTGCATTTCCTTGAAAATTCTGAAGTTTAACCAAAGTGGAATTCTGTAAATAGGCAGTAGAGGGGGCTCATGAAGTTTCTATGTATACTTTATTATTTCCATTAAGGATATATTTAGGATATATTTAAGAGTGTGAGATTGCTTGTTTTCTGGAGAAGTGGGTGAAGAAAGGAAGTTAATTGAAGCATTTTCCTTAGTTAAATGTTTCAGTCCTGCTGCCTTTATTAGATATGCATTAGCAATTTGCCTTGTGGAACTTTAAATAGTCAAGTTGTCCAAGAACTTCACTATTCGAGCTACCTGGAAGCTCACATATATGCACGTTTAGTGCCTTGCTGAATTGGGCCCTTTGGATTTTATTACCAGGGTTCAGCCATAGCAAGAGTTGACACAGCATGAGGTCTCAGATGTATTGCCTCATTCCAATATCTAAACAATTAACACCTTTTTTTGCTTCTATACATATAGTAAATAAGTACTTCTCATCCATCTGATAATTCTATACCCTTGACAAAACAGGGCTGTTACTTGGATCCAAGCACTGGAGAAGGAAACTGGATATATTAGTAGCAGTAGATAATCAACTGATCTGGATCCACAGTACCAACATACAAAAATAAATAATTTTCTTTCTAATTGCCTATATTACCTAATCTGAGATCTAGGATTCCTGTAACCAGTATCTTTCCTGCAATCTAGCTCCTAGTCTATTAATTTCAACTGCCTGGAAATCCTAGAGTAATATGCAGCCAACAACTCTCAGCCAATTTTCCCTTCTCTATCCCTTCTCTATCTAATTTGTGAAACAGCATGAGTCAAATAAATGCAAAATTCCTATAACAGAAAAACAGTAGTCACACTTTTCCTTAGATCCAATATCCTTTTAAAAGTGCTATTAGAAAAGTAAGATTTTTTTTTAAAAAAACCTGTTTCTGCTATATTGAAGCTCTGAGCTCTGATTATCAGATTCATAGATTCATAGATGTTAGGGTCAGAAGGGACCTCAATAGATCATCGAGTCCGACCCCCTGCATAGGCAGGAAAGAGAGCTGGATCTAGATGACCCCAGCTGGATGCATATCCAACCTCCTCTTGAAGACCCCTAGGGTAGGGGAGAGCACCACCTCCCTTGGGAGCCCGTTCCAGACCTTGGCCACTCTAACTGTGAAGAAGTTCTTCCTAATGTCCAGTCTAAATCTGCTCTCTGCTAGCTTGTGGCCATTATTTCTTGTAACCCCCGGGGGCGCCTTGGTGAATAAAACCTCACCAATTCCCTTCTGTGCCCCCGTGATGAATTTATAGGCAGCCACAAGGTCGCCTCTCAACCTTCTCTTGCGGAGGCTGAAAAGGTCCAGGTTCTCTAGTCTCTCCTCGTAGGGCTTGGTCTGCAGGCCCTTAACCATACGAGTGGCCCTTCTCTGGACCCTCTCCAGGTTATCTGCATCCCTCTTGAAGTGCGGCGCCCAGAAT
>NW_005842055.1:1020994-1024101 GCF_000455745.1 Alligator sinensis
TCTGGATACACGGCAGGGTAATAGAGACCCTGTGTGAGATTCAGAGGAGCTTGGCGACCTGATCCATCGCCCACCTCTTCCCGTCTTCAAGCGCAAATTTTATAAGACGTATCTCCGATTCCGATTTTGGTGGCGCGCTCACCCAGAGCATCCGGAGCTCTGTTCCGTGAAGCCTAGCAAACTCCACGTGACCGTCCGTGTTGTGTGTGTCTGTAACCACAACTCAAGCAAGTTTTCCAGCCTACACCACTGCCATCTTGGTGTAAGTAAACAATATTTAAAACTACCGCTCAGCGTTTGTGCCTAATTCCAGCTCGTCGCCCTCCCTCTCCGATCCAGCGTGCCCGGGCTGCTGGCCACAGCCTGCATGCATCACGGAAAAGGGCTCGGGTTACTCCCGGCCCGCACAGGACCGTGTACCTCCTGTGTCAGGTGGAGGTCCTGTACACAGGTTAGAAACCTGCGTGAACGGTGGGACTTTGCTGTCTGCGTCTCCCAGCAGATGTCTGGGTAATTTAGGTCCCCCATGACTACCGCCTCCTTAGCTTGTATGGTCTCCGAGAGCTGCCTCAGGAGCCCCAAATCTAGTTCTTCCCCTTGGTGTGGGGGTCTGTAGCAGACTCCTACCACCAAATCCCTTTCTCCTTGCCCCCCATGTAACCTAACCCACAATCCTTCTACTTCCTCATCCTTCGATTCCGTCTTGATGAGGGTCAATGTATATTGCTCATTGACATAGAGCTCAACCCCTCCCCCTTTCTTCCCCACCCTGTCCTTTCAACTTCAGTTGAACTTCAAATTCAGTCTTAGGCCAGAGGAGTAGGGAAGGGCACAGGACGCTATCAAACAGAGTTTAGACTGAGAGTTCATATTAATAACTTACACATGATAAGCATAATAGGGAAATTGTAACTGTACCTCAAACAGCATCATGAATATTATACATGTGTGACATTTTGAGTGAAGGTCTAACTTCAGAATCTCCAAGTTAAGATATATAGAAATATATGATTCAGAGGTAGTGTAGATATGCACCTTTATAGACACTGAGTCCATGAGTTTCTGTACCTACTACCTAGGAGGCTGATGAAGTGAATTTCATAGGCCCGGCTCTGAAAGAGGTTTGTAAAAATCAAACAAGCACCTAACCTCATCACCAGAACTGAAGCCAACTTCCTACAGCTCAAAACACAAAACCTGCCAACTATCTCCAGTACTCCCATAAATTTCACACCAGAATCTATCGAAGACAATGATATCCAACTACCTGTGCAGGCACATTCCTCACAAAAAAGCCACTCTGTCTCCAGTCTCTCAGGCCTGATCCTGAGAGGGAACAATTTACTAACCACTTTTCACAGCCGGGCCTATGAACTTCACTTCATCAGCCTCCTAGGTACAGAAACTCATGGACTCAATATAGACAGTGGAATTCTGATGCACTACAGCCTGCTGGACGTCTGACTCCCCAGGTACCTCTGCACTTTTACCCACACTGCTACATACCCCTTCCCCTCTACCCTCCAACCCAGCCTGTCCCTCACCCCCTGATGCCTCCATTTCCATTTTCACTGATTGGATTTCTTGCCTGCATTGCATATGAGGCCAGCCTCTGGCTTCCTTACTATTCCTTCAATCCAGGAACAGCACACAGACACACCAACTGCAGGTGCTTACTTGGCCTGACAAAGGGTTTTTCAGCCCAACAGCTGGCATCCCAGGCAGTTAAGCTGAGTTCACCTGGAGCCTCACAACTCTACTGCAACCAGCAAGCATCAGGCCTGTCAAAGACATGACAGGTCTGGGCTTTCCCCAGCCAGGACTGTGTGTGTGTGTGTGTGTGTGTGTGTGTGTGTGTGTGTGTGGTAGCTGGAGGCTCTGGTGCCTTCTACCTGCCTTTCCTCAGGGGATCCTCAGTACGGGGCTACTGTACCACCAGCAGTCCCACCAGGCCTCTCTGACCCTGGCAGAGTGCAGTTTTAGTGGTCATGCTCAGGACCTGGGGCCTCCTCCTTCCCCATAGCTCCATCCCATACCTCCAAGTTCATCCTAGCATGGGAGCTCAGCAGGGACATGTTCTTCCCCTGATGTCTGGTGATGCAGTGAGTGCCCCTTCCAGCTCTGAGAGCTGGGCAGTAACACTAACTGGTGTAAAAACAATAACATGGAAATAGGTGCAGACAGAGTGAGGAGGGTGGCACTCAGTCCATCTGCAGGTGGAGCTTGGGGAAACCCAGCAGCGGGAGGTTCACCTTCAAGAACACCAGCTGCTCCACCAAACCAGGATCTAATCAGGTGCGGTGGGGTGTCACTACATCCCCAGCAATACTGAATACCCTCTTGCTCGAAACACTATAAGCTAAGCTATATCTTGTCCAATCCTTTCTAAGAACAAAAGGGAGCAGGCAGCTGACTAGGAAGCCAAGCCAGTCCAGGACCTTTCAGGCACTGTTGCTCACTCAGGCAGGATCAGCTCACAAAGGCAGAGAGAGCCTGCAGGCAGAGGCTTTTATGCTGTTTCTATGTCCCTCCTCCAGACACTGTGATTAGAAGGGGACTCAGGGAGAGACCACACTCACTGGCTAGCTAGAGATGTTTCTGTTTCCCCTGAAACAGCTGAAAGACCAGCTCCAAAACTCCAAATCTTATCTGAATCTTTTCTGAATTGATTCATAGGCTCTGAATTGATTCATAAAGTTTTAAGCTTCTAGCAATTCAATTCAGATTTGGAGATTTGGCCTCCAAATTGGACCAAATCTTCTCTGAATTGAATCATGAACCAAAGCTTCACACAGCTTAGATAGATAGATAGATAGATAGATAGATAGATAGATAGATAGATAGATAGATAGATAGATAGATAGATAGATAGATAGATAGATAGATAGATAGATAGATTAGGGCTGTGTGAAACAGCACCATTTCATTTTGACTTCCATTTTGCCATTTCGATGGGATAGTGTTTTGTTTCAAGTTTTGTTTCATTTTGAAGCACTGCTCCATGTTTTGTTTTGTTGAAACTGTTTCGCTGTTTCAACATTTTGCCCATAGGCTATAATGGGGAAGCATGAAACTGCTTATAACTTTGTCATGTTTCGGCAGATTTG
>NW_005842055.1:1024151-1028141 GCF_000455745.1 Alligator sinensis
AGGAATGATATCCCCTTCTGAGAGCATGAAGCCTCCCAAGTTACAAGGAGATAGGTTTAGGGGTTTCTAGGAAACTGCACCTAAAGCTGCTGACAAGCAAAACTC
Organism: Alligator sinensis; assembly: GCF_000455745.1. Lineage (NCBI taxonomy): Eukaryota > Metazoa > Chordata > Crocodylia > Alligatoridae > Alligator > Alligator sinensis. The sequence goes on from NW_005842055.1 coordinate 1,024,257, forward strand.
CTGACATGTGACTGTGTATGTGTGTTAAGGCATGCCATCATTGGCACTGGGGCCTGTACATGAGATGGTAGTGTGCCCCAATGAGGTCTCCTCCTTCTCTACAGCCTCAACATAGTCCACCACTTTAAATAACAAAAGTTAATAACTTAGTAAGCAGCACTGTAGCATTAGCAGCATCTCAGGCAGCCAAACTGTCAGAGAGCCTTTCTTTCTTTTCTTGCAGGAGCTTCTTCTCCAGCAGTTGCCAGAGAACTCTCCCTGCCAGCCCCAGCCCTGGGCCTTAGATGTTCCCAGGGCCCTGCGTCCTTCCGGTGAGCTACCCAGGGACAGGCGGTAGGGGTGTTGGTCTAAGGACATGGCACTGGCAGACAAGGTTCCTTGGGTCAATCTAATCTGGTATATTTTAGCAGACCAACTGAATAGTTAGAGAAATATATCTTAGAAATTTTTCAGGTTGAAAAACTCTTTGTCAGGCTCAGGAAGCACCTGCAGTTGGTGTGCATGCTGTTCCTGGATGGAAGGAATAATAAAGAAGCCAGAGACTGGCATGCAATGCAGGCAAGAAAGCCAGTCAGTGAAAATGGAAATGGAGGCACCAGGGGGTGAGGGACAGGCTGGGGAGTGGCAGAAAGAGGGATGTAGCAGTGGAGGTAAAAGTAGAGAGGTACGTGGGGAGTCAGATGTCTGGCAGTTTGTAGTGTATCAAAATTCCACTGTCTATATTGAGTCCATGAGTTTCTGTACCTAGGAGGCTGATGAAGTGCAGTTCATAGCCTCATCTGTGAAAAGTGGTTTGTAAATTCAAATGAGCACTGAACCTTTCTAACCTCATCACCAGAAGCCAACTTCCTACAGCCCAAAACGCACCAAATGGATCTAGGCCATGTCATGACAAGACATGCAAAACCAGCCAACAATATCTCCAGTATAGAGATTTCTTCACAATACAATACATATCTCCATCAGGGCACTCCAACTCCAGCTCTTCCTCTGGCACTGGAAGGCTCAGCATGGCAAATTAAATGGGGGTAGAGGAGACTATCATGCTGGCACTGCTGCTGCTTGCTGTCATGGTGGTAGTGGTGTGGGAAGGGTATAGCTGGTGCTCTTGGAGGGGATGCAGGCTCAGGCACAGGCAGTGGTACTGCTTCCCTCTCCTTGCTGCCTGTAGAACTAGTGGAAGCCTCATGCCTGCTTTTTTGTAGTAAAGAGGCTGCGTCTCATTTTGTGGTGAGGGAGGATTTACAGCTCTCCCTCTACCTGCTGTTCCATCCCTCCCTGAAGGCTTGCCAGTTGCCTTTCAGCATGCATCATGGTGTGTTTCATAGTGTCTTGTCTTTGCCTTGCTGTGCTGGAAAATCTGTCTCTTCATCTGTAATGTTATCTGATTCATGTAATATATGTAGATAAGATAATTGTATGTATCTGTATCTATGTAATGTGTGTATGTATGTATTTATATAATGTATGTATGTGTTCCTATATAAATTCTATATTATAATATGCAATATAATTATGCTGTGCTTCCCTGTACAGTGAATGGAATGCACACTGTGAGAGAAAGCACAGGTTTGAAAATAATCAAAATAGACTAACAAAAACAAAAAGAGGATTTTGGGGGAGGGATAAATTAAAAGGAATCAATTAATATAATAATAAAATAAAACGGTATAGAAAGCAAAAGGTATTGATGAATCCCACTTGCTGGACTAGAAGATAGGAAATGAATGGTAGCCTTTGTTGTCTGATGCTGCTGAGCTGCTGGAAGACATCTCAGTAATTGGCCCCAAGGCAGAAAGCAGCCCAATTCAAACAATGCTGCTTTTTATGCTGTTTTTACATCCTTCCTCCAGAGCACTGGGATTGGAAGGGACCTCAGGAAAGGATCACAGTCACTGGCCAGCTATCAGAGCAGTCCTTCCCCCATCTTCCCTGTCCCTCTCCTTACTTTCTGTTTCCCTGCAGGCAAGCCCAGCTTCAGCTTTGAAACTTGAAACTTTTTGAAACTTTCAAAATGTTTTGACTGCCTTCATTTTATCTTGAGGCTGTTTTAAAGCTCTTCATTTTGTTTCAAGTTCGCTCTTTCAAGCTCAAAATGAGTCGAAACAGTATCGAAATGAAACAGCCAGTGAAATTTCGCACAACCCTAATATGTGTGTGTGTGTGTGTGTGTGTGTGTGTGTTCCCCTGAGCTGTGTGGGGGTCCCCAAGGCAGCACCCAGACTGGGCGGTCCCGAGGAGTGCCACAGCCATGGCAGAAAACACTGTTCCCCCTTTCCCTCACAACTATGGAGGGAAACACCAAACCCCTGCACAGCTTAGGCAGGCAGCCAGGCTCCAAGGAGAGAAAAAAAAAGGTCAGGTTCACCACTCATTTTTTCTTTCTTCACTGGATCTTGCCTGCAAGGGCTGCTGCCAGGTCCCACACCCCATGAACTGCACAGGGCCTGCCAAACCCTGAGCATGTCAGCTTCCAGTGCCCTGTGCACTGTTGTACTTTATTAGGTAGTAAACTAAAACACCTCAGAGGTGTTTTTTTTTTTTCTTGCTACCTACCAAAGTCATTTAAAGCTGAATATGCCGCCGAGTGTGCAAACAGCAACGCCATTAAAGCCAAATAGGCTGCCAAACGTGCAAACAGAAACACCATTAAAGTGGTGCAAAAGGGCATTTAAGCCACTTTAAAGGCCGATTTTGTGGTATGTACAAAGGCCCATAATGCCTATACTGCATCAGGTATGAGGTCTACGTAATTCAGCATCCTGTACATAATAGTGGCCAGTGCCAGATCCTCCAAAAAAAACTGTAAGAACCCTGCAGTAAGCAGATGAGAGATAAATTAAGATTCATCCTGTCCAGGGTTTGAGTCATGAGGGGGGTCAGGGGAGCTGAGCCCCCTCATAAGAGATGAGAGCCCCTGGCCTGCCCCGCACCTTTCTGAGCAGCTCAGGCGGTGGTGACTCCTTTTGGCTTCCAGCTGCCACTGTGGCAGACCTCCCGCAAAAGTCAGAGTGTAATTCAAACCCCGATCCTGTCTCTACCAGCTAAAGATCATTTTAAAACCTGAAGCACACACCCCAAGGATTTAGTTTGTATTGAAGTCTGAAGCAGTTTTTTTAAAGGCAGTTGCTGTATGTTTCATCCTGCAAGCTCTGAGTACTAGCATTTATGGTGATGTCACAGGCCGTCCTCTGTTGTTAACTTCCTAAATTGCTATTGTTAATTCCATTGTATTGCCTTTTAACAAGCAGAGATAATGTAACAAAATTAAACAGATATACATGTTTAATACCAAATATATTTAAATACATGAAGCTGTTTTATAGATTTCATAGACATTAGGGCTGGAAGGGACCTCAGAAGATCATCGAGTCCAGCCCCCTGCCCAAAGGGCAGGAAGTCAGCTGGGGTCATAGGATCCCAGCAAGATAAGCATCCAGTTTGCTCTTGAAGGTGTTCAATGTAGGCGCTTGAACCACCTCCGGTGGCAGGCTGTTCCAGACCTTGGGGGCTTGGACAGTAAAGAAATTCTTCCTTATGTCCAGCCTGAAACGGTCTTGTAGTAGTTTATGACCATTTGACCTAGTCGTCATCCCTTGGGGCGCTCTGGTGAACAAACGGTCCCCCAGATACTGGTGGTCACCGCTGATAAACTTATAGGTGGCCATCAGATCACCCCTGAGCCTGCGCTTTTCCAGGCTAAAGAGCCCCAGGGCTCTCAGCCTGTCATCGTAGGGTCTGCTTCCCTGACCTCTGATCATGCACGTGGCTCTTCTCTGGACTCTCAAGCTTCTCCACATCCTTTTTGAATTGTGGAGCCCAAAACTGGACACAGTACTCCAGCTGCGGCCTCACTAAGGCCGAGTACAAGGGGAGAATGACGTC
>NW_005842055.1:1028330-1030051 GCF_000455745.1 Alligator sinensis
GTCTGCTTCTGACTCCAGTGTCCACCTCATTAATGAAGATGTTGAACAGTATGGGTCCAAGGACAGAGCCTTGGGGGACCCCACTGGTCACAGGACACCACGATGAGTGACTTCCATCAATTACTACCCTCTGGGTCCGACCACGGAGCCAATTATCCAGCCAGTGGATCGTGGAGGACCCAAGGCGACAATTGGCCAGTTTCTCCAAGAGGTGATCATGGGAAACCAGATTGAAGGCTTTTTTGAAGTCAAGATATCAATATCAAGAGATTGATATGACATCAATCTCTTCTCCCTTGTCCAGGTGATAGGTCACCTGGTCGTAGAAGGAAATGAGATTGGTCAAGCAAGACCTACCCACAACAAACCCGTGCTGGCTATCCCTTAAGATGTTGGCGTTGGCCAGTCCATTAAGGATGGCCTCTTTAATAAACTTTTCTAAGATCTTCCCCGGGATAGAAGTCAGGCTAATGGGCCTATGGTTAGCCGGATCCACTTTCCTCCCTTTCTTGAAGATAGGCACCACATTGGCCTTCTTCCAGTCTTCAGGGACTACACCAGAGCGCCAAGAGGTTTCAAAAATCCATGCTAGAGGCTGGGCTATGATGCTCGCCAGCTCCTTGAGTACGCTGGGGTGAAGATTGTCAGGGCCGGCTGACTTGAAGGTATCCAGCTTCTCCAGATGTTCCTGGTTTCTTCCTGAAATGATCTGGATCACCCTGTTCCATAGCGGGCACGGGCATCCCATGGGACTGATGAAAGACTTATTTACTTACTTCCTCATATTTCAAAAGGTGGAATCATATAAAGGGGGTACTTGGAGTTATTACATGAAGAACTCAAGCTGATTGCTTGAGGGCTGATGAGGGCTTCCCAAAGAAGACAGTTTATAGTAGCTCTGTAGGCAGAGCACTGCTGAAACTTTCAAAAAGCCTTATCAGCCCTACCAGTGTCTATTCATTAAGTCTTGACATAATACTTCAGTACAAATGAATTTACCTGGCCTGTAAGGAAATTGTAATGAAACCTGGACTTGGACGAGGGAGTGAAGTGTACTCTGTCCAAGTTTGCAGATGACACAAAGCTATGGGGAGAAGTGGACACACCAGAGGGCAGGGAACAGCTGCAAGCTGGACAAGTGGGCAGAAAACAACAGAATGCAGTTCAACAAGGAGAAATGCAAAGTGCTGCACCTAGGGAGGAAAAATGTCCAGCACACCTACAGCCTAGGAAATGACCAGCTGGGCAGCAAGGAAGTGGACAGGGATCTTGGAGTCCTAGTGGACTCCAAGATGAACATGAGTTGGCAGTGTGATGAAGCCATCAGAAAAGTTAATGGCACTTTATCGTGCATCAGCAGATGCATGACGAATAGATCCAAAGAGGTGATACTTCCCCTCTATCGGGCGCTGGTCAGACCGCAGTTGGAGTACTGCATGCAATTCTGGGCACCGCACTTCAAGAGGGATGTGGATAACCTGGAGAGGGTCCAGAGAAGGGCCACTCATCTGGTTAAGGGCTTGCAGACCAAGTCCTGCGAGGAGAGACTAGAGAACCTGGACCTCTTCAGCCTCCGCAAGAGAAGGTTGAGAGGCGACCTTGTGGCTGCCTATAAGTTCATCACAGGGGCACAGAAGGGAATTGGTGAGGTTTTATTCACCAAGACGCCCCCCGGGGTTACAAGAAATAATGGCCACAAGCTAGCAGAGAGCAGATTTAGA
>NW_005842055.1:1030186-1051522 GCF_000455745.1 Alligator sinensis
CTCTTTCCTGCCTATGCAGGGGGTCGGACTCGATGATCTATTGAGGTCCCTTCCGACCCTAACATCTATGAATCTATGAAATATTTATGCTGCTGTTAAAGTTTTCTGGCAGAGTGATTAAGGCATCTTGCTGTGGCTCCAGATACATGTCTTCATGCTGTACTACATATTCATGGTGAAAGAAGTCTAGAATCAACCTAGCTGTAAATAATTACTTGATGATACCTGAGAAATGAAAGGTGGCTGGTCCTCTTCTTGCCACATTACTCCATTCTGTACTGCTGGCTGTAGGAACTGACACACATTAACAATGCTAACTCTAAATTTGGGTGAGCCTATGATTGGGGCAGTTTAAGAAATTTATAATTAGCTATAATGACCACATTTAGTACTTTGAAATTGTATACACTGAAGAATTTCAGTGTCCCAAAGAAATAGGCTGTATCAGCAGTAGTTTTTAATGATGCAGGTAAAACCTAATTTAAGCAATATAGTCCACTTTAATGGTTCAATTGACAAGGCACATCTTGCCTATTACTGATCAGGATATAAGAGCAACTCTGCTACCTTGACCTTATGTCTTATCTTTTCTTTCTACGGCTAACAATGGAGCATTTCTCTGCAGTACACTGGAGATGGTGAACAATCCTCCATGGCTTCCCCATGGTCTGCCTACTCTGTGTAATAGAATTTTAAGTGTTTGAGGACCTTCTATGCCTGCAGAATTGGGAAAGGTTAGGAGATGGATTTTGCTATTTAGGTATATTTTCCATAGATGCACTGGGACATGAGCCCTGGCCCTCTGAAAGGTGAGTGATGCTACTCAACAGTGATAAATAAAATGCAAAATATTAATGATAATATATGTGATTGTTTGCTTGATATGCCATAAGCATTACAAGGAGTTGGTAAATCTTTTTTGTTGAAAGGACATTTTTAAAAATGTCCAAAAACTGATTCTTCAAAATGGAAACTTCCCTTGACAGTTCAGTGGCAGGTTTATGTTAAATGTGTGTGTTTTAACGATACCTCTTGGTTCTGGGGTTTGTTTGTTTTTTTCATACCTCTGATGCTGTAGTGCTAGATACTGTTTAATGCAGCTATGATACAAGATAGGTAAGTGAGTAGCTGTAATTTGTGTCCCCTGTACCATTCAAGGTTACTTCAGTCATTTCTGTTTCTCCTGTCTTGGCTCATATCCTGAAAGCAAGAGGTAGTTAGCATATACCAACTCTTTCTAAGGGCAATAAAAAATCTTGGCACAAACCAGCTCTTTTCTGGTGCAAAGATATCAAAATCTGGCACATGATCTTAAATTTCTGATTTCTGTAATTAAGTTACAAAGTTTTTAAACACAGGTCAACTGCATAATGTGAATTTACCAAATAATTAATTTACTGCTAATAATGATTACAACTTTTGTATTATTATTTTCAAATGTGAAAAGAAAAATCATAGGGTGTCTATATACATGCTCTGGTGGGGAGGGCACTTTAATTAGAGTGTCTCTGAGAGTGCTCTAATTAAAGCACCTGGAATGTCACATATTCAGTGTCCCATGCTTCAAAATGGCAGCAGGAGCACTTCAACTAAAGCTCATTCAATGAGCTTTAGTTAAAGCACCCCGCCACCATTTTGAAACTCAGGGACACTGGAAACACATGATGCGGAGGCTGCTGTAGCATACTAATTAGTAGAGCTGTGCAAAGCTTTGGCTCATGATTTGGATTCAGAGATGATTTGGAGGCTGAATCTACGAATCCCAATTGAATCGCAGGAAGCTTTAGGCTTTCCGAATCGATTCGGAAAAGATTTGAAGATTCAGCCATAGGACATAATGGAGAATCAATGAAATATCTATAACTTTGTTGTCTTTTGGCTGATTCAGATGAAACTTGCAAGGATGGTTGCCTCTGCTGAGGAAATGATCTATACCAAGCTTTAAGGTGATAGGTTCAGGGGTTTCTGGGAAACTGCATCCCAAAGGTCTGAAAGAAAAACTCATGTCACATGTGTGTGTTAAGCCACAGGTGGGTGAAAACTGTAGAGATAGTGGCACTTGCTGAGGCCACAAAGTCTGCCATGTTTCAAGGAGATATGAGCAGAGGCTTGGGGGAAACTGCACCCCAAATTCTTGAAAGCAAAACTCATGTCACATGTATGTGTTAAGCCACAGTGGGGTAAAAACTTCAGGGATGCTAGTCCCTGAAGAGGCCACAAATCATGCCAAGTTTCAATGACATAGGTCAATGGGTTTGGGGGAAAATGCACCTCAAGCTGCGGACAAGCAAAACTCGTGACATGGGTGACACTGTGTGTTTTAAGGCGCAGCAGGGTGAAAGCTCCAGCCCTGCTAGCCACTGCTGTGGCCATGAATCCTGCCAGCTGTCAAGTATATAGGTGCAGGGTTTTCTGTGTTCTGGGGCCCTGCACCTCTAGCTGCTGCCAGGCAAAACTCATGTCATGGGTGCTTGTGCCTGCCCTTCTCTTTGTCCCTCAATGAATCTGCCATGTGCTGGGACACACAGCTCCTTTTATTCTCTGGGGAGGCCCCGCCCTGAAGTTCTGCCAGACCGGCAGAGTGTGTTCTCAAACCAGGTTCGAGGCTTTTTTTCTCCTTTTTTTCTTACCCCAAGCAGGGGTGGGGTAAAGCCCCTCCCAACAGTTACCTGATTGGTGGATGGGGTCTACCAATCACCAAGAGAATTCTCTGAGCCCAGGCCTGTCGGGCCTGGCAGTGTCTGCCACACTGGCAGTCGCACAGTGTCTGCCACACTGGTTTATGTGCACTTAATGTCTGGTACATTACAGGTTTAAACCAGTTTCTGATCACTTACACTTGGGACAGAAATTACACACAAACCGGTTTACGTGTAATGTCTGTCCCTAGCCCTAGAGAGCCACCTGGCAGGAAGAAGTAGGGCTTTGGAAGCACATAAAACCAGTGCCTAAGACTAGGTAGCATAGGCACCAACTTTGTTTTTTACAAGTGCAGGCGTAAATAAATAAATAAATAAATAAACCTGGCATTTTATTTTAACTCAGTGTGTTCCTGTGTTGAGTCCTGTGCATGCCCAGAAGAGGCAACAAATTACTTGTATCCAGCTCTGCAGTGTCTTTAAAGTTTGGACACTTCACTGGGGCCTTTTTGGCACTTTCTTCTAATAGCTGATTGAATCAGCATTAGCAGAAAGCCCTGCTGAAGTGCCTGATCTTTACAGATGCTGCAGAGCCAGGTTGAAGTAATGTCCTGCTTCTTCTGGTAAAGGGCATTGTTTGTTTGTTTGTTTGTTTTTGTTTATTTTAACATCTGCAAGCTGCAATGTGGGTGCTGAGACCCACTTATTTTTTTTCGGTGAGTGCTTGAGCCCTGGAGCACCCACAGAGTAGGCACCTACATCAGGTAGTCTGGCCCAACAGATAGGAGGGTGAAGAGCTCCTGAGTGGGGTGGCTGCAGGAAAGGGGCTGACTGGCACCCAAGAAGTCCCCTAGAGCTGCAGCTAAAGTGGAAAGGGGACTTATGGCTTGCAGAAAAGTTAAGGCACAGTGTGGAGAGCTTTTTTGTTATATAGCCAGTGGGCTTGCATTTATGTTCTTATTAAGAAGTGGAGAACCAATGTATGGCTACAGGGGATGTATGGAGGCCATGAAAGGGTGCCTATCAGGCACTCAGTGGCAGGTGAGTCAGGGACCTAGGGTCAGGGACCTAGAAGGCTGAGGGCTGAGAGGGACTAGAAGGATAGGGGTCCAGAGAGTTGAAGGCTTGGGCCAAGAGGGCTAAAGCCTGGAGATCGATTAGGCCCAGAATTACAGACTGGATTAAAGGACTGTTGTAGCCTGACCTGGGGTCAGGGATCCAGAAAGCTGAGGTGTGGCATAGGGTTACAGTTGCCATGTGAGGGCCAGGGGTACAGACAGAAGGAAGCCAGAGCCAGGGCAGGCTTAAGCCAAGAAGGCCAAAGCCTGGAGATAGATTAGGGCCAGGGGCCAGGCAGGCTGACAGGAGTGTGACAGATTTCTGAATTTCTAAATTTCTAAATGTGGATAACCTGGAGAGGATCCAGAGAAGGGCCACTCATATGGTTAAGGGCTTGCATGCCAAGCCCTATGAGGAGAGACTAGGGCACCTGAACCTCTTCAGCCTCCGCAAGAGAAGGTTGAGAGGCAACCTTGTGGCTGTCTACAAATTCATTATGGGGGTGCAGAAGGGAATTGGTGAGGCTCTACTCACCAAGGCGCCCCTGGGGGTCACAAGAAATAATGGCCATAAGCTAGCAGAGAACTTCTTCACAGTTAGAGTGGCCAAAATCTGGAATGGGCTCCCAAGCGAGGTGGTGCTCTCCCCTACCCTGGGGGTCTTCAAGAGGAGGTTAGATGGGCATCTGGCTGTGGTCATCTGAACCCAGCACTCCTTCTTGCCTATGCAGGGGGTCAGACTCGATGATCTATTGAGGTCCCTTCCGACCCTAACATCTATGAATCTATGAATCTAAGATGGGCCAGAGATCCCAGTGGACAACTTGGAGTAATATTTGGGAAGCATGAGTGTGGGCATAGGGGCAGAAGGAGGCCACAAATAGCCCTTAAGGCAACTAGTGCTCAGAGGCACTGATGAGGCCAGGGGGGCTCTCACTTAAGGCTTCAGGGGCAGGACTGGGGTCAGCTGGGTACAGGAAGGACCCACTTACCAAATAGAAAAGGGCTTGCTCTGGGACCTTGGGGCAGCCTCCCATTTTTACAAGAAAAGAATTCCATCAAGGCGTGGCAAGAAAGAGGAAAAGGGAGGGCACCTGAAGGACTGGAGTGGGACAGGAGCCACATAGCCACCAAGCGGCATCATGCCCCCTCCCCCCCTCTGACCCCAGCCAGGACTGGGTTCTGCAACACAGCCCTATAGTTCTTCTTTTCTTGGTAGTCTGGTCCCTGGGCAGGTGCCCTTAACCATAGACTATTAGACACACACACAAAAAAAAACAAAAAATGGGGGGAGTGTGGGTGCCTCTGCTTTTGACATCTGACAACTGCTAATCTTGATTTTATGTTCAACTAAAATTTAGGGCTTGTCCAGCCTTATGTATATATCTGAGTGATTTTTATTTTCCTGTGCAAAATGCCTGGCCAGCATGCAGCCCTTTGAGTATCTTACTAGTGTCGAAATTTCGGAATTACAAATTCTACGTTAGTGCTAAAAACTGCACTAATACAGCTATATACATGCGATTTCAGGCAAGTAAAAAAAAAGACTTAGCACTTAGGGTAGTCAATATCTTAGGACCTACCAGGTGTTGAAAGGTATTTACAAATGTTTGAAAGGAAGGTGGTGCTGTCAGCCTTCCATTCACGATTGTTTAAAATTCCATTTTCAGTCTATAGCTTTTGGACAGTGTATGTCATTTTGTGCATACATGAATAGGGTCTATTTTTGCATCTCAGAACACAATATCTTGGGGGGGGGGAATAAATATTTGCAGTGAAAAGGAAAGACTTTCTGATGCTTTTCAAAAACTATACCCCCAAATGGAGACAAAATTTTTAAAAAAACCAACAGCTCTTTGAAGCGGCCCAGACATTTGGAATGCTGGGATGGATTAGTGGTCTGAGTACAGGTTGTAGTAATCAAAGTTCCCTGATAAACAAAATATATCACATAGATATCTACACTACATGTGTGATGTATGTGTTTGTAATAGCTGTCATGAATCACTAGGAATATATAGATGTTGCTAACCTTTGACGTAAGTTTTTCAATTTGAGGTTTTAGGAGTTGTACAAATGACTCATGAATGGTAATAAAATTAGGTAAATCTTTTGCAGAAACTCCCATTCTTCTCATTCTTTACAAGTTTGAGAGCTTTGTCTCAAATTCCCCACTACCTTTTATTGTCAGTTGCTTATGTACAGTGATATCTTTTAAAATTAATTTAACCTTTGGCTTCTATCTTCCCCTATATAAACAATGCAAAACCTAATTTCCATGTATTTGAATCTCTCCTTCCTAAGGTCACATAAGTGCAATCCTTCATATTTATAGTTACCTAATATCTAGATTTATTGAACAGTTCTGCAATAAATCATATTATAACCAACACCAAATTTTTCCTGAGGCTGTAAACATCATTTGAGAATATATTATCTTTTGAAGGGCACCTTGACCTCCTGTTAGCATTAATGGAAATTGTGTATGTCAGATCGAGAGCAGACTTCCATGTGTGTACCTCCAGAACAGAAGTCTTGAAAATGCCACTTAAAGGCCAAAACAGTATGCAGGTTCTGATACATAGTTTCTAGAAGAGAACACCATATAGGGAGGCTTCAACAGTAGCCTGTGCTCCTGAAAATCATTCCAGGAGCAGTTGGGAATATGAGGATAAAAGATATTGGAAGTAGTCCCAATATCACACAATTCACCTGCACTGAACTTTCTTCTGGTAGCATGGATAGACTGGCTGGTTAGGGTCATAAGGAAGTTGATGCATCATGTGACTTTCTGAAGCCTTGGATCAGGAGTGCAGAAATTATGGGGAAAGGGTGAGAATGAAATCCCAAGCTTCAGCAGAAGGCTCTGGAAATGTTATAACAGAGGTCTGGTGTGCTATAGATGTGTATCAAAATTTCTATCTTACTGTGATGGAAGGTGCCTTAAGTGGGGTTTCCTGAGTGATGAACTATCTGTCTGGTGTGGAGTCCCTCCCCTCAACTCGCCTGCCACAACTTGTTGTTATTACATAAAGAGAGGGATCAGTGGAGATCTTCTTCCTGGGGGCACTCCCCAGGGATGGCAGTACTCACGGTTTGGGTGTGATGTTCCACAGGGCTCCACCTCCCCTACACCCTGTCCACTCACCAACTGGATGGGCGCTAGCAATGTTGATTCAGTTACGCTGATTTGACCACAGCTTGCCTCGAGGGGGACCCCATGTTCGGGTGGGCTCTGTTGTTACTTGTCAGGCTGCCCCTTCTGCTTCGACAAGTAGCCTTCCCACCCTAGAGACTGGCAAGCTGTATGTGTGTAGGCTGGAGCCTACTTCAGTGCCTCTGAGTAGGGCACTTTGCTCTTACGCCTCCTCTCTTCTTTTTTTTTTCTCAAAAGAAATAGGGCCCTGGGGAGGAGAGAGCTGTGGAGTTGCCTCCTTTCCCCCAGCCTCCTACAGGGGGCTCAAATGCCTCCCCTGCTCTGCCTGCTGGTGTTGCACCGGCTGTGCTGCTCCTCTCCATTGCAGAAGCCTCAGAGCATCTGGCGTGCTCTATGCCAGTGTGCTCCCTCTCTGCCTGTCCTGCCCCCTGGGTTCTGGTGGGGCTTTAAATCTTCCTGCAGTGGCTAGAATGGCTGCCACGATTGGTTCAGCTGTTCCCTGCCCAGGGATCAGCAGATTAAACAGCAGGCATAATGCGGCTCGTGCAGCTGCAGCCGTGGTTCCTGCTCTGGCTGCCCAGCGGGAGGTAAGTTTCCCCCATGGGGGTGCTGTTTGTGGGGTTTGGGGCCCACAGGGACTACCCTCTCCCCTTCAGGAGCCTGTGGGGGCGTCTCGCCGCCACACTTACCCCACAGGACTGAGATTCTGGGAACATCTAGATAAGATGTTTACTGTGGAGTGGACTAACCAGCTGTGCAGTAAATGTCTTGAAACATCTGTATCAGCATCTACACATGTGGTCCTATTAGGCTGAAGGAAATGAATAAAATCCACAGCAGGGTAGTAAATGCAAGCACTATCCTGCTGCAGAGTGCTTTACATCGCAGTACCACACAAATAAATGCTGATGTAGCTGATTGGGGCAAAAGAGTCTAGGGGCTTCCGGCTAGCTATGCCTGCACTGGAGCACCCTTGTGCACGTTGAGCTGGGTCAGAGTAGCCCCGGGCTGGTAGGTTGACCCCCCACCAGAGCCTTCCAGCCAGGGCTGCTCTGACCCAGCTCAATGTACTGCAGTCCCAGACACACTTGTAAACATGGCACCCAGGAGGAATAAACTCCGGCATGATAAATGCTGGAGTTTATTGTTTCATATTAATATGTACATGTAGATGTGCCCACTGAAACTGACCCATTAAACACACTTTTACTCACTCCTCCTGTGAAGGAATCACTATCTTATATTTCCGGCAGATTTCAGGATGGGGTACAGCAAAGGTTAGCCTACCAGAACTCCTCAGTTCTGGTGACAAGAGGTCCTGCCACTTGAAGTTGGGGTGAGACACAAGGATGAGGAAGTAGATAGTATGGAACACAAATATGTATAGTTGTTTTCAGAGGGTGACATTCAAGAGAACTGGCTGGATGTCATTCAGCCTGCTGAGGTGACAAAACGAATGTTGCTAGAGTACTTGTAAGCCCAAAGATGGGTTAGGTGGCCTCTGGGTAGCATCATCCCCATAATCAATAAATAATAGGAAGAACCTCCAACTACTGTATGTTGTTTGCAACTTGCTCCCTATTTCTGCTGATTTATAAGGATTTATAGAGCACAGAATCCTCCCCACTTCTACAGGATTAAGAGTAGCAAAAGAAGTAAGTACCAGTGTCCCAGCTACACTTGTTCTTGGCACCCTCAGCTATGAAAAGTAAGAAGGCATAGTCACAGTTCCAGTGGACACTACCATTCAAAAGACTTTAAAAATCTGTTTATTCAGTCTCTGTACAGCCTATTTTTCCTCTAGCCAAGTAGAATTGCCTTGGCATTAAACCCCAGATGACTTCAGGTTGCAATTAAGAAATGGAAATATTAAAGTACCCATAGAGAGAAGTAAAAAATTGACAAAAAATTGAATTTATGACATTGGGATAAACTTTGGTTAAAAATAATTATATTTAACTGTAATTAATTGTTGAATATTAATAATTTAGCATTCATTACAAACCAGTCACTATTTTAGTATCTAATATCTCTACTTATTAGGAAGAAAGAACAGTAAATATATGATGGTAAAGCTGCCATGGATATTAAGGACCTTATAGTTTATCTGCTTTTGCTTCAAGCAAGAACTTCTTTTCTTCCTTTGGTGCCCAAGTGAACTACAGTTAGAATAACTATAATGGCAGGATGTGGTTAGCACAGATATATCACTTTATGGTTCTTAATCACAAGAATGGCATTTCCAGCACCCAGGCTCTTCTGGGAGGTACTAATTAGTGAGTTATCTGATCTGGTGTTTGTAGTCATGTCAGAATGAAAATGTTGACATCATGTTAGATCTGGATGCCAAGAATAAGTTTACCAGGCAACAGAGAAACAATATTAACGCTGTTTATGTTGTTTTGTAGAAACACACTAAATATTACATTGTCTTATGATCCTAATCATGAAGATTCTGTGTTTTTTATGACAATTGCTTGAATGTGACTGGAAGACCTGGCATAGTTTTCAAAATTATATAATGGTTTTCTAAGTACTTTTTGGACAAAAAGTAAAACAATTATGTGTTCAGTTGCAAATCAGGGATACGATCCTATCCTCATGCATACAATCTCACTTATTTCTATGGAATTCTTCATTTAAGATGATGGTAAGATTTATCCTTTTTATTTTAAGTTTAATTAAGCATAATTACATTTAATTCCATTGTCTCGTTTGCAATAAGATTTTACTTTCACATACATTACCTAGGCTAGCTTTTCCCAAAATAGAACGTGCTCAGCTAGAGGAGGGGATTGAGGAGGAGAAACTGAGGAGGGTTTTGAAAGCTCGTTCAATTGTTCTCTGTTCTCAGCTTTCTTTTTCCCATTACTTTAGAAGTCTGAAAACATAGAACAAATTTAGCAGATGCAGAGATGTCCGTCTGAGCTTGTAGAGAGCCTGAAACAACAGATCTGAGATGTGAAGGGGTACTCTGTATGTTAACACTGTGAACTATTTGACAGGTTCTGAACAAATGCCAGTAGAAAGCAAAAATATCACAGTCTGAAAATCTATGCTGGCATTTCCTAAAGTGAAAGATGTATGGAAGATGTGTGAATTAAAATTTGTAGACTTTTAACAGCATATGGTATGGTTGCAGATGCCAGCAAGAAGATTATATTTCCCTGAAGAAGGGTTCATCTATCAATAGGTTGAGAGCAGTCTGTCTGCAGTCATATTTTCATAGTTATACCTGAATGCATACCAGTATCTGCAAATAGGTCTTTAAATATGTTAAAGAGAAATTACAGGCACTGAATAGTTTAGAAAATGGATAGGATTGAGAGACTTCAATCCAGAAACTATAAGAAAACAACCACACCATTCAGTCTACTCTCTTGCTTTTTGAAGTTTGTATTTTCTCTTTTTTATGTGGAGTAACACACACAACACAGCACTTGGGTACGTTTGAGAAGACTATGTTTCATAATGATTGGAAGGTTGGTTTTCTTGCTTTGTCTCACACTATTCACCTAGGGACTTCAACTATCTCATAACAGCCACTTACCTGTCCTGTTAATTGTTGTCCCTAATTCAACTGGTGTTTCAGCAATTCTCTGCAAGAGCAGGAGAACCTGACAAAGAATACACACAAGTGTAAATGAAAGACTTCTTATATTTTCTGTGGTTGGAGAGTCACATAGCTATGTCTTGTCACAGAGGCAAAAAATAGTCACATGGAACAGCCCCATAAAAGGTGTGCTGCTAATGCAGTGGCCAGCTCTTTTCTTTTGCTATATTGCTGTTCCTTTGATGCTGCCCTTAAATATTTTGCATCACTGGCCACAAAGGAACACACTGAAGAAAAGAGCAAATAGATCACAACAAACAATTGGGCTAATTTGGAGGCATTGGAAGAAATGTGTGACATACATGCATATATATTGGTATTGACATTATGAACTTTTTAAAAAGACTGTAGAGTCAGAAACATGTTGGCTGGAGAATGACTAGCATGATACAGGTGGCCTACTGATTTTCCTGCCGTGTCAGTGGTTCTATGCTCTGAATTTTACTAAGACAACTTTTCTAGTACAGGATCAGAAAACTATAGGTGAATAAGGTAAATCAGCAATCTAATTTCAATTCTCCTTCTTTTGATTCTAACAAATAGCTTCAATTGTAGATTTTAATATTTACTTGATATCTTGTTATATCTTGAGTATGAGCTATCTACAGCTTGCCCGCATATCAAAGTATTGATTTGCATTGATGCCCTACTTCATGTAAATAACACCTTTAATATGTACAGTGCCAAAATGAAACATTTGTACTTTGAAAAGTGCCTCTGGGGCTTGTTCTGACACAGTGACGGATCTGAGCCTGGCCAGAAATGCTCACTGTAAACAAGGTCTTTCCACGCCCTTAAAGGAGACAAACCTGATGGCATCACCCTTTTTAGTTTATAACACTTTTTTCTTTGGCCAAATAATGCCTTTTCCCTGAAGCTTCACCATTTTAATTCTCTCTGCCAGCCCCTTACATAACCCTTATTCATAGATGTTAGGGTCGGAAGGGACCTCAATAGGTCATCGAGTCCAACCCCCTGCCCTGGGCAGGAAAGAGCGCTGGGGTCACATGACCCCAGCTAGGTGCTTGTCTAGTCTCCTCTTGAAGACCCCAGGGTAGGGGAGAGGACCACATCCCTTGGAAGCCCATTCAGATTCTGGCAACCCTTACTGTGAAGTTCATTCTAATGTCCAACCTAAATCTGCTGTCCATCAATTTATGGCCATTGTTTCCAGTTACTGCAGGGGGTGCCCTAGTAAATAGAACATCTCCTATTCCCTCCTGCCCTCCCCTGATAAATTTACAGCCAGCCACAAGATCGCCTCTTAGCCTTCTCTTGTGAAGGCTGAGAGAGCTAGATCCCTCAGTCTCTCCTTGTAGGGCCTTGCCTGCGGGCCTCTGGCCATACAAGTCACCCTCCTCTGAACCCTCTCAAGAGTCTCCGCATCCCCTTTGAAATGCGGCGCCCAAAACTGGATGCAGTACTCCAACTGCGGCCTGACCAGTGCCACATAGAGGGGAAGCATCACCTCCCTGGACCTATTCATCATGCATCTGCTAATGCATGATAAAGTGAAGTTATCCTTGTTGATAACTTTGTCACACTGATGACTCTTGTTGATCTTGGAGTCAACTATGACTCCAAGATCCCTTTCCGTTGCTGTGCTGCTGAGAAGGTCATACCCAGCCTGTAAGTTGGTGGTTCTTTTTGCCCAGGTGCAGCATTTTGCACTTTTCTTTGTTGAACCGCATCCTATTTAATTCTGCCCATATTTCCAACCCATCCAGATCCACCTGGATCCGTTCCTTACCCTCTGGTATGTTAACTTTGCCCCATAATTTGGTATCATCTGCAAACTTGGACAGGGTGCTCTCCATGCCCTCATCCAAGTCACTGATGAAGGCATTGAACAGCACCGGTCCAAGGACCGAGCCTTGCAGGACTCTACTGCCCACATCTTTCTAGGTTGATACCCACCCATCCACCACCATTCTCTGGCTGTGACCCTAAACCAATTTGCCACCCACCTGACTGTGTAATCATCTATATCACGGCATGTCAGTTTATTTTTGAGAACAGAATGAGATACTGTATTGAAGGCCTTCTTTAAATCTAGGTAATTGACATCTACTCCACTCCTGCGTCTAAACATTTTGTGACCTGATCATAAAAAGAAACAAGGTTAGTCAGGCAGTATCTACCTGGAGTGAGTCCGTGCTGATTTCCTTTCAGTATTATTTCCCCTGCTGGGCTCGCACAGATGTGATCCTTAATGATTTTTTCCAGAGTTTTCCCAAGGATAGAGGGGAGACTAACTGGCCTATAGTTTCCCGGTTCCTCCCTCCTCCCCTTCTTGAAAATAGGTGCCACACTGGCCCTTTTCCAGTCCTCTGGGACCTGACCTGAGCACCAAGAGTGCTCAAACAGCCATGCCAGTGGCTCTGCTATAACACTGGCCAATTCCTTTGGCACCCTTGGATGAAGTTCATCCAGGCCTGCTGATCTGAACATGTCCAACCCCTCCAAGTGTCCCTTCACTAGGTCTGCGCTAACAGTAGGTGGGTCCCTCCTGTGTCTATCTATGATCTAATTGGGAGATTTGTCTTGGTCTGTGTCTAGGAATACAGATGAAAAGATTGAAGAGGTCAGCTTTGTCCCCGCTTTCTGTCACCAGTTGCCCTAGTTTGTCCTGTAGGGGTCCTATGCTACCCTGCACCTTCCTTTTGCTCCCTATATACCTGAAGAAGGACTTTTTTTTGTCCTTAATTTTTGTTGCCAGCCTAAATTCTAATGCTGCTTTGGCTTTCCTAATTGATTCCCTGCAAGTGTGAGCCAGGGAGGTATACTCCTCCTTGGCAGCTACCCTCTGTTTCCATAGCCTGAATACCTCTTTTTTTGCCTTTAGGCTTTCCTAGACTTCCCTGTTCAGCCAAGAGGGCTTATTGGCCCCTTATCCCCCTTTTATGTGCAATGGGATTGTCTCCTTCTGCACCTATAGGATCACTTCCTTGAGGAACGACCACCCTTCCTGGACCCCCATTTTGCCAATGCTCTTGACCTTTAACACCTCACTAACTAATCTCCTAAGCATATTGAAGTTAGCCTTTCTGAAGTCTAGGACTTCAGCCCTGCTGGTTAGTTTACCCACCCTTCACCTGACAGTGAATTCAATTAATCAATGGTCACTATCCCCTAGGTTACCTTGTACCTGCAGATTCTCCACCAGGTCATCCCCTTTAACGAACACCAAGTCCAGCAAGGCATTTCCCCTAGTGGGATCATATACCTCCTGCGTTAGGTGGAGGTCCTGTATGCATGTTAATAACCTACATAAGTGGTTAGATTTGGCTGACTGTTCCTCCCAGCAGATGTCAGGGTACTTTAGGTCACCCATGGTAACCATATCTCCTGACCATACAGTCTCTGAATGCTATCTGGAGAATTCCATGTCTAGCTCATCCTCCTGGTGTGGTGGTCTATAGTAGACACCCACTACAAAGTCCGTTTCCCCCCAACCCCCTTGTATCCTGACCCACAGTACCTTGGTTTGGCCCTCCTCTGATCCCATCTTGATTATAGAGGATGCATATTGCTCCTGTACATAGAAAGCACCCCCCCCACTTTTTTTCTGCCACTCTATCCTGTCTGTACAACTGTAACCCTCAATGCCTACTGCCCAAATGTGAGTAGGGTCCCACCAGATTTTAGTTAGTCCAACCAGGTTGAAGTTGTTGCTTGCAAGCAAGAGTGCAAGTTCCTCCTGCTTCTTCCCCATGCTCCTAGCATTAGTGTAGACATTTAAGACCCCCAATAGGTGCCCTTGGTACACCCCTGTCCTGATGTCTATTGGGCCCCTTTGTGCTTACTTGGGCTGATCTAGTGCATTCCTCATGGCTCACTGATCCTAGGTTCTCCTTATCCTCTGCTTCCCCATCCCCCAATGTACCTAGTTTAAAGCCCTTTGGAGGAGATCAGCCAACCTGTAAGAGAACAGACTCTTACCTTTAGAAGAGAGATGAAGACCATCTCGTCCCAGGATGCCTCTCTCATGGAAGTGCGGATTGCAGTTATAGAAGCCAAAACCCACACGATGGCACCAACTCCGGAGCTGCAGGTTGACTTCCCTGATGCAGGTGTCCTGATGCTGACGGTGACTGCTGATTGGAAGGATGGACGAGAAGATCACCTGTGCCCCCAACTTCCGAAGCCTGGCCCCCAGAGCCATGTAGTCACTCATTATGCAGTCTGGACTACTCCTGGCCACATCATTCATGCCCACATGGATGAGGACCATGGGCTAGTAATCAGAGGGCCAGATGAGGTTGGGAATCTTTGCAGTGATGTCCTGGATCTTGGCTCTGGGTAGGCAGCAAACCTCCTGTGTCATGGGATCCAGTCAACAGATAGTTCTGTCTGTCTCTCTCCAAAGATTTGGAGAGCTTTGAATCAATTTGGACCTTTTAATTGGTCCCCTGATTCAATCTGGATTTGGAGATTCCACCACCAAATTGGGCTGAATCTCCTCTGAATCTCCTCTCAATCGAATCACCAACCAAAGCTTTGCACAGCTCTAGTAATGAGAGGGGATGGTAGCTGGGGGCTGGGTGGTAAAATAAAGAAAGTCAGCCACTGGAGCCACTAAAGAACAAAACAAATTAAATGAAAAAAATAGAATTTAAAAAGAAATAATGAATAAGAAAATTGAAGAATGTCTCATATTTTAATAAATTGAGATTGGGATTGGGACTAGATAGCCCCAGCTCATAGGGACAATACCCATGCCCTGGGAGGGAAGCCTCCTAGCTCACAGGGACCCCAATCTGGCCCTGACCTTGCTCCTCTATCTACCCCCCACCCTATTCCTACATTCTGAACTGGTGTATGCTTGCTTCCCAGTCAGGTCACATGCCCACTGATGAGAGCGGGTGTTGGCTTAGTGTTAGTACCACCAAGTGTGTACCTAAACACACTTTAGGTGGCTTAAAGTTGCACTACTCCAAGGCAGGTTTAGTTCTGATCTGTTTTAGTCAGCTCATGTTCCATTAATGTGCAGCCACTCCCCACAGATGAGCCACCCAAGTTGCAGTCCTCCAGCATGGCAGGATACAGTGTCTCCTCCCATGCTCTTGTTCAGTCTGCACAAACATTCAACTCCCTGAACTCTACTGCCCAAGGAGCTGTTCTGGCACTGAGCAAACATCCTGAAGCAGAATCATCCATATCCAAACCATTCCATAATAACCATAATCTAAACTCCAACAACACAGACCTAACATCCTAACCTGTCACAAGTAAAGCAAGGGAATCATGGCATTAAATGTCCTGCTTCTATGAAATGTTGTCAATATGTGTTCAAGAGGTCCCGGGTAGAGGGCCATGCCACCACTACATGGGAAGAAAAAAAAACCCACAATCCATACCAATCTGACTATGGGGTAAAATTCCTTCCTGGTCCCAAATATGGCAATCAATCTGACCCTGAGCAGAGGGGTAAGTTCCTCCATCCAGGAATGTCTGACTATGGTCCTAGCAGGAGCATTGGCACACCAAAGTCTCCAGCTTTGGCTATAGTCAACACCCACTGCCTTAGGGTTAAAATTAAAGGTGTATTCCTTTAATTTTAAAAAGTCAGGTGAGATTTGTTCAGGAAATCTTAGTCTGTGGTGAATTAGAAGAGAGGGGCCAGATAATTTAAATTCTGGGTGTACAAGTACCCTAAACTTGAATAATGAGTTATTAAGTTTTATGTGCTTGAACTTAAACTTCGACTAATGCTTTCCATGGCTGGAAAAGCACAATTTTGACTTTGGTTTCTGGTGTTTGGGATGTAGTGTGTCTGTTCCATGTTAGGGTAAAATAAATTCAGCCTTTATTTAATCCTGGAAAAAGAAAATGCTGGGATTTTATTGAACTAAACCCAGAAACACCACACTTCATGTCTCTGATAGTGCCCATTTAGAAGAAAAAAAGTGCCTTTGGAAAACTTAGAGTTAATATATGTTTTGAGTTTTCATCATTGTTGCCCAAACATTTATCATAATTTGTTTCTAGCGTCCAACAAAATAGCAACATGAGGGTTAGGTTTTATTGAGAGGAACTCAGCCTGGGTTTCACCTAGGATTCTAAGCCGTTACATGCTTAAAACTTTTGTAAGGAATAGAATGACCTTTTGACCAGTTTAGATAAGACTGTTTGTTCTGTTAGATCTAACACTGACCTTTGGCACTATTGATCATTATGTTTTGATTGATCGTTGTGGAAGGTCTTTTGAATAACATAGAAGCTTTGTTAAAATCTTATCTCAGTGAAGACTATTCATTTGTTAATTTAGTAAATATTGTTAAGCAGAGATCAGTTCTTTTTTTTCTTTAATGTCATTCTATTTTTAATATTTTCCTTTTTTTGGTGAGTTTTCTTATAATACACCCACTGGTGGTTGTTGTTGTTATTATTGCTATTATTATTATTATTTTACAAGGATGCTCACAGATCACAAAACCATGCATGTTTTAAAGGATAAGTGTCCTTGGCTCTATTAATAATACCTTACATTATTAAGAATTCATGTGTCTCATCAGTTTTTTCCTCATCTATACTAATGTTTGTTTTTGCATTTTTTAATTGGTGGGTCACAATTTCATTTTACTTTACAGTTCTTTTAAGCCTTATCAGATATCTACAATTTGAACATTGCATCAACAGTGGCATTTTAAAAATCCCAAATGTATGTTTTTCTCCCCCTGAATTAAAAAAAAATGCATTAATGATCCACCTAAAATCACAGAAATTGCAGAAATACTTGGTAAGTATTCAACAATTCATTAATTTTACTGATTAAATGGAAATCTAGGTGAAAATAGTGTCTGAATTTGCATCTAAACCCTATTGTATCTAATTACTTCATGACATTATTTGATTCCTTTCCAAATAATGCAGAAGGGAGGTTTTTCATACATGATTTCAAAAATATTTTCCCCATTTTATTTCTGCTATATTAGCTTGCTTTTAAGCACTGTACCCTGTCTCTGATATAAAATTGCTGATTGTTGGCTACTGTATTAAGTAGCTGGTGGTTTTGCCTAGCCTGCCTAAGGGTGAGGTTCTGATTAGGGCCTTTTCAACCTCAGTTGATCATACATTATGCCTAAATTTAAACTTTTAAAGCAGCATTCCAATGTGGTACTTTCGAGTGCCGTAATTTACTTTAAAAAGACATAACTCAGGCAGTCTGTTTCCTCTTCAAAGTAGTTACAAAAGAATTGTTTTATATTTCTTCAGACTCGCTTTCTTCCTCTTGATTTTTTTCCTGAATGTGAAAGTGTAGACAATATCATCTCTTAAATTACATTTCAGGCCTCTTTTAGTAGTAAAGAAATAACATCAAGTATTATTTGCATAAAAGTATTAGTGATGGAAATAATCATACTCAGATTTATTTTTCTTCTACCAGAAAATACTAAATGGTTTTGATAATTTTTTAAAAGAAGCATAAATAAGTGCTACTGTTTGTTGCTGTTTAATTTTTAAAATTAGATGACCTATTATTTAACACAATTAGTTTATTGTAGCAATAATCTGATGGAGATGAGTGTGTTTGTTTGGAGTGGACAGGCACTTTTTGTGGATTTTTTTTTAATCTGGCAGTGAAATAGATTATTTTAAAAAATGTGAGAAGTGTTCCTCATACTCTCTTGATACCTCTTTGAATGCTTATAATAGAGTAAAAATCAACTATTATATTGAACTGTTAAACCACACTGCTGGACACACTAATCTCCACTCCACATTGTGTCCCAATTAAGGCTCAATCAAGTAAAATGGCATTACTGGGTCTATTAACATGCTTAGTTAAACACATGTTTAAATGCTTTACACGATGGGAATCCTCAAATAGAGCTGAGCCATCAGCAATGTCTGTTTCCATCTTCTATTTCTCAGAAAAGCTGTTC
This sequence comes from Alligator sinensis, assembly GCF_000455745.1. Lineage (NCBI taxonomy): Eukaryota > Metazoa > Chordata > Crocodylia > Alligatoridae > Alligator > Alligator sinensis. The sequence goes on from NW_005842055.1 coordinate 1,048,543, forward strand.
TACCTGCTTACGCATTTTTTTTCTTCTTTTCTACTCACATTTTTATTGGAACAGATTCCAAACTTTTTAGTCAATTTCTGATGTAATGATGGTTTTCTTAAAATACTCATTCCATTTTTATCACACCAAGAAACTGTACACACCAAATTATATTAGAAGAAACAGTTAGACTTTACCCAGAAGGAGGAGGGAAGGGAAAAAAAGAAAAAAAAACCCTGCTAAAAATGTCTTGATGCCCACTCAATCCCCAAATTTATTCTCCTTGCTACTTTAGACATTCCATACATAATTTTATGGTTAACTCAGTGTTAGGAAAAGCTGTTGACAGTTACCTTTCAATTCTATATATGAATCCTGAATCATTCTAATTCTTACTGTTGTACTTCCATAGCAGTTTTCAAACCAAGGTTTTAAAATGCTTTAAAGGCATGGTACAAATAAAATACTATGAAACCACTAAAATGTATGTATCTCTGGAGTGGAATGTAGTTACCATTATTTACTTCATGACAGCCTCCAATTATTGTTGTTCAGTTTAGTTCTTTTCTTTACGTTATGTTACTTGAAAGTAGGACCTATAGACTTGATGCATCATCCGGCTCTAAAACCATTTTAGAGAGGGAAGAATTAATTTTAAAAAATGTTTACAAAGAATATATATATATATATATATATGTACCCACCCTCTACCCCCCTAGTGATAAATATGCAATTTGAATTATTTTGTTATTTTCTAGGTTTTTTAACATTATGTATACTCTGAATGCAAAATCTTACTACATAAAACCACAGTATTTGTATATATTTGCTGTCCTTGCGACCACGCTAGATCCTGCCACCATGGAACCGCCCCAGCCTGGCAGCATGAGCAGCCTCAGTGCTGGCAGGACCCAGCTTGGCTCAGCACGCAGTCCCTGAGGGCTGGGAGCTGGCAGCAGTGGGCTCAGAGCACCCCACTCCCACTGATGCTGCAGGAGGTAGATAAGTTATGGGCCCTGCATGAGGGGGCTGTGGCCCTGCAGGCTGCCTGGGACCCTGTGGGGGATAGGGGATGTGGCCCTCCAGGGGAGAGCTGGGGTCCTGCAGGGGGGGCAGTTCATGTGCTGTGGGTGGGGACTGCACCCTGTGGGGGCCAGGGGGCCCACCCCTCCTGAGCAGCCCCCCAAAAGGTCCCCCCACAATCATCCTACACCTACCCACACCCCTCCACACCCACCCACACACCCTCTTGCCTTCCCCCACACCCCTTCCCACCCCCTTCCTGCAAACCTCACATCACCCCATCGCATACCTGTCATGTGCAAAGAAAACCAAAAGCCACATTAACACATAGATATTTAGAATTAATTTTATCATGATGATAGAGACTCTGGTAGACTTCTAAATTGCTTTAACATTATGAATATACCAATAAAGCATTGCCCAACTGATCAATCTCTCTCTCTCTCTCTCTCTCTCTCTCTCTCTCTCTCTCTCTCTATATATATATATATATATAAAGTATGGTGTGTGTAGAGTGGTTTTTGTTCTAATTGTGGAAGAAGATGGATTCTGGGGTGTTTTAAAAAATGGATTTGGGATGCTGCTGCAGCTGTCCAGCTGGCACAAGGGGCTAGTGTCCCCAGATACCAATTGGCTGGGCCCCAGAAGCTCCTGAGAGAGGGTAATCCTGAGCTGTTTGCTAGGGCAGGTTTTTAAACTGCTGGTGCCAGCACAGGTGCTTGAAAGTAGGACCTATTATTATGCTTACCCCAGGCTCTAGTTCCCTCTAGCTGCAGATCCAGGAGGAACCAGGCAGGGTTATTTTGCCCTGAGTGGCACAATTTGCCCCACACTGAAGTGCAAGTCTGGGCACATGCACTGAGACAAAAAGCCCCGACTCAAATTTGCACTGCTTCTATTTGAGCAGCTGCAAGCACGTGTGCCTGCATATGTGGACATGCCCTCTGACACAGGTGATGTGATGCCTACTGTGACCACTGACCAGAAGGATCGATGAGAACACCAACTTGGGCAAAAGAGGAGCAAAACCCACCTCCACTTAAAAATGAAAAGATTACCTCAGAAAAGAAAATTCCAGTTAGAAGTAACCACATTTGGCAAACAATTTGGCACATTTGGCTCCACCACCCATAATGGTTCTTGGCCAGGAAGAGTTTGTTAGTCAAGGAGATTCTGGACTCAAAATGGAGGTGAAGAAACCTGTGTTATCTAATACAGTGCAAGGATTACACACTAGAGGAATGCATATGGACACCCATGGAAAATATCCAAGACCCTGATCTGGTGTGAAAATTCCATTAAGCCCACCTGGAAAAGCATGGACCAGGACCACCTGGAAGGCATTGTTGAGGGAAGGGATAGGGTGTAATGTCAGGCTATCGTCTTGAAAGCAGGTTTTCAACACCAGTTTTGTTTCAACTCTGTTTCGACCTGTTTCAAGGTTGAAACAGAAAATTGAAAGTGAAACAGATATGGTCAAAACAGGCTTGAAACAAAACGAGGCAAGTCAAAATGTTTCGCTGTTTTGATGCTGTTTCGACGTTTCACCCATAGGCTATAACAGGGAAGGACAAAACAGCCTATAACTTTGATATTTCTGGCCATATTTGGATGAAACTTGCAGAAATGATAGCTCCTTCTGAGGGCATAAAGAGTACCAAGTTTCAAGAAGATAGATTCAGGGGATTCTCAGAAACTGCACCCCAAAGTCTTGAGAGCCAAACTTGTGTCACATGTATATGTTAAGACACATCAGGGTCAAAACTACAGTAATGCTATCCCCTGCTGAGGCCACAGGGCCTGCTATGTTTCAAGGAGATAGGTGCAGAGGGTTTGGAGAAACTGCACTCCAAATCCTGAAAGCAAAACTCATGTCACATAGTAGTTTCATAGTTTCATAATTTCTAGGGTCGGAAGGGACCTGGGCAGATCATCTAGTCCGACCCCCTGCCATGGCAGGCAAGAGTACTGGGGGCAA
>NW_005842055.1:1052045-1075481 GCF_000455745.1 Alligator sinensis
AGTTCCCCAGCCTGTAGGTATGGTGCTGGTTGTTCCTCCCCAGGTGCATCACCTTGCACTTGTCTGTGTTGAACCCCATCCTGTTCTCCTCCGCCCATCCTTGTAACCTGTCAAGGTCCGACTGTAGCCTGTTGCTCCCTTCTATTGTGCCCACATCCCCCCACATCTTGGTGTCATCAGCAAATTTGAACAGGGTGCTTTGCACCCCCTCATCCAAATCACTGATGAAGATGTTGAACAGGGCAGGCCTGAGGACCGAGCCCTGCGGGACCCCACTGCCCACATCCTTCCAGGCCAAGAAGGACCCATCCACTACCACCCTCTGGGTGCAGCTCTATAGCCAGTTGGCGACCCATTGGACTGTGTGGGTGTTTACGCCACAGTCCCCCAGTTTCCTAATGAGAACGGGGTGAGAGACAGTGTCGAAAGCCTTCCGGAAGTCCAGGAAGACTATATCCACTGCTACCCCTGTATCCAATGATTTAGTGACCTGATCGTAGAAGGCCACCAGGTTGGTCTGACATGACCTGCCGCTGATGAGCCCGTGCTGGTTGCCCCTGAGCATGCATTTCCCTGCTGGCCCCTCCTGGATGTGTGCCAGAATAATTTTCTCGAACAGCTTGCCCAGGATCGAGGTAAGACTGACTGGCCTATAGTATCTGTTACTGACTGACTGGCCACATGCATGTGTTAAGCCACAGCAGGGTCAAAACTTCAGGCATGTTAGCCCATGCTGAGGCCATGAAGCCTGCTTAGTTTCAAGTAAATAGGTGCAGTGGGTTCAGGGAAACTGTACCTCAAGCTGCTGACAAGCAAAACTCATGACATGGGTGACACTGTGTGTGTGTTAAGGCGCAGCAGGGTGAAAGCTGCAGGGATGGTGGCTCCTGCTGTGGCCACAAAGCCTACAGTGTAGCAGTGAGCTGCTACCTAGTCACCTCTCAGCTTTCTCTTTTTCAGGCTGAAGAGTCCCAGGTCCCTCTGCCTTTCCTCATATGGCTTGCAGCGCAAGTCTCTGATCATACAGGTAGCCCTTCTGTGGACTCTCTCAAGCTATACCACATCCTTGTTAAGGTGTGGAGCCCAGAACTGGATGCAGTACTCCAGCTGCAGCCTCACCAATGCTGAGAAGACCCGAGTAGAGGAGGAGAATCTTTGCAATGGTTTTGCTGAAGATGCATCAATTGATGCATGGCAGCGTATTGTTGGCCCTGCTGGCTAGGACTGTGCGAGGCTTCAGACCGTGCTTCGGATCTGGAGAAGCTTTGGCATTCAAAGCAGCATATCTGGATTGAAGCATTGGCTTCTTTAGGCTTTCCAAAGTGGTTTGGAGCTTCCGAATTGCTTTGGAAAAGCTTCAGAACTGCTTCGGAGATCTGGCCATAGGGTATAATGGAGAATCAATAAAATATCTATAACTTTGTTGTTTTTTGTTTTATTTGGATTAAACTTGAAGGAGTAGTAGCCTCTGCTGAGATCATGAAGCTTGCCAAGTTTCAGAAAGATTGGTTTAGGGGTTCAGAGAGAACTACACCCCAAATTCTTGAAAGCAAAACTCGTCATGTGTGTGTGTTACAACACAGGGGGGTCAAAACTGCAGGGGTGATAGCCCCTGGTAAGACCACAAAGCCTGCCAAGTTTCAAGGTAATAGGTGCAGGGGTTTTGGGGGAACTGCACCTCAAGCTGCTGACAGGCAAAACTCGTGACATAGATGGCCCTGTGTGTGTTAAGGCGCAGCAGAGTGAAAGCTGCAGGCCGGCTAGCCCCTGCTGAGGCCACAAAGTCTGTCAGCTGTCAAGGAGATCAGTGCAGGGGTTGTGGGTTCTGGGGCCCTGCACCTCTAGCTGCTGACAGACAAAACTCGTGACATGGGTGCTTGTGCAACTGACTGTCTCTGTCTTTGATTGTCTGTATTGATTATTTCCTCTGCTTAGTCTGTGATTTTGTAGGTGTTAATCCATGCTCATTATGTCATTATGTAGTAGCTAGGTACTGTGTATTGAGCTGGTCCCTAAGTGAATCATGATTAATTGGTAACTGGTAACACCGTAGTTTAGCAGCCAAGCCTGCAGTAATCCCATCCTCCCCCCTCCTCCGTGCCCCAAAACAGACACAAGCCCCCATGACATGAGTTTTGCTTGTCCACAGCTTGAGACGCTGTTTCCTCCAAACCCCTGCACTTATCTCCTTGAAACCTGGCAGGCTTCATGGCCTTACCAGGGGCCACTACCCCTGTAGTTTTGACCCCACTGTGGCTTAGCACATACACATGACATGAGTTTTGCTTTCAAGAATTTGGGGTGCAGTTCCCCCCAAGCCCCTGCACCAATCTTCTTGAAACTTGGCAGGCTTTGTGGCCTCAGCAGGAGCTAGCATGCCTGAGGTTTTGATCCCTCTGTGGCTTAACACATACACCTGACATAAGTTTGGCTCTCAAGATTTTGGGGTGCAGTTTCTCTGAACCCCCTGCATCTATCTTCTTGAAGCTTGGCATGCACCATGCCCTCAGAAGCAACTACCATTCCTTCAAGTTTCATTCAAATCTAGACAGAAATGATAAAGTTATAGCCTGTTTTGACCTTCCCCATTATATCTTATGGGCGAAACGGAGAAACAGGGTTGAAATGGCAAAATGTTTTGACAGAACGAAATGGAACAGCCGTTTTGACTCGAAACAGAAGTTGAAACAAAACACTGTTCTGTCAAAATGTCCAAATGGTGGTCGAAACAAAATGCTTCCATTTCATACAGCCCTACCACTCACTGCTACCAGAGTGCCCAGCCTGGGTCAGCCCTTTTAGTATAAACCCCTGAGCTACAAGAGGAAGCATCTGGGTAGCAAGGTTCAACCCTGTACTCAGGCTGCTGTTCCCTTGGATCAAGCTGCTACTGCCTTCCTGACAGACTCTCTGGATATCCAACTCAGCTTGCCTGTGGACCCTGAGTTTGGCCTAACCCTTTGGATACCTGGTCCAATTTTGGTTTGATTTCCTGGATTCCTGACCCTGTGCTCTGCCTGACCCCTCTGGATCTCTGCCTAGGTTCTCTGCATAGATCTTCTGGCTTTCCTACACCCTGATTCGGCACACTCCCCTTGGGCCTTGGCACCTTCTCCTGATCCTGAGATAACCCCCAGGCTTAACCACCTACACCACAGCATGACAGTTATATCCTGAAATCATAATTATTAAAGGATGGGGTAATTTAAAATAGTAGTTCAATCTTTCTCTAATGCATTATCAAGTCATTCTCTTATACTAGGTTGTACTAGGTCTATTCAATTTAATATGGCAAACCCAATCAAAAGTTACTGTAGGAAGCCAGGCTCTTTTTTTCTGTTTGTTTATATATTTTGTCATCTCTCTTTATCTATTTCCTCCATTTTTCCAGGGTGAAAACTATTTACCTCTAATTTATGTAATCCTTTTATCAGGCTGTTTAAAAGATACAAAAAAATGTGCAGTAATGATTTTGTCATGTCTATGATGCATAGTCTTTACTTTTTTCCCCAATAAAGCTCAACTGAAAAAGGCATGCTCTCAACTGTCAGAGGCCTAATTCACCTTACATTAAAATGAAATAATTACATGCTATCTAGATACCGGCTGACAAACTCAACGCTATGTACTATATACATAATAGGAAACCTTTAGAATTTTTCAATGTGCCCAGGCATATTTCACTAAATGCTTACCAAAAAAAAAAGATTTTTCTAATGCAGGACGCATGATTGTATGTATCACTATATCTAAGTACCTGCTTACAAAAATAACAAAGCCTATTGCCAACTTATTCTTCACCATTTAATTTCCTATAAAACAGGAATACACAATTTGTGTACTTTATGTCCCTTTGCAATTTACTTTTGCTTTTCAACAATGCTCCATTAAATCATTGAAACCCTGCCTTCTCAGTTGCTGCATCAGAATACGTCATGACAATGAAATGAAAACTATCCTTGGCTGTCTTGTGGGTGCACCTGCTTATACTGTTTTCCAGAATGCTCAGCTGAACATGTACCTTTTAATTAGTTCTATATAATTCATGAAAACTTCCTGATCATAAGGTATCAATGGAGTAACAAACAGAATCTGCGGCTGCACTTGGAAATAATGCATTTTAATTATAGATGTAATTCTTTTCGGATGTTTTCAGTAATCATGGTTTCAGTCATGCTGAAATATTCTCAAAAATCATGGATGCCATTTGAGCCAAATATAATGCTTGGGAAAAAATAAAACATTAGTTAGCTTTATCCAGTTTCATGTCTATGAAACGTTTATGTGTTCTTGTTAATATTACAGAGTTATGAAATTATATTTTGAAAGCCTCTGAGAACACACAGTCACATTTATGGATATCCATGCTTTTATGCCCAGTACATCATAATTTTTCTATACCCAAATGATGAGGCCACTGCAAGGATAATGGATTATGGATGCTCAAATATATATATGTTTAAAATAAATACTCATGTTGTATCTGGTAGCAGAAGTATGCATAATATAAAAGCATCCTTAAACATGTAGAATCATCACTTTTAGTTTCAGCCTCATTTGAAAAGTGGAAGTTAAAAGGATAATAGCTCAGAATTTTTTTAAAGTTATATTTCTAAATACTGATGAAGGTTGTATGGGTAGGTTCTAAATTAATGCAAATCTTACTTGGCCAATTCTTGTTGCTTTTCTAAAGGCTGCACTGTTTAAATGATACCTAAATTATGGACCATAATTAAGATTAAGAGATTGACAATGGTTTGTTTGTTTTAATCCTAGTCTCAATCCTGTCATAGTTATTAATGTTGATTGGTATCTTTTTACAAGATAATCCTATTGATTTCAAGTGAGATTGCTGGGTTAAGTACTGCTTGTCATACAAAAGCCTGTTAGAAATGCACCCTTTCTCAGCAAAGAGTGTATACTGAGAGTTAAAGATGTGTTCAAACCAGAAGGGTTTGAAAACCTGAAATCCTGTGCTTGATGACAGCAGGATAAAGCATTTGAACATACAACTTTGCCTGTCACAGATATTCATTGTACATTCTTGTATAACAGATCTGACACTGTCACTCTTGCTACTTAGGACCACACATCACTGTCAAGGCATGTTTTTGATCTCTGAAGCACCTCTTCATAAACTGGCATCCAGGCTCCAGGCTTAGGAGAAAGAGAGAGAGAGACCTGGTGCCTCCTTCAAATATTATTAACCCAAGTAGAAATACAAATCACATGGTGACAGATGTGGTTTGTGACAAAAGCATGCTGTTGTCTCCATGGGTATTCGTATAAACAAACAGCCTGGAGCAGAGCCGAGTGGTATGCTGTACGGAACACTCTGGACTGGGTGTGTTTCTCATTAGAGAAGGAGATAATATAATACAATTTTACTGGGGTTAAATAACTGAATTTATCATCTTAAAAAATATCACACAATTTTGTATAAATAGCAAAGTGAAACTATTACTACTGCAAAAGAAAGGCCAGTGCAAAACTGTGCCTTCACACCTTACTTTATTGCACTTGTTAGTTTTAAAATATATTTATTAATGTATGTGGTTGTGCAAAAAAGAAAACTTGTATTAGTTTAATACAATTAATGCTATGCAAGGGCCTTATTGAATAGTAAAGTAATCCTTAGTCCAGTACTCTTTTCTTAATTTGGACTAATTAACTAAGTATACATTACTTACAGTTGTCAGATTTCATTCCCAAATTTTTTAAACCAGTACATGATTAAATTGAAAAGTTGGAAGAGAATTGTTTTCATCTAGAAAATTTGTAACAAGGGCATCTTCAGATTGAAAAAAAATCTGAGTTTGTGATCAAATGAATTCTACCATGTGTAAAGTGGGGAAATTATGGACAAAAGGTAGAATTTTCAAAAATTATCTAAGCCTGATAGAAATTCAGGGTTTCAGATGCCTGAGTTACTTATGAAAATGACATACAAGATCCCAAGTCATGTGGGCTCTTCTGAAATTTATCTTAAACTATTAAGCATTAAACTTTTCTTCTTGTCCCATGGGATTACTTGCATTACTGCATTATAAAGCATGGGGACTATCAAAAAACACTTTTTGTTGTTTTCTTATTTTCAAACCAATAAATATAAATAAAAACTTCCTTCTATTTTATACAAATTATTGATGATGGTTATTCTTACTAGTATGAAAAATACCCAACTGCCTGAGGGTTACTATACTATATTCATGGGAGAGAAGGATAATGACCTACCACTGCCTTCCTCTTCTGAAGATTGTTCAACCTGAGTGTATTAAACTTGTTGTATAAAATATTATCAAGTGCTAGATACACATCATCAATGTGAAAAAATGTACATGTCAAAGTTGTTTGAATATCTTCAGGCTGTGGGTACAATGCAGAACTTGTTGAAATGTAGCAAAGTGAAAAACTATACAGCTAAACAGAAACTGTCATAATTATTCATCAATAATTATGACAGGTTAACTGATTTATTCAACAAAGAACAGGTTCATTGAATTGTCCATGTCACTCTGAGCAAAACTTTTGACACTGTGTCTAATGGCAAACAGCCAAACTGAAGATGATGGGGATCAATGCTTTTACAGCGAGCTTAATGAATTGCCTAAATAAAAAGGCAAGAATGGGTTCTATTGAAGAGTAAATTGAGATGGAAGTTACTACTGGTATTCCTCAGGGGTCACTCCTGAGAAATGTCCTGTTTGACATTTTCAGTAGTGACTATGGCTAGACCTTTTTTTTTAACATTTGTAGATTATATTAAGATGAGGACTGTGGCTAATACAGAGGAGGACCAATTTATACAGGGGAATTCAGATAACCTTGTGAGGTAGAGAATTAGAAATTGCATTAAATTTAACGCTATGAAGTGCCAAGTCATGTACTTAGAGACTAATAGCAAAAACTTTTAACTAGAAGATGAGAGCTCACCAACTGGAGAAAGTGAAGGAAGGCAGGGAGCCCTGGTTTAATTATAGGATAAGTGAGCTGCCAAAGTGATGCAACTGTGAAAAAGACTAACACAATTATATGGTGTATTGAGTGGGGAATATACAGCAGAGACAAGGAAATGCTAGTACCACTGTATAAAGGTTTTGAGATCTATAATCAATGCATGTGATATGTTGAATCAAGTACTTGTAATCTCTACATTAGGGTGGAGAGAGAATTATTTTTTGTGTGGAGGAGATGCCTGGTAATCCAGTGTTTAAGGGCTGCAGCTGGATATTTGTGGGGACAAGGATGGAATCCCCTCTCCATTATGGAAGCGGTGATACACTTGTAAGCTGTTTTGTTTATTGCTTTACTTGTTTTTGTTTTTTTTCTTTCCTCTGGAGAACTGGACACTGGCTTCAGCTACAGGTGGGAGCATTCACCTGCCAGTTCTTAAAAATATCTCAGGCACCTACCTAGAGAGTTTTGCATTTCACCTAGGATCAAACCAAGAATCTTATTTAGGATCAAGAAGGCCTTTTTTCAGATTGGCAAAGACCATGCAGGGGTTTTGTTTGCTCTGTAGCATAAGGCATGGTCCTTTTTCTAGCATAAATACCAGATCTCTTTTTGTTATTTCAGGGCCAGGAAATTGTCAGTAAACTTGTCTCCTCTGTTTTTTTGCTGGTGGCTTGTTTTAACGTGTTTTTGGTTTTGCAATGTGACTTGTGGTTGTGGTGTACAAAGACTGTGAGTGGACTATTGTTAGGACTCGTTGGGTAAATGGTTGTTTATGAAGGAAAGAGACTGGATTCAAAGACCAAAGAAACCCATTCTAGTTGTATGGTCCTGTGCATATGTTTAATATGTTGGTGTAGTCAGTTTGATTCTACAGATAATAAAACAGCAGGCTAAATCTTAGCCAATACTCCACATGACTGGAGTATTGTGGGTCAGGCCCCTGGCAGACATTATACTTAAGACATGATTAACCACTTAATCGCATCATAAATAGTAACCCAGCTACACAGTTGGGCAATTAATGGTGCAATAAAATGGGAAATAAGCCATAAAATTATTCAATAAAATAGTTGTAATAAGTTTATGGCTGGTTTCCACCATGCCTTAAATTGAACATGTGGCAGGGATGCCACCTTGCAGCCTGATTCCAGTAGCATGGCAGGGCTCTCACAATCGCTCCTGTGAGGTCCCAGGGGTAGAGACTAACAATCAGCTCCAAGCCCACGCTGGTTTATTGCGCATCTGGCTTTCTACTTGTTGGTACGCTCGTTGGCAAATAGTAATGCCTCAATTGGCAACTGATCCCAGAATCACACATCCTACCATACATGTCTGCCATGGCAGGAGGCACAATCATTGGGACTGGGGAACAGATCCCATCACACCATGAAGTGAATATGTGCCAGGGGCCTTAGTAAAATAGCCCCTTCAGGACCAACGTAACTGAGCACATCAGAGGAACACTAAAGTAGCTGAAAGCTTTTTGAATAGCGTTTTTAACATGGCTCTGTATAAAGGAATTGTGACCAGATGGGGCCATTACATTCTGTCCCAATGAGTATTGAGGCAAACAACCCTGCTCAGCTGCTCCTTTCTTCACCACAGCTGTGCAGGCTGCAGTAGTGAGTGCAAATGGGAAAAGTACATGGAAAAACAAGAGTTGTGTGAATTGGTGAAAGGGGAAATAAATTATTGGAGTAGGTTGTATGGTGGGTGTGTGAGGGATGAGAAAAATAAGAGGAAATGTACAAAAGGTGATAGATAAAAAAAACCATGGGGAAGAAGAACAGAGAGAGCAAATGACTGTATCAAACTGGCAAAACTAATATAGGTTTTGGGACCGAGAGAGTATTTAGTTTAAAAGGAAAGTATGGTTGAAAAACCTTTCATGAAAAGATGGGAAAAGTGAGTAGAAAATTTAGTTGAACATAACTGTCACTGATTTTTTTCCTGCTTTACCAAAACCTAGGTTTTGGCAAACAGTTATTATGCAGGTTTTGTCAGCTGAATCTGCTAACACTCCCATCACTACATTCTGAGCTGCAGAGACATTGTGTATGTAAATGTTTGGATAGCTGTGTGCCTTTCAGTATAAAGGTGTGGCACACATTCGTATAACCATCTAGCTCAGGTGTGGGCAAAATACAGCCTGTGGGCCAAATTCGACACACCAGGCCATTCTATCTGGCCCATGGAGCCCGTAAAAAATTTAGTAAATTAATATTTATTTGCTCCGGCTCCCTGTCAAAGATGGCTGGAGACTGAGGTGGTAGGAGCCAGAGGGAGCCCTCAGCAGGCTTGCAGGCTTGAGCAGCCCAGCCCCGCCCACCCCCAGCCAGTTCCCTGCTTTCCTGCCCCCACCCTGCTCCAGCACCACTCCCGGCTGCATCCCCGGACCGCCCACCCCCAGCCAGTTCCCTGCTTTCCTGCCCCTGCCCTGCTTCAGCACCAGGTGGCTGTGGCTCCCAGCTGCATACCCGGATCACGGAGCATGGGACCATGCTGGTAGGGCTGTGTATGTGTATGTGCATACTTGTCTGCAGGCACGGGGCAGTGTGTGTGTGCGTGTGTGTATGTGTGTGTGTCAGCCCACACAAAGCTATACCCACCCCCCACAATATACAAAAATAAGATTTCATTTTAAGTTATTGTGCAGTCACCTCTGCGTACACTACACAAACACATGTAAATCAGGACAAAAGTATTTTTGAAATCAAATTAATGAATGTTGTAGATGATCACTTTTTAGAATATAATTTGGTATTTTTCTGGTTTTGAGATGGCAAAACCCCTTGCTAAAAGGAATACTACCTGGAACAAGGGGAGGGACTTCTGGTGACAAAGGTCAGGGGTTAGGGGGTGGGACTTCTGGTCACAAGATGGCGACCAGGGTGGGCAGGGCACCTGTCAAGAGGCAGGGCTACCCATGAGGCCCTTGACAGCTTGCCAAAACTCAGTAATTGGCTCTACACCCAAAATAATTGCCAGCCCCTGGTCTAGCTCCAGGCACCTGATTTGACTCCCTGAAAATCTGTTCCTTTGTACATATCCTGATAGATCCAGCACACTTAGAGGGTTAAATATCTGTTATTAAAGGGCTGCAAACAAGTGAAGCTTCAGATGGTACAATTTGCCTGCATTTGGAGTTTTCTTATGGGTAAACTTCAGTCTCCAGGGTTGCCAATCCAGCACCTTTCATGAGAAGTATGTTAACTAAAATAAATATATTCCCTTTTGAACAGGAGCACATAATGAAGCTTTTGCTTAATAGAACAATCCTAATTTCAGGTCTTCTATGACACATGGAATCTTTATCTGAATTCCTTTGACAAAAGAAAATTGAGGGGTTTTTTGTTTTGCTGTGTTTTCTGACTTGGTCTCCACTAAGTAAGTAGCAATTTAGTTAGTTACACTTTGAAGTTTCCTTCATTACCTGTCCTGTGTTAAGTCAACAAAAGGCTACATCTAAAGCAGTGAGTCTCAGGCCATCACTTTTTTGGCTGCCTAATTAAATGTAATTACTTTATTTTGTGCCAGGGTTCATACTTGTAACATTACCTTGTAATAATTTAAATTGCATGCATGCTGCAGGGGGACTGTTTGACGCCAGAAAGGAGACGTTCCTGCTGTCCCTCCCTGCCATAGCATGTAAGTACAGAGACGTCATTTGGCTACCTACTTATTAGCTGCACTACAGGAGAAACTCACCAGTAGGGCTCTCTCTTCTTAAATGGACAGGATGTGTACTGACCCAATTTTGTTCTTAAGAATAGCCAGCATTCAGGATGTACCATAATTGGCCATAGAGTGAATCTTAAAAGATTTAAAAGATTTCGACAAGGGTTATGCTATATTTACATGACCTTTCTGTGGTACATCAGCTTTGCATCAGAGTTCTCTTTTATTTTACAATTATTTTGACAAAGATCAAAAGCATTTATGTTGCGACTCGTTATCTCTTGAAAAGGCTATGTAGAATTACTGTCACTGAGAATTTAAACAAATTTTCTCTTCCGCTCCTGTGTTCTGAGACCTTAACAACAAGGATACCTCAAACAGAAATCATTACTTGTACTTCATTTTTACTGCTTATCAAGAAAAAGGTTTATTGGGAAAAGGGTAAATTACAAGCCCCAAATGCTTAATGAGCTCTGGGAAAGCTCTGACCCACAGAGTAGGTATGAGCCAGTCTGAATTTTGACTTAGACTTCAGTGATTAATCATATGGTAAATCTGGTCTCACTAGCACTAATAATAGGTCTTGCCTTTGGCTTTTTGTTGGCCAGTGAAACAAGAGCATCTTCATGGAGTGTCAGAGCCCTCCCCTTTTGTTAATGGTGCCAGCAGGTCTACCATGAAGCAGTTAAAGCTAATGTGAGATCTCATGTCTCTCAAACTGCATTCAAGTCCAAAGAAGGGTGGAAAAAAGCCAAACAACTTCTGGCTTTGTAAGATGCAGATAATTTGTGCAGTGTTTGGATGAACATCATGAAGAAACTAATGGAAAAACAATTAATGAATTCAATGTAAAGGATAGATGCCACTTGTTGGGGAAATTATCATTTCTTATTGGTAGCTGAGTACAAACTGGAAACAGGAAGTTTATTTATAGGTAATATTAGGCTCATGGAAAAAAATTTCAAAGGGGACCTCCCCCCAGATTTTTATTATAAATTCCTTGGTTAGTGAAGGATAGTAAGAAAAAAAAAAAGAATGGATGAAGTCAGTGGGTTTTTGTAATAAATTTTGTAAAATGATTTCTCAGTGAAGTCCTCACTGTACAAATTGTTTCTATACAAACACTTTTGGAGAGCCAACTGCTAACCATTACTGAATTATTTTTTTATCTGGCTGCATTCACTTGGAGTCCATCCCATTTTTTAATGCCTCCTATACATAAAGCATACAAAGACCTCAGAAAATAATTAATGTGCCTGGAAAATTAGTATTCTTTATAAGATTTCAATAACAGTCTGTCACAATAATGTCTTCAAATGCCTTCAAATCTGTGTGAATAAATTACAAAAAAAAGCCCATTCCTAGGACCTGATCTTCATATACACCACAAATCTCCACAGAACTGCTCTAGCAAGTAGAGTAAAGTACATTAGATAGCATAAAGCATTAATTCTTCATGTAGATTATATAGCCTTAAAACCATTCTAGTGTTGCCATTGGAAGTAGGTAACTTAACCACATATTGTCTACACTTCCCTTTACTTAAATTACATTTACCATCATTCCAAGCCAGGTTTAGCATATCAGAATAACAGAAATGTATTGAGAATCAGGGCCTATCAGTCTATGCTTGATTTGATACTTATGAATCTAATGAATAATTAATTTATTTCCATTAAGGAATCTCAGCCCAAATCAATTCCATCAATTTTACATTGAAACAGTTGTAACTGTAAAGTGCTCACCTTTAAACTTTTAAATTGACTGAGGTGATTAATATCACTTCATAATTCACAATATCCCTTAAACTAAGGAACATTTAAAAAAGAATGAGATATTTTCTTACTATTACAAAGGTCAAATATCTTCAAAGTGGCTTATGATACTTTATAGGCACAGACAGAAAATACATTTGCTGTGCGATTGGCCTCCTGAAAGTGCTCTACAGCCTTGCCATGACCCACATGCACAACTGCAGAGTGCGTTAAAAGTGACTGATCTGATGAGGGGTCAGATGAAAACAGTCCACTTTGGAGCACCTTAAGGAACCTCTGCTCCCTAGGGTCAATCTGTCACATGATCAGGGCTGGGCTGATGCAGCTCAGCCCAACCCCTGAGGCTGCCTGCAGGAAGGGAGGGAGGAGAGGGAGGGAGAGTGCACTGTGGGCTGGGGGTTGCCCAGCCTGAGCTGTGAGGGGGTAGAGAAGAGTGGATTAGAAGCCCTCCCCCCACATCTCACAGCCCTCCCCCCAGCTTCCCAACCCCAGCTCAGGCTGAGCAAAACCCAGCCCACAGTGTGCTCCCCTGCCCTTTTCCCCTCTCCCTTCCAGCAGACAGCATGGGAGCTTGGGGGAGGAAGGGGAAGAGTCAGAGGAAAAAGGCTGTAGGCAGGCTCCTGCCTGGGACTTGACTGACTCCAAAGTGGAGCTTGATTACCCACCTCCCCTGCCCCCCTTAAGTAAAACACTGTGAGTTAGAGTGGGGGCCTACACATTTATCAGTGCCCTATAAATCAGATGCTCCTCAGATCCTCTTATTTTATTTATAATTGGAAGTCCACTTGTACAGCAAAAAAAGATGTTCCCACCGTCTCTTATGTTGATAGAAATATATGGAAAATACTATGGGTCAAATTCTTCCCCATACTAAATCCCTTTTGTGCTACTCTAGCAATGAAGTGTGGTGAGGAATCATTGTCTTCAAGGAGTAACTATTCCAGGTTTAACTTAAAGAACCCTGCAAATTGCTATAAAATCCAGTATATATGGAGCATGCTCAGAAGGGCACTAGAGAGGAGGAAGCATTGGCGACGCGTAGGGGGGGCATGTGAATGCTTGTGCACCCCCTGAGATTGGCAGTGCACCCCCTGACAGAAGTGCCATTGACATTTCTGACAATGCCTGCGGGTGATTGCCGCTCACTACCCCACCGCCAACACCACCAGCGAAATTTGCGGGTGGTCCCTGATAGCTGATCACCGCTGCCGCCGCTGCCAGCAGCATCCAGCAGCATCTGTGGGTCATTGCCAACTGCCAGTTGGCACTCGCCACCCCTGCCACCAACACCACGGTGGCCACCTGTGGGAGCTCCCCACTCACCCGCCCCCTCTGCCAACACCACCACAGCTGCCTGCGGGAGCTCCCAGCTTGCTGCCGCCATGCCCCTACCACTGGCACTGCCACCACTGCCTGTGGGCAGTCACTGTGCCCCCCAGCCTCCAGAGGCATGCAGCATTCATGGGAGGAGGAACCTCTTCCTTAAGTACACCTAGCTAGGATATCTAAGTGTAGATAATATTGAAGCGCCCTCTATTTTGTCTAGGTGTATTCCCTACTTCCATTCAGGCACGCTCCAAAGTAGCCAAGCCAGTGCCTAATCTTCCAGAAAATGTCATATAGAATGATTGGTCACCGTTAATAAACATTTAACTGCATACTGGTTGATATGATTAAGATTTTGGAACAGTTTGATCTATTCCTGTAAAAGAACATATAGGAATAAAGCCATTAAACTATTTACCAAGAAATACAAAAATTAAAATGGTAAGTATTGTAAATTAAAGAATGGTGCATTTGCCCCATGTAAATGCATTCTCTATGGTGAATGTCATTAAGTACTACTGCTCTTTCTCTGAGCCTTTTCTTTGTTCCCTTACCTTGATTTCCTGCAGTGCACCTCAGAGAAATACCTTAAGGGCTCAATAGCCTAATCTCTTTTCCTAAACTCCTAAAGCTTTCTTTTATTGCTGCTTCCTCCTACTGATTCCAGTACTGAAATAGGAAGTGTTTTTACTAAACCAGATTAAAATATATTTAAATCGATCTGGGCTAACTATGCTTAAACATGTAAAATGGGGTAATTGCTGCATAAAAATTAGGCTAGAGGATAATTTTCTGATTTGGTTTAAACGCAAGTTTGACTCTATTAATGCTACCCAGAAATAACAGTTAGTTGGAACTAGCTTAAAACTGTGTGTGTGGGCTTCATTGTAAACAGTATCTAAGACATACCTTGTCTCAGATACTTTCATGCCAAGCCCACCAACTCCTCTCCAAAAGATGGGATTGTGGTTTTATAGTACAGAAAAATCAATAACACCCAGATGTGACTGAAAAAAAATTGACAAGAGTTCTAAAGGGAGAGCGAAGGGAAAAAAGTTAGTGCCTTTGAAATAAAGGGTAAAATGGAGGAAGAGAAACGCAGTTCTGTAACAGAAGAACAAGGCTAGAGACAGAAGTTACACATAAACTGGTTTAAGTGATCAGAAACTGGTTTAAACCTGTAACAGAACAGAAGCTCACTGCACATAAACCAATTTCAAAATGGCTGAAACTGGTTTAAGATAAACCTAGTTGGATGTAGTATCAGACTTAACTGATTTGGATCAAACCAGTTTATGAAACTTCTGTCCCAGACGCCTTCCTGGTTCAAGTTAAATCAGAGTCCCCCAGCATGCTTTGCAGCCCTACAGATGTTCTGCTCCAGAGCTGGAGCAGAGAGGGCTGGCTGACAAAGGAGTTGGGGGGCAAGCCTGGCTGGGGATGCTTTGCAGCCCTCTAAAGAGCAGGGCTGGCCCCACCACTCTGCTGCCGAGCTACAGCAGTGAGGCCTGGCTGACAAGGGGGGATCAAGCCTGGCTGGGGATGCAACCTGGTCTGCAGAGGGGGACTGCCCCCATCCCCCAGGCAAACCCTGGCTGGGGCAGTGGAGAAGGGTTAAACACCCATTCTCCTGCTCAAACTTACTGCTTGCTGTGACTGTGGTCTACAAATCCCAGAGGCACCTGGAAGCAGGAATAGGAAATGATGAGCAACCCTATGGAATCTTGCTTCTATGATACTGAACTAAAAATCCCAGAGACCTCGGAGGCAGCAGGAAGAGGAAACAAACACACAGTCCATGCTGGCTACATGCCAGAAATCCACTTAGGCATGAAATGCATCTAGATCAGATCTAAATGCGTGTCCTGACTTCTAATGAAAGTAAAAATCGTCACTTCCCAATTACATCATTAAGTTCCTACAGTGGATAGTTTTGGCCAACTTTTGTGTAGCTTAGGAATGCTTTTAAGTTCCAGTCCTGCAAACACCAGGAAGGCCATATTGAACATTTTACCTTTAACAATCATTGGGTTGAAAAATAATAATAATAATCCTGCCTACTGTGCCTGCTGAGCACACTACCAATAGGTTACAAAATCATGCTCTCTCCTTCCTGCTTGTTCTCCTTAGGATGTCCTTTCTGCATGATAGCATAATTCAGCAGAATGGATGAAGACTAGACTACTTTCTAGCTTGATGATTACACTTTATATCTGTAATGCTGGGAGTGGTTCGGTTTGAGTGCCCCCAAGCTAAAATGAACCTAGGATCTAGAGATTCCACTTGCTGAGTGCTCTAACCACTAGGCTTTTATTTAAAAGGCAGGCAGTACCATTGCCTCCATTACCCACATATTTTTAATGACAATGGTTATAGCAACCATATTTGCTGAACTCTATTGCTGCTGTTGGAGTGTGTTAGGTATACTCAGAGCATAACTATGTGATTGAGCTCCTAAGGGGACCTAAGAGCCACTGTAATTCGTTTCTATATCCATATTAGTATTAAGTAGTCACCTAGCTGCTCTGACCAGTCTTGTTCTATTTATGTGCATAAGAAAAATGGACACATATTGTTTAGGCAACTGCTAAGACAGGGTTATTTGGGTTTCAATTTTGGACTTAAGTCCTTTTTCTGATGTGGTCCTAAGTCTCCAAGCTTGTTCTAAGTCTCATGTTAGCAGGCATTTTTGTTTCTTGGGAACCTGTCCTTTTCTGGTTCTTTCTCCTTTTTCATAGCCCCTCTGTTGGAGTCTCAGAGGTGCATGCTCTTATTTGTATCCTCGACATCCTCCCCTAATTCACTTCCATAGATTATGCAGGATGATCCACCATAATCACAATCTGGGTAACATCATTTTGTAACTTTGAAACCTTCATTCTTTGTTAAACACCATTCTCCAGGTCACTTATCATTCTCCAGGTCACCATTCTCCAGGGCATTTTTACATGTGCTCTGTGGGTGGGAGGTGCACTTTAATTAAAGAGGATCCAAGAGCTTCTCTAGTTAAAGTGCCCACAGCATCTCATGTATCAGCATCTCTGTGCTTCAAAATGGCATCAGGGCTGCTTTAACTAAAGCTTATTTGACAAGCTTTAGTTAAATTCCCCCTGCCACCATTTTGAAATGTGTGGACGCTGATGCATGAGATGCAGAGACTGACTGGAGCACACCCCAATTGACTCTGCTCCAATGCACTGTAATTACAGTGCATCAGAGCAGCCTCCTGGCACATCTACATGTACCCTTACTGTCATCATTTAAGGGTCATAGTCAACTCTCTCTCTCCACCAATATCTAGGATATCTTTTTTATCCCTATGTAAGACTTCTACAATCAATCCAAATGCCAGATTGCTTGACCATGCAACAATCATGTAGCACCATAAGTACTCCACTGTCTCTTTTTTTGCAATTTTTGCACCTCAGTGCTTCTGCCCAAAATCATTCCATCAAAATCACTATTCTAAATCATCACTCCCCCACTTTCTTTGACCCACTTAATTTGTTTTCCTTTGCACTTCACATCACAGAGACTTCTTGTCCTTGCACTTAAGACCTTTGTCTTTGACCTGATTGCCTTTCCTATTCTCTCTTAACCTCTCCATTCTAGCTATGGCACCTTTCTAAATTCACCCATTATTTCCTTTTCACAGACATATCTTCATTTATTATCCTATATAGCAAAATCATCCTTCCAAAACTGGTTTTTCAGAATCTCTTTAGTTAATTCTCAATTATCATCAATCAAGATACATCAGTTTAACCACCAGACTATCTAACTTATTGTTTACATTGCTCTGTTTTTGGTTCACAGAAGCATATTCTTTCTAAGTCCACCATTGCAAAATGATTCCTATTTCCTGAAGACACTTTGGTTTGGAGGAGCTGGGAAGCAGCAGAGATCAGAATATTAAAAACTGAGCCATAATAATGTGAAAACTTTTATCACTGCTTAACTGTTTTCTCATTCTAGCTAACACTTCTAAGAACTATTTCAGCAACATTTTCTTGGTTAGTTATTGGGCAGAAGGATACATAAATAACTTAGTATTTATTTCATGCATAAAATGCCTAACCATTATTATATTTCATAATATCAATAGTAGGAAAGGGGCAGTTACTGATTCTGTTAACAATTGATTTATGTGAGTTGGGGGAGGAGTTATTTTAGTAAGTGACCTACCTCTTGCTTTTTTTGTGTGTTGTTTTTTTTTTTTTTGCTTTTTTTGTTTGCTTTTCAGCCAATTTTGTCTCTCACTAGACACACAGACTCCTCCAAGTACTTGCATAATCATCTCTTCTCTCTTCAATTACCACTTCCTCCTCCCCACCAATCTCCCCCCCCCTCCCCCCACCTTCCTCTTGACTTTAAGCTAATTCCTCCTGTGCTGGTTCAGAATATTGTAGTAGCCTATGCTACCTATCCAATTAAAGATGCAAGTAGTACACTAGAGGCAACAAGCTACCTAACAATCCCCTAAATCCCTATAAAATGACAGAGACAAAACCACATTGATCCAATTCAGCCCTTTTTTAATTGTGAAGTTCCATAGGCAGTAGTTGAGTACATCTCATGACAATTATTGATTTCAGAAATTCTTTTTTTTTTCTTCTTTTGGTGAACAGGGAATAATAGTTACACTATGCTTCCAGATTTAGAGCTAAATTGATTTCTAGAGTTCATTTATTATACTTGGTTAAAGTTTATTTCTATTTTATAAAGATCACTGTGTGTACTGATAAGCAATTGAAGAATGTAAGATTATCACTGTTGCAAACTTTCCTGTCTCTACAGTAATTAAACCAACAAATTAGCTAAAGGCTCCAATGCGGAAGAAGATTGGTAGACTGTGGTCAAGACACACATTTATGGATTTTCCCTTAAGCTGCTTTTCTTAAGGAAGCTTTGATAAAGGACATATGATATCAATTATCATTAGCTCTGTGTGGTTTCCGTGTTTGGAACTCTCAGACTTTAGAAGACAGGGTCCCTGTACTAAGCCTTTAATGTATAGCTGATATTTATGCTGCTTAGCCCATTTTCATTTTGATTTTGTGATCTGACATTGAAAACACTGATTTTAAGTCAACTTACACCCCACAGGACTGTGCCCAGTGCCATTATACCAATAGGACTGCTCCCATTGCCATTGAATAATATTTCCTCCTTCAGGAGGAAGTTAGCTACTAGAAGTGTACTTCAAATAGTATACTTTTTAATGAACACTTTTCAGTAATTTTAGCATACTTATTTTCAGTCTGTAAAGTCAAAGGACTTTTAACCTGGGATGTGTACACCTGACAACAAAGAAATCAGCGTACTAGTCATGCTTTTAGTCTCTGTACAGAAAAATCAAGCCAATATGCAGCTCTCTAACATCAAGGTCTCTCTTGTTTTAAGCAGCTGCATACTCTGTTCTATAGCACATTGATGTGAGCCTGCCTTTACACATTGTAATAGGCATTCAGCAAACACTTCGGCCAGGTACAGACATTACACTTTTACAGGTATAAGAGATTAGAAATGGGTGTTTGCCCATAACAGAATAGAAGTTTAGCACACATCAACTGGTTTAAAAATGGTTGAACCCGGTCTAAGATTTGCCCATCTCCCACCACAGGGTGCATGTATGTTCTGTTTGCTACTGATCTAAACTACACCGTTTACATAAAACCACATAACTTAGATCGATTCTGCATAGGCTTTTTGAATGTCTGTACCTAGCCTTAAAGATTTGATTCAGTTCTGAGATCTTCAAAAATGTGGATGAGTCATTAAATGTGTATAAATTATGATGACCAGATTCAGAGCACTAGCAACCAGGACTGCAAATTAAAGAATATAGCTGGAGCAGAGGAGGAAGAGCCTCAATATTCTGATAACTGAGGAAGCCCATTTGAAGGTTTTAGATACAATGGAAAGTTATTTTCTCTGAAAATAATGATCTATATTATTTTTATTTGCCTTTAAGGAGATGGCTGTAGAGATGAGTGTGGGCTTGGTTACTTCACTTTTATTTACCTCCATTGACTTAGGCTCCCAAATTTCTGAAAATATGGCCAAAGATATCTACAGGATTTTTTTTTTCCTGCTTAGAACAATGGAAACCTTATGGTAATATAAAAAGATTAGCATCATTTTAATGGCAATGTATATCTATGAGGTACCTTGTGCCAATTAAGCTCTATTTTAGGGGTTTATGACCTGAATGTAATAGTTTAACATAGGGTGAAGATTGACATTGATTTGTTCTTTGGTTTTCTTTAGCAACAGGTAATATTAGAAAGGGTTTTTTTGAAGTCTTACTATACTTTGTGCTTCAAGATTAAGATTAATTTTGTAGAGTCTTCAAATTACTTGCTTAATACTTATGATAAAATATATTTTGAGTGAAAATAGGTTTTCTTTTCTTTCTATAGGAGAGTTCTTAATTATATGCTGGTTATGGTAACACATTACATGTGCTTTCATTGTTTGTAAGAACTATATATGGCATTTTGCTTTTATAGTCCCATGCATTAGTCTAATTGCTAATTTGTTTGGCAAGTTCTAGTGCTATTGGTAAAGAATACCTAAATAAAAGGGTGGTAGAAAAGTAAATATTGGAATGAAGATAGGCATCTTCAAAAGTCATTAAATCATTTCACAATATATGTAACAATGTACTGTAGTAAAACACTGCTCCTTCATGGGAAAGACATTGATGCTTAAATTATTAATGCTTATTATTTTCCTTTGTGAATGTCATAAACTGTCTTTCTACTCTTTATAGAGTACTCTGAAGAAGACCAGGTTGCATCATGACAACAAGTTTATGATGGTAGATGGTAGATAGATAGACTGAAAGTAGTTTGACACAATTGGTTTGGTCATGTAGGTACTAACAGGGAATGCTGCTGCATGAAGGCCTCTGCCCTGTCCTAAGGACATCAACACTTGCACTAGTATATGCACCTGCTAAATATTGCTGTGAAGCATGGGGTTGCAGTAGCCACACTAGCAAAGTTGATGTTTCTCTGAACTCAACAATGAGAATAGTAACAGGATGTGTAACATATACTCCTATCGACATGCTGCCAATACTATCAGGGATGCTACCTCCCCAACTAAGAAGACAGAAGGCAAATCTTGACCATGCTCAGCATGCCTAACAAAACCAGGAGCATCTTTATGAAGTCTTGGAGCAACCAATATGTATGCAACTAAAGTAGAGAAACTCATTTACATGGGAGGCACAGGTTAGAGTTGGTTAGATGAGTGAGGACAGGCAACAGAGTTAAAATGGAGAAGCAGAGTTATTGCAGATTACAGAATTGAGATAGAAAGAAGTAACTGTAATTGTCAAAAAGGTTCATTAAGGCTTTAAAAACATATTTTATCTTAGTGTTGTATGCTATAAAAGATATGCTTAATACCAAAGGTCTCAGAAATGGTCTTTGTGCCAGGACTAAAGAAGATTATTAAAGAAGATTATAATACCTGGCGAGTCTTTCTACTGTAAAAATGCTATGTGCAAATTTTACTCAAGAGTGCTGTTGGAACTCAGTGGTATAGGTAGTGTTTCTGGGGACTTTAAACTACAGAAAATAAAATGAAAAAATAAGTCTGAGAAGAAAGTGATGAAATTTAATTTAGCAACCAGTCACTCAAAATTAATTAATTATTTTATTTTATTCTTGTTGTTTTGGAATTTCAGAAGGGCTGCAAAGTGAAAGGCCACCATACATTAAATAAATTACCGTAATAGAAATATCAGTTCCCAAAGAAACTGATCCTTAGGTCTGCCAAGATTTAAGTTATGGTAGCTTTCAAAACTAAGCTATTGTGCACCAATGAGAAGAGGGGGAGGGGAGAAAAGTCAGGGCTTATTGTCCTTATGTGGGCTGTCTTGAACAGGGATGAATAGTTGGACCATTTTAGTTTTGGTAAAAGAATGCTCCAGGAGTAAGCCACATACTCCTCTACAGAAATGAGAATGATACCTGTATGGTTCATTGAATTAAAGTTAAAGTACAGAAAAATATTTAACAATGGCTCGATGAAGTTAACTTGGGTTCTTGAAAGTTTGTGCTAATGTACCTATTAGCTATAATATATATGTCTATCTATATATAGGTTTAGTAAAGACATACATACATCCATGCACACACACACACTCCTGTATGTTTTATATGTTTAGTCTGTAAAGGTTAGTCTATTGTCAGATACAGGGGTTGTCAACCATGGGTACGGGTACCCCTAGGGGTACTTAGAAAGGTCATAGAGGGTATGCATGAGAGGGCAGGGATGGAACACGCCCCGGAACATGGCGGCAGAGTCTACCCCAGCATGTGCCCACACTTTGCCTCTTACCTGAGAGAGTGGGAGGGGCATGCTGGGTGCTCCCAGCCCCATGCAGCACACCATGGTGCCTCCCTACCCCTCACCACAGCTCGTTCTCCTGATTGCCTACCGGGTTGCTGCCTGTGGCCAATAACCAACAACAAGGAAGTGCTGCAGCCACCCCCTTCCTGCAGAGCCACAAGGCTCTGAATAGCAGGGGGGAGAAATTGTGTTCCTCACTTGGCGATACACAAGTCAGCCACACATTGTGTTCCACACTTGGCTGCTGATGGCCCAAGTGCAAGGCCCATCAGCAGCCTGCAGATCCACACATATGACTGGCCATTGGAAAGCGGGGCAGGAAACAGCTAATGGGGGTGGTGGAGGTGGGTGGCAGTGCCAGCTGCTGTGTGTGAGGCCCCCTGTCCATCTCCCCTCCCAGAACCACCACTACGTGCACCCCCAGGAGGGCATGGGGGGCATGTGTCCCAGATCTGCATACGGGATGGGGCAGGATGTTACTGTGGGCTGGGGATGCACTGGGCTGTTTCTGGCCAGCGGTGTTGGGCTAGGGTTGCACTCAGGGTGGGCAGCAGCAGCACTGAGAGTAGGGTTGGGGGGGATACAGCAAATTCTGGAGTGGCTGCAGCCCCTCCCATAGTCCTCCTCCCATAGGCCCCTGCAGTGAGGGAGGGAGTGGAGCTGGGGCTGGGGCTGGGGCAGGGACAGGTGCTGCACAGCTGGGGCAGGGTGCAAGATGGAGCCACGAGCAGCTCATCCTAGGGACATGGAAGGAGGGCTGCTCCTGCAGCTGCACACACCCTGGGAGGGTATTGGGGAGTGTGCCCCTGGATCTTCATGTGGGGTGCGGCGGGGGGGGCTGCCACTGTGGGCTGGTGCCAGGGCTGTGCTGGGCTCTTCCCAGTGTGGGTGTTGGGCTGAGGCTGTGCTGGGAGGGGGATTTGGGAGGCTACAGCAATTCTGGGGTGGCTGCAGCCCCTCCCATAGTGCTGCCACTGCCCGACCCAAGTACAGCCCGGCCCAACACCAGCCCAGGAAGAGCCTGGTGTAGCCCCAGCCCCAGCCCCAGCACACAGCAGCAGTCCATTCTTCCCTGTGCGCAGATCCTGGGGCACACGCCCCTCATGCCTTCCCATGGTGCACGTAGCAATGGAAGCCACCCCCCTGCATGTGGTTCAGTCCCACACCCCGTCTCAGCTGTGCAGTGCCTGCCTCTGCCCACTGCCCACCCTAAGCACAGCCCTGGCCCAACTCGCCTGCTGGGAACAGCCCAGCGCAGCCCTGGCCCAAGGTTGCAGCAGCAGCCTGCCCGGCCCCACATGCAGATCTGGAGACACATTCGTGCTGTGCCCCC
>NW_005842055.1:1075491-1077664 GCF_000455745.1 Alligator sinensis
GGGTGCATGCAGGGGCAGGAGCCACCCCCTCCCCTCCCTGTGCCCCCTAGATGAGCCACTCATGGCTCCATCCTGCGCCCTGCTGTACAGCACCTTCACAAGCTCCACTCCCTCCCTCACTGCAGGGGCCTTGATCTGCCCCTTCCCCCCTTAAAAACAAGAAAGAAATATAAAGGGGTATATGAGCTGAAACGTTGAGATAGAAGTGGTACACTCACAGCCGACCCTAGGTGTGTGCTGTGCCCCCTAGATGAGCCACTCATGGCTCCATCCTGCGCCCTGCTGTACAGCACCTTCACAAGCTCCACTCCCTCCCTCACTGCAGGGGCCTTGATCTGCCCCTTCCCCCCTTAAAAACAAGAAAGAAATATAAAGGGGTATATGAGCTGAAACGTTGAGATAGAAGTGGTACACTCACAGCCGACCCTAGGTGTGTGTGGAGCCTGGGGCATATCAGCCTGTGCGAGGCCTGTGTGGGGGGTGTGGTGAGAGGCTGGAGTGCAGAGTGGAGGCAGGTGGTGAGTGGCCAGAGCACGAAGCCAGTAGTGGTGCCCTCAGGCCTCTTGATCTTGCTGCATCTTGTTAGAAGGGATAGGCATACATGTTGAAAGATTCAGGGATGTGAACCCAATGAGAGAGACATGCTACTCTGCAGCCTTGTATTTCCTCACACACCACATGCCCCCAAATAAGATAAGTGCCTTGTTTTTGGAAGTCCAGATATAAGGAGAAAAAAAGATTTTTCCGAAGTCCTAGCCTAGAGCTGACTTTTGTCATGAAGACATTGTGCTTCAAGATGGCTACTAGATTCTCTCTCCCCTCCTGAAAGTGGGAGGGGGTGCAGTCCAGTGTTAACTGCTTCATAGTCATTCTCAAATAGGAAGCAGTTTTTTGGTTGCTTTTTAAAGCAGTTTTTGGAAGCACAAGGTCTCCATGCATCTACTTCTCCATGCTTCTATTCTGGCAAAGAAAGTCATCTTCCATGCTTAGGACCTGCACCCAAATTTTGGAGGGCTGATTTTTGGGGAAAGGGTGTGTGTGTTACATGTGTAAATATGGTACGTAAAATGTATTCTTTTCCTCAGGATTTCCTATTATCTAATTTACATAACCATGTGCTGGCTGTTGTACATTTCAGTCTTAGGCACCTAACTCTCCTGAAGCATAAAATAGGCAGCTTAGAAACCATAGCTAACACTGCAACACTGATCCTGAAGACATGTTTTCTTAGCAAAATGCAGTGCTATGCAAAAGTAACCAACACAGCTCTGAACTATCTAGCTCACATACAGGAAAACAGTATAGGTGCCTTAGCATGGTGTTCTGAGAAGGCTACTGCAGCAGATAACTGATTTTATCTTCAAAGTATGCTTGGTTACCTGCACAGCTCTGAACTACCATGTAAACATCCCTGATTTCTCTTTGTGAATTTACCACCTTTTTCTGTAATAACAATGATGGAAATCTGCTTCAAAGTATTTACGTTGATTTACATAGTAATTAAGTCTCAGATTCCAAAAATAACAAGCATGCACAAGATGTGGCTTAGATTTAGGTGGCTTAGTTTAAAAAATAGTTTGTTCAGGGTCAGGGGAGCACGAACAGCATAGCCCAGGGACTGTGGCAAGTGACTGGGATTTCTTACCCTCAGTGCTGTGCTGTGCTGTGAATGCATGCAGGTCAGGTTAACCTCATTAGGACAGGTTGACTCTGAGTTGATCTAAAGTGAAGGTGAATGAACTTTATATATGGTGCACCATTTTTAGGGCAACCTAAGCCCTGCAAACATCTGCATGCCGGGCATTTAGATTGACCTAAACTTGGTTAGGTTGATCTAAATGTAACACTTGTACGAGCCTTAAATGTAACTATTTCAAAATGTGAAAGTGTCAGGAAATGCAGAACAATTGTAACAATGGCCCCAGGAAAATATTTAAAAAAGATTAGACCTAGGTATACTTGAACCTGTCTCAGTGCAATATGCAACAAGTCCCTTCCTGCCATACAATTGTGTTTCTATAAAACAAATTAAACTTGTTAGGTCTTCCTGAAATAATGCTTGTACTTTGGTATCTAACACTGTGGATTTCCTTTTTTCATTATTTTTAAATTCTTGTAAAGAAGCAGACCCTTTTTAGGTCAGTTTTAAAATTCTGCAAGCATAGCACATAAA
>NW_005842055.1:1077695-1086182 GCF_000455745.1 Alligator sinensis
TTTCCCATAAACAGACAATATCATGTCCTCAGGAGAAAACAAGAAATCTCCAAGTTTAGAAAACAGATGAGAGTGATCATTATCTAAGTGCAATTTCATGGCAGGAAGTAGGTTTGAATACAGTTGATGCATCCCAGACGTTTTATGGTCTGAATAGAGAATGCTCACATGGTGAATCTTGGGGTTTGGGGCCCATAAAATAACCAACTACAACATTTCATTTCACCCCCAAATTGCTAGTTGGCATCTCAGATTTGGTCCCATGACACCTCTTACACAAACATATACTATCACCACAAAGAAAAATGAAGATGGTAGCCTTGAAATGAAAATAAAATCTATGAAAATAAAACCTAGCAGCAGACAGCTGATTATCCCTTCCAGCAAGCCAAAGCAAGTAATAGTTTACAGAATGAACAGCCTCACAGCTCTCCTGGGTTCCTTTCACTTCCTTACCCTTCCTCTTTATCTTGTTTTCAGTTGTCTCCTTGCCCCTTCTCATAACCAGATGTAGCCCATGGCTGTTAGTTTTAATTAAATGATTTTTTGTTAAATTATACTGGTCTTTTATTTATCTGGAAGTATCTGGCTGCAAGTTTTTGCTTTTTTTAAAAAGGGATGGGGAGGTTTAGACTGAAAATTTGAGAGGTGGAAATGTCTTGTGAATGACACATTAGACTGTTGAATTAGTCGCAAATGGGGTCCCAGGCTTACTTTAGCTGTATGCAGCTCATCCCTGTATTTTCAGGAAGAGTTACTGATGGCCATTACATTTTTTTCATTACTAACTTACCTGGTTCTATGTATACTCTATAGAAAAATCATGTCTAGACAAGAAAGGGCTGAGAAGAGATCAGAAAACATGGGATGCAAACAGACTTTATTCTGGGACATAGCACAGGTGTAAAGGTATCCATATGCTTTATTGCAAGAGAAAAATGTGAAAAGTTTCCCAGATAAAAAGTAGTAACAGTATGTCCCAGAATATAGCAAAGTACTTCTGTACAGTTATCCTAGGATAACATCATTGAATCAATGACAAAAGGTCACTTATTCAGCTGCTTGCTATAGTCTGTTAAAGGACTATTGAAAGCACTGAGCCAGATATATCATCTTTCAAATTGTTTTTTTCTTCTCAGTATTTCCCAAGTTCTGTTTCTTTATCTATTAGTTTACATTTTCTTAAAAACATTCATTACTCAATTCACATTTTGCTTAATACCCTTCACCCTTCTAGCAAACAGAACAGAACTCAGTAAATAGCCTGCAAACTCATTTTCTTAATTAAGTGAAGGGCTTGCTACTGATCCTTTTCCCCGCCAGACTGTTTCCAAAGCATTATTCCATGATGGCTCATAAAGACTAGATTTTGATTTTTAACTTTGCCTCTTCACAGGCTGCTTGGGTTTTGGTCTCAGTACAGATAAAGAAAGGGATACTGTATGCTTATTACTGACTCTTACCAGATAATAAGTAAGTGAGCATAAGCTGGGGTGGGCAAAATATGACCCACAGACTGAATCTGACATGCCAGGTCATTCTATCCAGCCCATGGGACCCCTAAAAAATTTAGATAATGTATATTTATCTGCTCCTGGCTGCCTGTCAAAGATGACAGAAGCCAGGGGCAGTTGGACCCAGGTAGAACTGGCAGGAGTCAGCAACAAAGCCAACCCAGCCCCACCCCACCCCTAGCCCCCTCCCACACCCACCCCTCAGCCAGAAGCCTCTGCCTGCCACAGCTTTCAGGCTGCTCCAGCACCACATAACTGCATCTCCAGACTGTGAGAGCACAGGACTGCACTAATTCCAGAGCCAGGAGTGGGAGGGAGGGTGTGTGCGTGCGCGTGTGTGTGTGCCTGTGTGCGTGTGTGTGTGTGTCTGTCCATGCAATGAGGGAGGGGGAGAGAGAGAGAGAGAGAGAGCAATGAGGGAGGGAGAGATTGTGTGTGTGTGTGTGTGTGTGTGTGACAGAGCCAGAGAGAGAGACAGAGACTCTGTGTGTGAGACTTGGTGTGTGGGAGGAAGAGACTCTGTATGTGTGTGTGTCTGTGCCTGTTTTCAGTGAGGGAAGGAGAGGGGAAGAGAGAGAGTGTGTGTGTGTTCATAGGGTGAGTCCCATATGTATATCCCACCATACACATGTACCTACACACCCCTTGCACTGCCATACATGTAGACCCCCACATCCCCTTACACACCCCAGCCACCTTGCCCCCACATATCCACACACACACAGATGCTCCTTCACCCCACCCAACTCTCATTCTCCCCCACACCCCACATACCCACATGCTAACAGTCCCCCACAAACCTATCCCCATGCCCCCCCCCACAATATACAAGCATTAGACTTCATTTTGAGCTATTGTGCAATCACCTCTATGTATACTACACAAATGCATGTAAATCAGGGCAAAAATATTTTTTGAAATCAAATTAATAAATGTTGTAGATATAATTTGGTATTTTTCTGGTTCTGAGATGCCAAAACCCCTTGCTGAAAGGAATATTTCTGGGGGCCAGGGGAGGGACTTCTGGTGGCAAAGGTCAGGGGTTAGGGAGTGGGACTTCTGGTCACAAGATAGGACCAGGGGGCAGGGCACCTGTCAAGGGGTAGGACTACCAATTTGGCTCTCAATAGCTTGCCAAAACTCAGTAAGTGGCTCTCTGCCCAAATTATTTGCCCACCCCTCACGTAGGCTCACCCCAACTCTTCCCCCACCCTCCCATTGGACCAAATAGCACAGATGAATGCAGGAGAATGATAAAAACAGCAGACTAATGCCTATCCTACTAAGAAAAGGAAGCCACAGGCCATTGTAAGAAATAAACCATATATTCTGCATAACATTAGATTAACCTGTAATTTTCCATGTTAAAAATCAGATCTCTCATAGAAGGATTCACATACAGTAAGTACACAACAATTCCTAATTCAAGCTACTGAAGTAGGTTTACTTTGAATCCACATGATCTTTGGGAGCAGATAGAAATGACATTTGTCACATGATTGGCCTCTTGAAATCTCTCTAAAGCTGTGCCCAAACAGAAGAGCACAGCTGCAAAGCCCTTTGATCATGTAACAAATTAGCCCTTGTTGTATGAGGGTTCAAATGAAGCTGCTCCTGAGCAGTAACTTCATTCATTTCTAAGTGCTGTCTCTGGATGGGAGGGGGAGAAGGGAGAGGAGGGAGATTCCATCTGGGGTTTTCTCAGCCGCACTGGAGGGAGGGTATGGGTTGAATAGAGCCCCTGACCTTGTGGGGGGGCTCCAACCTATCTGCCCCCACCACTCCAGCAGGGCTGAAAAAACCCCAGAAGACCCCCCTCCGCTTTCTCCTTCCTCCCATTCAGAGACAGCAGTGGAGCTTTGAGAGTAGGGGCAGAGCCAGAGGAAAAGATGCAGGAGAAAGCAAGGGAAGATGGAACCTCTCTTCCTGGTTCAGCTCCAGTTGTCCACCCTCCTGATCCAACAGATAAAGTCTGTTGTATCGAGAGAATAGGTCTAACTCATAGCAATTTCTATGAATCACCATGAGTTAGACCTGGGAGTTACACTTTTGTATGTGTCCCTTGTGTCTGCAGTCAGTGGGAGCACTGTGGTAGTACAAAACAAAGCTAGATTGCTGCAAGCATAGTAGGTTTCTTCCTGTTCACTCTTATTTGTGTTTTGCTCAAAAATACTGTTGGATATGGCATCTCTGGCATTGTGCTTGTATAGCATCACACAAAATACAAAATGAGTGTGGCAAAATACAAAATTTTGTGGTATCACACAAATACAAAATGAATTGCAAGAATTATTGTTTCTGGTAATCAGTGTTTGAATAAGATTTGCTATGGGACTAAGGCTAAGTACAGACATTTAAAAAGCCTCTGATGAAAGCTCTCTAACTTATCGTACTTTACGCAAAGAATGATAAGTTAGAGCAGGACCCAACGAAACAGATGTTCGCTTTTCAGGGCAGGGGGCTTGCAGCCTTCCTGCACTGGCCACTGGGAGCACTCTTGCACCCCTCCCAAAAGGCTGTCAAAGTGGTCCCTGTCCCCTGCTTCACCACCTGGCAGCTGGTGCCCCAGCAGTAGCTGGGGAGAAAAAAGGCGGGGGAACACCCCCCCCCCCTTCTGTGAGGGCTCCCTCACAACTTTGTTGCCTGGGATCTCAGGGAGGGGAGGGGAGGGCAGGCTTGGCCTGTGCTAGGGGGGATGGGACCCTTCCACCCCCAGCCTCTTGACAACTGCAGCCAGATGCACAGTGCTGCCTGACTGGGGCTGCTGTGGGGGGACAGACTCCAGAGCCCTTCCCCTACAGCCCCCACAATCAAACAGTGGCACGCCACAACCCAGGCAATATGGGTCCTTCTCGCTCAGTCCCCTATCCCCCTCACCAGCTGGGCTGTGGTACACCAGTGGGATTGGGGTGGCTGCAGGAAAAGAAACCCCTTTTCCCCACCCCCTCCACCAGGTTACACATGGGGCTGGTATCAGAGGTTGTCACCTTATTGGGATCTGGCACAGATCTTTGATAAAGCACTCTAACAGAAAGCACTTTAGATTAGTACACATCCATCCAGGATTAATTTAGAGTGGGATACGCCATTTTTACAGCATTTTATGTGCCAAGAATACCTGTTCTGTTATGACTATAAAATGCTTTCTGCATGCTTTAAGCACATTAAGTGTAACATCTGTACCTAGCCTGAGTTCCTTCCCACTTTTCTCTGTCAAACTTTGCTTTGTCAGGCACAGTCTTGTTTCAAGATGAGAATCATTTTGCCAGTAAAAACTGCTGTTTAGGAAACTAAAACGAGCAACAATTAATTGACATATCTTGTGAAATTGATGTGTCTTGTGAAAGACAGCTTTCACTATTTTTATTTTAAAGGCCAAGTTCTGTCTTTTGGTTGGGTACATACAATTACCACTAAAGTTAATGGAAGTCCTGCCTACACATTCAAGCATAGAATGTGTGTTCTTCAATGTGCCATTTTGTTATATGGTTCTGATTTCAGAGTAAATATCTGGGATCAAACAGGATATGCAAAGTGCTATATTCAGATCTTAGATTATGAGGTCTTTGCTGATGCCATAAATGTCCCTAATACTATCCAAGCAGGCAAAAATCAAGGTTCCTGACAGTTTTTTAGGGGCTGATTATTTTAGCTATGTACAGGGATTCAAAAATACCTGAGGTAGAATCAATCTAAGTTGCTCAGTTTTCTGTAAGCATTGTAGTTTAGGTCAGTAGCAAACAGAACAAATGTTCGCCCTTTGGTTGGGGGAATGGGAGGAGCAAATCTTAGTCCAGATTCCACCACTTTTAAACCAAGCTATGTGTGCCGAACTTCTCTTCTGTTATGGATAGAGATTGGTTTCTAATCACTTCCAATTGCAAAAATGTAATCTATGTATCTGGCCTTTGTGTCTATGTCAAATTGCTGGAGAAAAATTAAAAGACATGCCAACCCCACTTTAAAAGCTAGAAGTCTACCATGGAAGATGAGTTGACTAGCATTGGTAGTTTTACACCCAGCACATCAAGATTAGAATATGCCCTGTATTTATTCTATGATATTTGTGGTTTATTGTATACATTTCTTCAGGATTTGGGGTTTGTGTCCAGCCACTGTAAGACTTGAAATATCATCTCAGGCTTAAAACTCTTTTCTTGTGATCTATACCAGACTGATTTAATCTTTACATGTGCAACAGCATCAGCAACACTCTTAAGCTAACTGTTTGCATCATTGTGGGAAATAAGAGCATTTCTGCTATTTAACTCTCAGTGTGACTCCATAGTTTTGCATTTCATAATCTTTGTTGGGGCTAGCTCCCCTGTGGCTTTAATTGCCAAAGATTTTTATTCCTCCCAAAGCAAATATAAAGAGCCACACTGAATTTAGCCAATATATCACTAATAAAATTAGTTTCCATATAACTCATCTTCATTTTCTTTAAATCAAATTATAATAGTTAACCTTATTCTTTGATTTTCATGGTTCTGGGGAATTTAAAAGCCAACTTCAGCACTCAGCAAATTCATGAAAATCCAATCACAAACTTACTGAAGTAAATAGCTAGAGAATGTTGAGCATGGAGGACTGTTTTGCATTTTAACAGAACACAGCTGGTAGCCTTAGTTTAATGAGTTATCTTAATAATTACCATGGAAAATTCAAAGATTTGGTCTGTCTATAAAAGGTGCCTTCCCAGCATTTGGTGCTTTCTTCTAAAGCAATATCAATTGATAGAATGAAGTAAAATCCGAAGCACAATGGAGAACCACTAACATGCTGTTTCAGGTAAGAATATGGAAACGTGAGCTAAGCAAAATTTCAAATCTATGTTGCTTGTTAGTTTGAGGAAATACTGATTTTAGAGTTTATAATGACATGTTTTATTAAACAACTACCGTACTTTTATCCCAAGTATATGGGATGAAAATTAGTTTGGCTTAAAGGCCAATTTCTTCTGTTTTTAATGTAAATCCAATGCAAATCATTTCATAGGCCACTGTAACTCCACCTAACAAAAGAAGAGATAGTATGGAGGTCCAAACGGCCTAGCACATTGGTTCCCAACTCAAGGCATGACCCAAATCAGGGTTGTGGGGGGTCCTTAGTAGGGTTGTGAAGGGCCTGCACACACACACATGCACACTCATATGCGTGGCCCAGGAGTGGCAGGAGGGTTGGGCAGGGCCGCTGAGCACAAATGGGACAATGGCAGCTCCTCTGCCCTCACCCCTGGGCCACCACTGCCACCGCACTCTGCTCCCAGCAGTCCCCATGCCACTGGATCAGGAGGTCCTATTGGTGGCCAATTTAGGGTCGCAGCAAAAAAAGGTTGGGAACCACTGGTCTAGCATAACAAAATTTGGTTTGAGAGGTTTTCTTTGTCTACATCTTCTGATTTTATGCTGACTGAAAATAATTGTACACATGTCTATTTGCACATAATTTTTGCTAATATAAACACTTTGGACGTGTCCACACATGCAGGCACATGCGCTTGCAGCAGCTCAAATAGAAGTGGAGCAAATTTGAGCTGCGGCTTTTTGCCTCAGCACACATGCCCGTACATGCACTTTGGTGTGGTGCAAGTTATGCCACTTGGGGCAAAATAACCCTGCCTGGCTCCTCCTGGATCTGCAGATCTGCCCGGCTATCTGGCCAGTATAAAAGACTGCCCTGTCCTGGCCCCATCATTACAAAATGCTGACCTGGCAAGTAGCTCAGGGCTTCTCACTCTCAGGATCTTCTGGGGCCCAGGCAATTGGTACCTGGGGATGCTACCCCTTGTGCCAGCTGAACTGCTGAACAAACCCTGACAGTTCCCTGCATCCTCTACCCACTGCAGTAGTCTGGCAGTAGGGGCTAATGCCTGGCTGTGACCTGCTGCCACCTATAACAGCATGTGGCTCCAAGGCTGCATGCCTGCCAGACCCAGATGGGGACTACACAGCCAGTAGAGGCATCTGCCCCTCTGGGCCAGCTGCCAGTGGGCTGTGGCTACAGAATTAGCCTTTGTGCAGCACTACAACCATATGTGCCCCTGCCCAGCCATCTGGACAGCTATTGCCTGGAAGATGTTCTCAGTGTGGTGGCTTGCTTTGAACTCTCAAAGCATGTCTTCCTGGACCCAGTTGGCCAGGAGGCTAGCCACCTCCAGCTGTGTCCAAGGTGCTAGCTCTGAGCAGGCTCCTCTGCCTGGGTCCTGCCACTTGCCTCCCTAGCAGGAATTCTGGTGTTCCCTATTTGAAAACTGAAAAATTCCTGATAAAAAAAATCCCAAAATCACTCAGTAAAATACCCCAAAATCCATGTTCCTCCACAATTAAAACAAAAGACCACTATATAGAGAGAGAAAGAGTGAGAGAGAGAGAAAGACAGAGATATTGCGATCAGTTGGGCATTGTTTTATTGATATATTCACAGTGTTAAAGCAATTTGGAAGCCTACCAGTATCTCTATCATAATAATAATATGAATTTTAAATATCTATATGTTTTCCTGTTTTCCTTTGGTTTTCCTATCATAGAGCAGTTAAAGCTCCCCCTGACCCCTTCACTAACCAGGATGTGGGGAAAACTGCCCCTGCAGCCACAGCTCCTGCTAACAGATCTCATCCTGTCTGCCAGCTGGGCATGCAAGGTGTGTGCTGGGTGGATGTGGGGTTTGCAGGAGCAGGGTGGGGAGGTGTGTGGGGGGATGTGGGTGGCTGTGGATGGATGTGGAGGGGCATGGGGTGTGTAAGGAGGTGTGGGTGGATCGTGGGGGGACTGTGAGTGGGGCCTTCTCAGGAGGGGTGGGTCCCCTGCCTCCCACAGGGTGCAGCCCCCTCACACAGCTCATAGATTGCCTCCCCACAGGGCTACAGCCCCCCAACAGGGGCTACAGCCCCCCCAACAGGGGCCACATGCTCTCTGCAGGGGCTACCTCCCACAGAGCCCACATGCTCCCCACCCACTCCCCCAGCCCCCCT
>NW_005842055.1:1086192-1086831 GCF_000455745.1 Alligator sinensis
TCTCAGCCCCCCTGATGGCTGCCCATTCTGCCCCAGTGTCCCAGCACTTTAAAAAAAAAAAAGCTGTGCACTCACCAGTTGTAGCAAAGGCCATTGGGGCTTCTGGGTCCTGGAGAGGATCTGATACAGAAGTTCAATAAACTGATTTAAACTAAATCAGTTCAGTCTGGTACTATACCCATCCAGGTTTATCTTAAACTAGTTGTGGCCATTTTGAAAGCAGTTCATGTGCACTAAACTTCTGTTGTGTTACTAATTTGAACCATTTTCTGATCAGTTTATGTGTAATTTCTGTCCCTAGTCTGAGTAAACATTTTCAAGAATAAAACCAGATGGGATAACCAAAGTATGATAAAATTTGACCCCCTAAAATGTTATTTTTTAAAATTGACAAACCAATTAGGATGCAAATCTCCCAAATTGTATTAAACTATTTGCAATCTGTGAGATAAACTAGCAGGAGAAAAATTCACTGAATCTAGATTTAAATGAACTTTATTTAAATAAATATGGACATGCATTATGATATTTTATTTAAAAACTACCAAGTAGTCACTACCTGAAATTTCATCCAAATTCTAGGTATGTATTGGTGTTGGATAACAAATTATAGTGTTGCACCTTTTTATTAGTTTTCCC
>NW_005842055.1:1086862-1091209 GCF_000455745.1 Alligator sinensis
CAGCACAAAATAAAACCTATTTTAAAGTAATGAAACCTCTTCCCACAGGGCTTCACATGTTTCTTCCAATCCCTCCCTCCTCCCCCAAAATTTTGAAGTTAATTTTCTGTTCCTGAACCCAGCACTCTGGGTTGACTATGAGACTGGAAAAATAACTTTATCAAAATTATTTGCATTTACTGAACCTCACTTTTGGAAATTGCTAACACTGTCCAAAAAAGAATCAGTACACCAACCTAAGCCAGAGAACCAATGATGAACATTTAAGCCTGACTAGTTAAACTTTAGCAGGGTTATAGGAGCTTCTCATGGAAAATGTTTGATTACATTGACTTGTCAACCTAAGTAAGGCCCTATGTTCAGCTAAGTGTCATTTCTGTCTCGCTCTAACACAATTACTTCAGAACCAGACATTTAATTAATGCCATTATATCATGGCATGTTGTATATAGTATGGGGTAAAACCAAACTGATTTTGGCAAGAACTGGAAAACAAGAACACATCTAATTTCTACTATTCAATTCTAGAGTACCCTGCTGCCACAAATACATATTGTTTCTCTATACCGTATCAAATAGTTATAGGAAATGCTAGTATCAAAATGTACCCCAGACTCTTAGTCCTATTCCATATGCCAAAAAAAGTATATTGTAACTGCTTCTGGTGCTTTGCCAGTCTTGGGGCTCTCTCTTAATCTCAGATGTACTTACTAGAGTGGTACTGAAAACACCAAAATGCAGCTACATTACTTTTTTTTTTGAATGATTGATTTTTAAATACACCACAAAAATAAGAAATATATATATATATATATTACATTAATATATATTAAATATATATACATACATATATATATCAATTACATAGGAGCTCTGTACATGTCTGTCACAATAAGTAATAAAAAGGAAAAGAAAAAAGGAGGAGGGAAGAGAGAAGGATAGAACAAGAAAAGAGAATTGTTGCAAGGACTAACATTTTAATTACCAAAATAATCTAAGAATTCTTTCCAAATTGCACTTTTTTTCAAAGCTGTTAAGCCTGCTAAACATAATACTCTTGCTAGATATCAGCTGTGCCATCTCATTGTACCAGATTTTGACCTCAGGAGGTGTTCTGCTCTTCAGTGCAATAATATAATCCTGCTAGTCACTAATAAGGCCTGCTGTAAGAGTGCAGTCTTGGAAAAATTCAGTTTGAACTCCTCAGGGACAAACCCAAGAACACATGTTTTTGACATGGGTATCAATGCTGTGTTCAAAGCCTTGTTAACTCTGGTTATAATTTCTTTCTAAAGAATTAATAATAGGGCATGTCCACAATGCATGACCAAGCACTGCTTGCAAAGCATGATATCTGTAACATGTATCTATATTATATTATTGGCATTTGGCCCACAGGGATTTGGAAGTAAGAAGGCAGTTCAAGTGTTTGTGATAGCACTCCTTAGTTGGTCCCATGTAGTGCTGGCATGCACAGAATGCAGAGACTATCTGCTAGGGTCTTTTAGTGTGTGTGTGGCGGGGGGGGGAGAGAGCGCAGCCAGGACATACACTCAGTTAAGAGAATGCTTTGAACTTTGCCCAGGATGTAGATTTAGATAGTTCAGTACTTTCAAAACTGAAAACACTAAAGGAAAAAAAAACCTTCTCTATTTACAGCCTGCTCTCTGGGGGAACTGATTTATGAAATGAAAATTCCTGCCCACCCAGTGCTCATAGCAAATACAGACAGGGCTTTGAAATAACTACAGTACTGTGCTATTTTCTATAATACGTAGCTCAGCTGTAGCCAAGACAGCACACTAAGCATAACAGACAGACATAAAAAGAAACACTCTTTTTGTATTTTTGGTGTGCATATGTATTTTAGGTTTATTCCGCCTTTCTCCAATTGCATAGCTGCCTACCAAGGCAGTAAAGCCACAGTTAAGGAAAACACTTGAGTGCTTAACTCCATTCTTGTTCAGGGCAGCTCTTCAGCACTTGCATAGTTTTAAGCACTTGAGTAGTCCCATTGCCATAAATCAATGGTAATTTGGCTTAAACCTATACCTTTATTTATTTTAAATGGAGGCTGTACTCTATGACTTGATCCTTTCTTCAGGCTGTATGACCTGATCATTCTGGTTGCATTATTAATATAGTAGGGTCATAGTGGTGTTGTAGCTGTGATAATCCAGGAAATAAAGTTGGTCCAATAAAAGATACTGCCAAAAAATCTTGCTTCTTTCATAAATATAAGAAATGTCTTTATTCTTTTTTTTAAAATGAGTATAAGCAAAATTCTGTTCTGGTAGGATTATAATATGAGCAGTGGTACTCAATTTTCTGGCCCCACAGACCAGATGAGTCATCAGGGCTAGTCCAGAGACCAGATCCAGCATGCAGAGTCAGTCCAAGGGTGCAATCCAGCATGCATGGCCAGCCAAATGAAGGCTTGAATCCACATGCCAACTGGAACCCTTGCACCAAATCCAGTTGGAGAGTGACCCTGCACACTGGGTCACTATGCACAGGCAGGGGAGCTGCAATTCATCCTGTACTGCCCTTCCACTGCCAAATTTTCAGACCTGCAGGGAGACCCACAGTCTGAACGACAAGGCCTCACAGGCTAAAGGTTGAGCACCACTATAATATGACAGTTAATGTCAGATTTATAATTAAGGAAGTTTATTGTCTGTTCACATTTTTATTTTACATTCACTTTTTCATGTGTTTCTTGATCTGTCTTACTTAGACACACTTTGTGAGAACTTTTTTTACTACTTGGGGCAATGACATGCTATATTAGGTGTCAGTCCTACACTACTTATTTACATGGGTAGCCATGACTGATGTGAATAGCTCTGTTGACATCCATGGAACTATTTGTATGAACAAGTGTTGCTGGATAAAGAAATTATCTGATCAGGAAAACTGGCTGAGAACCACAACCCAATTCTGGTAGTTTAGTTGAATACTAAGCATCCAAATCCAATGTGTTTCTATAGTGTGTTCTGTATGCTACAGGTCTAGTTGCACTGATTCTATCAAGTGGAATTTGGGATATATCTGTGTATGAGTGGCATTTCAGTTTTAATATGCTACATCTTTATAAATAATTCTATATCATATAAAAATTCTATTATTTATGGAAGTTAAATTTCAGATTTTACAAGCTTCCCTTGAACAAACGTCTGTTTTATTCCTTTTTGCTGTATTGTCCATTTAGCCTGGTGTGTATTGCTTTTATCCTATCCTGGCTAAGATCTATGATCTATCTTAATAAATTAAACAGAGATGCCAATGCTGAAAAGATTATCTACAACTCTCATGATGCATCTTCTAGTTCAAAATGCCATAATGTTGGTTTCTCTTTTTGGTGTTCCCAAACTGTAAGTATACGGTTTTCTTTTTTGTGGCTTACTTTCCAGATCAAAACCAGGTGCCGGTAGTGAGAAATGCCATGAAAAGTCCTTTCCTCATAATATTCCATCAAAGAAGCAGTGCATCAGGATGAATATTAAACCAGTAGGTTACAAATTCAATGTTTAGGATTCTTTTATTTCACTGCCACATTTTAGGAAAGGGATTCACTTTCAATGGTGTATCAAGTTGAGGGACTTGGGCCTGAAATCTTGTATTGCCAAGCATGTAAACATGCTGCTGAATCCATATGGAATACTAAAGAAGTCTCTACAGGATCAATATTCTGAAGGTCTTTCTTTTAAAAAGGAACAGGATTTCTTTTTTATATGAATGATGCATTATTTTTTTCAATCACCTTGTAATCAGATTAAATGCGGAACTAAATAAATACCCAGAAAATGAGTAATATATCTACAGAGCACAGAACTATTTCACTTTGAAACCAACCTGTGACAGTGGTTTTGTAAGCTAAAATCATCCTAACTTTTAAAATCAAAAAAGGTAAAATATTCACAAACACCTGAGTGACTTAGGAACCTCATTCCCATTTTCAAAAGTCATGTAGGACCCTAAATCTTACTGACTTCCTTTGGCTTCTGAAACTTAGCTTTTATTACTGGAAAAGGTTCAGAGTAAATTATCCAAAGTGTCTGACTACCTGCTGTGGAGAATACAAATCAAGCATCCCACAGTGCCTGTGTCAGTCTCATTAACAGAAGCAATATTTCCTCTGCAAAAGGCACTAAATGTATGAATTTGCAGACTTTTTTTGCTCAATGCTATATTTTATCATCCTAGTCCCTCCTGATAATTAAGGAAAGACCTGTTTTGTAACATCTTTTGTAATTCTAAAAAAACATTTTTGTTGCAATACATATACAAATTAGGTCTGTGTCCCTGCATGCCTGCAGAACATGTGATGTTCAATATATCTGTAGG
>NW_005842055.1:1091240-1095358 GCF_000455745.1 Alligator sinensis
TAATCACTAGGCCTTGAACCCTTTTATCAAGAAAAAACTATAGTATTAGAGAGATATTGGAGTTTCTGTAGTTTTTTTGGGGGGGAGGGATTTGTTATTCTTATTCTTTATTGCATTTGTCACTCGATTCTTTGGACTGGGTGTTTCTGGGGTGTAAATCAGTGGATACAAAAAAAAAGTAATGGGGCTTGCACCGCCTAGGCCTAAGAAACAGAACCCTATTTCACAGCACTACTGTTCTTCATTAATCCATGTAGGAAATGAGTGTTATAGACACTGGTTACAAAACAAAGGACAGCTGCTACACTTTGAAGTTTACTAGCATGGGAATTCTATGTACTGTCAGTGCTAGAGGGTATTCTGTTGCATAAACTATCAGTGAAATAGTACTAAGAAATGTAACCAGTCTACCAATAATGTGCCAAGCTGATACTGTACATATGTGTTTGCTTATTAGCAAGGAAGGGACAAAGTACATGTTCTACTTCATTCTTGGGTGCATTTCTTCCAGTTTCAGCTAGAAAGAATAGGTGAATGGCCACTGTAATGCTGGTTTCCTCCTCTTTACTACTCACCAAAAAAGAATTATCAAGATAGAGTAGGGAAAAACAGTAGCCAGAATTTTTACACAGAGGCTAGGTTCATTACATTTGAAAAGAGCCTTCTGTTGAAGCTATCAGGAGTTTTGCTTATGACTTCAATAGAAAAAGGTTTGGGCACTTACTTTCTTATCCCAGTTGATTTCATAGGATAGACCACACATTAAATATGTCATTAATTGAACCAATTACACATCAGATAAAATCACAGCCTTTTATTTTGTCCAGTACCTAATTTTCAAGCTAGTATTTGGAGTGGGGAGGATGGAGGATCTGTGGCTATAAAATTTAAATTAATATCTTACACATTTGTTAATATTTATAATATTACACAATCATTTCCAGCTGGTGACATCATCAGAAGAGTGTAATGTTTTATTTCTCCTCTATTCATTGCACATTGAAATGTATTCACCTCCTCAGGCTGTAACTTATAAATATTTCAAGAGTTACGGGTAAGAAGAAATTTGTGTCATCATCTTACATAGGTTTCTCCCTTTAGCCAGGGCTTGGGAGTAGCAAATGCTGGAACGGAACTTAGCTGGAGTCAGTACTTTTTGTTGCAGATTTGTAAATTCAAAAATACAATATTCTAACTAGTCACTTTCCCTGTATTTGACTTGTGAGGCTTATAACAAATGTACAAGTATAACAGCAGGGGAGAAGACTGATTCCTACAGTTTTCCTTTGAATGGAGAATATTTCCATTTATGTTTAGGAATATTAATAACTAACATGGTTCCACAAGCCAAATTAGCGGTATACTACAGAAGTCAGTGACAGCAGTTGAAAAGTTCTACTTACCAAAGTAACTTGTTCTCTGATGTCATGGTCTAGCTGCTATGGAAAGCAGTGGAAGTCATATGACTGACTTCACTGGGAGCTGAGATTGAATGCTTTGGTTTCACAGAACTTCACTGTGGGAACTACCAGCCACAGTACTGTTTGAGTAGTAGTTACCACTTAGGAGCACAAACAAGACCCTTGAACTCAACATCACATAAATTTGGAGTATAATTTTTTTAGCTCTGGAAGCTTTATGCAGAACCAGGTTCCAAAAGAGAGGAAAGACTGTAGGTTCCTCGTGACTCCTTGAAGAATCATCCTGACTGTGTGGTGCAAAACGGAAGAGTCACTCCTTTGATAGTATTCTGTCATGATAGCTGCTCATGTATCACCCTGTGGCCACTGAAAGGGGAGGATTGGAAAAGGGCTTACCAGTCTCTGAGGATCTATAATATCCAGAATAGCAACTTGGGAGCACAGGTAGTTAATGTATGTTAAAATGTTATTCAGGTTACCCTTAAATTAAAGGATTGGTTTAGTAAGCAGCAAGTCCAGAAGGAGGGAAGCTCATGAAGTGAAAACAAGATTATAGCTGCCTTTATAACCCCCTAACACATTCTGATTTAATCTACGGTTTCTGGGCACAACCAAAGACTGTGGCTTACAAATCTGGGAAAAAATACATAGAAATGTATGGGGCTCAGAGAATTGCTTAGGAAAAGCTAAAAGTTACTGCTTCTAAGAACAGCAATTCTAAATTAGTTTCTGCTTTGTTGTAAAATGGAAGATTTATGACAGAAATTTGGATTGAACATGTAGGGA
This sequence comes from Alligator sinensis, assembly GCF_000455745.1. Lineage (NCBI taxonomy): Eukaryota > Metazoa > Chordata > Crocodylia > Alligatoridae > Alligator > Alligator sinensis. The sequence goes on from NW_005842055.1 coordinate 1,093,448, forward strand.
CATATTGTGGAATCACTTACACCTGTGTACATCCTTAGTACTCCACTGATTTCATTAAATTTATGTCAGAAAAACCGAGCTCAGGTATTTTTCCTCAGAGCAGCGGATTACCTCAGATTGAATAAAGTGAATGTTAAGTGTTTGTTTCTATGATAGGAAAATTAATATTAAGACCAAGATAGAGTGCATGACATCTATAGGGAGCTGTTCAGGCATGTGTTTAAGTATTATATGTGTAGCACGCTTTAGCTCCTTGTTCCTCAGGACTGTCTCCTCTAGAGAACTGATAATTACAGTTCGGTGACTAATTCCACGTTAGTTATAACAATTACAGGTATTATAGCTGTCATTAAGTTGCTTTAGCATAAGCTTGTGTCTGATAAGGGACACATAAATAATATTTAATGTCAAAATGCCATATCATATTCTGGATCTTGTATGTGAAATACTGTACACAAGAAAATTATGAATAAGCAAAAGTAGAGGAGGACCTTTTATTTTCTTTCTCTGTAATTCATGCATTTTTCAATCAAAGTCACTGATAGCTTCTTAATTAATATCCTGGTGATTCCTTTTCTGTTTCCCCATGCCTGATAAACAAAATGTAAATGAATACTCACTAACTTCAGTTCAATAAATGGCAGAGATAATATCAAGCCGCCATGGTTATGATGGTACTTGCCATGCATGGTGTTTGCCTGACCACAGCAAATAAGTATCTTAAGGCCCTGGCAAATGTTAAATGTATGGCATGGTTACAATATTTATTGTGCCATAAACTGCAGTATGCCACATGTTCAGCCAATTTATGGTGCTTAAAATGGCAAACCAGCCACAAAGATTTTTCCCATTCAGTGTGGGACATCTTGTGGCTAGTTTGTATTGCTCTAAAATTGAACATGTGGCATGTCCCCCACCCTGGGGCTGCCCACATCCTGTCCTAATGCTCAATAGAACATTGGGATGGAGCAGAACAGTTCCAGACTGTAGGACAAAACTCTCCGAACCCCTGCCCAGTTCACTGCCAGGATAAGGCAGGGAACAGCCCCAGGTCCCATCCTGACACTCAGCTGAGCATAAGATTAGTCACAGGGCAGCTCAAAGGTCCATAACACAGACTCCCCACACACACATCTCATTTCTGGTAGAAAATATCCCTAGATGCTGGTTTGTTCCTGATAGTGGTGTGATTAGCATCTGAGAAATTTAAAGCCCCATCCCAAATATTGTAACTTTTCCATGCATATCCAGGATCACAGGATGCAGGATTTCAGGGGTGGGGCATAAGATTCCTTAAATCCCTATAGTTTTGTTATTTTAATCTCTGCCAGGGGCCTTAGTGTCTTATAATAACCAATGCTGCTCTCCTATTTCTAAGTGGCAAACCTTTCACAAAGTGCCATTATAACTAAGGTTGATTGAAAAGCCGGTGTCATCCCTCTCTGGTACAGATCTTAACCAAATGATTTGGGTCTTGTAAGCTCCTAACTAGATTATCACAAGTGTGTTCTGCTATGGTTGAGCAAAGGCATAAAATCAAGCAATGCATAATGTAATGTTTTATATGAGTAAATTCCTCTGTTTTCTCCTAGTTACCTGTCCTTTCCACCCTCCTCCTCACAAATGTAGGTTCTGCTGATAATGTATTTGTTCTTAAATGGGTTAATTCTGGGAGGATTTTCTTCCTTCAGATGACTACTTTACAATTCACTATGCATACCACTAGTGACACTTGAACTTCAACAAAAGGGATATGCCCAAAAACTCTTAGTGAAAAACAAAACAAAACCTTCAGTTTCAAACCAAGAGTTGGCCCATGCATTGAAATGTACTAGAACAATAGGGCCCACCATTTTTGGCAGGTGCCACAAATTAGCCCTGCACCCTCACCAAGTTATACTTTGATCCTCT
>NW_005842055.1:1095601-1101957 GCF_000455745.1 Alligator sinensis
CCCCATCTGCTGCAGTGCTTTGTGCTCCCTGTCCTATCTGCTGCTCTGCTTACTCCTCTGTGCTCCCTGCCCAATCTACCACTGTGCTTTCTGCTTCTTGCCCTAGCACTATATTGTCTGTCCTCTCCCCTATCTGCCATTTGCCAGAGACTGCCCATGATATTTGCAATACACATGCAGCAGGTTGCTTATTCGTGTTCTAGAAAATGCCCAAGAAGTAAAATTCACTTCTCCTGGGTGCTCACAGCCTTAGTAGAAAATAACACTCAATGATCACCCCAACTAGGTACTATAGTGTTATTTCTTTAATTGTTGGTGATCCCCTGTAGTTGAGGATGATTATCTTCCATGATTGTCTTATCTGTGTGTCTGAAAATGGCTGATGAGGCCTATCCAGGATCAACAGACTCTACTGCAACTCAGACGTGTTTCCATGGGGTGGGTGGTGCTGGATTCTTCATTTAGTCCACGCTGTTTCTGCTGCTCTCAATTTTTTCTCTTGTAGTTGTCATGAGGGGTCAAAGTACTGAGAGCCCTGCAGCTGACTCTTCCTCCATTTGGGATGGTCCTGGGTCATAGTCAACAACAAGATGACATCAATGTTGCTTTTTTTAAAGTTGGCCTTAAAGACATCCTTGAAGCCCTTTCTCGGCCCTCCTCTTGAATGTATACCTTGGCTGAGATGAAAGAAAAAAACTTGCTTTGGAAGTCTGGAGTCAGACCTCCAGATGATAGTCCTGGCCCAACAAAGTTGATGTCAGATGATCATTGCCTCAATAGTCTTGGTGTTTGCTTGCAGGATGACACTAACATTGGTGCATTTGTCTTCCCACTGGATTCAGATGATCTTCCGCAGGCAGCATTGATGGTACTTCTTCAACAACTTTAGATGTCTCCTGTATGTTGTCCACATCTCAGCTCTGTACAGCAAGGTGGGGACCATGAGTGCTTCATAAAACAATGAGCTTGGTTTCAGATCTGATGTCACAATCTTTGAACACCCATTTCTTCAGGTTTCCAAAGGCTGCACTTGCACATTTGAGGTTATGTTGGATTTTTTCATTGATGTCAGCCTTCTGTGAGAGATGGCTTCCAAGGTATGGGAAATACTCAATGTCCTCCAGAGTCTCACCATGGATCTGGATTCCTGGAGCTGGGAACTGTTCATTAGGAGCTTGTTGGTGGATGACCTTAGTCTTCCAAGTGTTAAGCGTCAGTCCCATTTTCTTGTACGCCTCAGTAAAGATGTGGACAGTTGCCCGAAGGTTTGTTTCCAAGCGAGCACACACTACAGCTTTATCGGCATACTGGAGCTTGATGATTGAGGTCAGGGTGCTCTTGGTTTTGGCTCAGAGTCAGCTAAGGTTAAACACCTTACTATCCATTTGGTAATTTAGCTCCACTCTGACTGGAAGCTTGTTGGTGATCAGATGTAGCATCAAGGCATCATGAATATTATGAAGAATGTTGGGGTGGTGACACAGCTTTGCTTAACTCCTGTCTTAGCCTCAAGGGGCTCTGTAATAGATATGTTACTAAGAACCAGCATTCCCATACCATCAAGGGACAGGTAGAGAACAGTGATAAATTTCAGTGGGCATCTGTATTTCTAAAGGATCCTCCACAACATTCCTTGGCTGACAGAGTTGAAAGTTTTCATGAGGTCAAAGAAGGCCATGTACAGAAGATTATATTGTTCCTGGCATTTCTCCTGCAGCTGGTGAGCTGTGAAGATCATGTCAGCTCTGCCTCTTGATGCCCTGAGCCCATGCTGAGATTCTGGGAGCAGCATTTCAGCAAGTGGAAGGAGATGGTTCAGGAGAGTTCTCGCAATGTTCTTGCCTGTGGTGGACAGCAAAGCAATCCCTCTGTACTTTCCACAGACAGACTTGTCTCTGTTCCTGAAGATTGTCACAATTATGGCATTGTTGAGGTTGTCTGGGATTTCCTCATCACTCCAGGTCCTTAAGATGAGGTTATGAAGCTGTGATATGAGCTCCTCTACTCTCTGCTTGAAGATTTCCAAAGGGATTCCATCTGCTCAAGATGCCTTGTCATTCTTCATCTGTTTGATGGATTTCCTCACCTTGTCAGGGTTGGAGGGCTTCTGAGATCATCTCTGACTGGGTGTTGTGGGATAGAGTTGAGAATGCTCTCACCAACAACAGTCTTGATTGAGAACATCTTCAAAATGCTCCTTCCAAAAGGCATTGATCCTTAGGTCTTTCTCTTCCATCCTTAGGTCTCAAGGGCTTTGGTGGCTTTGAAGAAACTGCACATATCATGAGTGTCAGCAAGATGTTTAATCTCCTTAGCTTAGTTTTCCCACCATCTGTTCTTCATATTGCAGGTCCTCCTTTGGACCTCTGCCTTGGCTTGTTGGAGATTCAATTTCTTTTACTTGTCATTTTGCCAAGCACAAAATACCTTGTGCTTGCAATCAATCAACACTTGGATCTTCCAGTCATTTTCATCAAACTGGTCTTGATATTTCCTGGTAGATAATCCAAGTGTCTCTTCACAGGCGCTGGTGATGATGGCCATGAGGGCACCCCACACACTACTGATATTCTCCCACTGTTATTGATTGGAATTCACCAATTCTTCATTGGGGCAATGGTGCAAGAGTTCTCTCTTTCCTCTCTCTTGTCTATGAGTCCTTCAATGCTGTTGTTCCATTGGCATTACTCTGCTGCAGCTGTCATTTGGGAGCCAGTTTGAGTGGCATAACCAAGTGGATGAGTTAGTGATCAGTCCAGCAATCATCAGCTCCTACCATAGCTCAGGTGATGTGGACATCTTTGCAATCTTGGGCACGGACCATGACATAGTCAATCAAAGCTTAGATTGTGGGTGTTGCTATGTTGTCTTGTGCCTATTTTTATGATGAAATAGAAATCAGTGTTGATGATGGTGAGTCCATGTTCTGTGCATTTGGTCAGAGGAGGATACCACTGGAGTTTTCTTTAACCCCTGGGATGGAACCTGGAAAGGAAGGAGTAGGAAGAGTCCATTCTGACTCTGGCATTGAAATCCCTAAGAAGAATAAGTCTGTATCCTTCTGGAACATTACAAAGGACTTGGTCAAGGTTGGCATAGAATTCCTCCTTGGTTTCATCAGCAGTGTCAAAAGTCAGGGTATACGTGTTGATGACACTGGCCTATTGGCTGCCCACAAGTTTGAAACAGAGAGTCATGAAGTATAATCCTGCTCCCATTGCCATTGGTGAGTTCTGCTAGGGATCTCATTGAGTTGTTTTGAGAGTTCAGTGTTCTCCTTGTTTACCCTTCCAGAAGAAGGTATAGCAGCATTGGTGTTCTTTCAGCTGCTCATCTCCTTCTCACTAGGTTTTGCTCAGTGCAGCTACATTGATGTTGTGTTGCCTGAGTTCTTGAGCCACCACTGCAGTGCAGTGCTCAGGCATTCACTATTAGTGTTGTCCATGTGGGTCCTGATGTTCCGGGTCCCAAAAATGATGGTGCATCTTTGCTGGTATTCTTGACCATGATAAAAGTGTCCCACTGGACACTAGGGCTGTGCAAAACAGTATTGTTTCATTTTGACTTCCATTTCACTATTTTGAAGGGACAAAATTTTTATTTTGGTGTTTCAAAGCACTGTTCTGTTTTGTTTCATCAATATTGTTTTGCTCTTTCAACCCTGTTTCAACACATTTCAACTTTTCACCCATAGGCTATAATGGGGAATCAAAAAATGCCTATAATTTAGTCAGTTTCTGCCTGATCCAAATGAAAATTGTAGGAATGGTAGCCCCTTCTGTGGGCATGAAGTCTGCCAAGTTTTAAGGAGATAGGTATAGGGGATTTTGTGAAACTGCACCTCAAGCTGTTCAAAGCAAAACTGATATCACTTGCCGGCAGTGGCAGCCTGCTGTCACCCCGCATGCAGATACAGGGGCCCACTCTCCCCAGGAGGAGTCTGGCACAGCCCCATAGCCCTCCCAGGGGGAACAGGCCCCTGGATCTGCTTGCAGGATGACATTATACTGCTGCTGCCAGATGGGGCCAGCAGCAGCACTGGGTTCTTCCTGGCACTCAGTATGGACTGTACCAGGCAAACCCAGGTGCTGGCACTGCCTCCAGCCAGCAGCAGCAGCATGATGTCATCTGCATGATGATCCACAGCCGGTGAATGCAGAGCTTTAAAAAAAAGCCCCATGCTCACTGACTCTGGCAATGGCAATTGGGGCCTCCGAGGGCTCATGGCAGAGCCCTGCCCTGCACAGCATGGGCCGCCGGGGGGCAGCAGGGATTGCCCCTTCCCACCTGGCATCTGCACGGCAGCTGCACCAATTGCACAGGTGCAGCTCAGCTCAGCAGGGTGCTGCGTGCTGTTCCGTAGCTGGGGTGGCTCCGCGTGTCAGCCAGAGCTCCCAGTTCATTCCCAGCTCTCTGATTGCTTCTCCCAGCTCTTCCTGGTGGGGCACAGCCTGAGGGTTTTCTACAGGCTGCTGCTGCTGGCTGGGGAAATAGCCCAGAGCTACTGCCATCCCCAGCTGGCAGTGGCAGCCTGCTGTCATCCCAGGGCCCATGCCCCCCAGGAAGAGAAACAATCAGAGAGCTGGGGGAAATACTGGGGAGGTGGGGAATTGAACTGGGAACTGGGGGAATGTTTAGGGACTTGAACATTCCCCCAGCTCCCGGGTCAATTCTCCAGCCCCTGTTTCGATTAACCGGTTCTCTGATCATTCTCCCAGCTCTTCACAGGCAGGGGGGAGGGGGTGCATGGGCCCCCAGATCTACACGCTGGGTTTCAGCAGTCTGAGGCCACCCATCAAAACACCCATCGAAAATCCTCACAGCTCTACTGGACACAGCTATCCAGTCAGGAAGAAATACAGAATACTATATTAGACTATGTTTAGGGCACCTTTTCTAGCCTCTCTCCACATGGGGTGAGCACAGTGGATCCTGAAGAGAGCTTCTTATTCACAGTTACAGTTGCTGAGTTGAACTCCTGTCTCATCCAAGTGCTAGATGACCTTATAACTGCTGTCTTCATGCTGGTTCATGACTAAGAGCTTCCAGACCTCACAATCCTGTTCCTGTCACCATCAGCTGGTCACCAAAGGGCTTGAAGAATGTGCTAGAAAAGCTGTTTTCACAGAAGATGCCTATCTGTGACTTCCTTTATCATGGAGAATCTGCTGAGCATCAGCTTCCCCACAGATCTTGACAGAACAGAACCTTGATCCAGTGCAAGGAGAACAAGGCTGGGGATCTCATTCCACTGCAGCCTTCATCTGCCTTCACAGCTGTTGAGATTCTAACATCTTCTTCTGCCTGCTCTGCCATTGAGGACTTGTAGACCCAAAGTTGAAGGCTGGGCAAGTTTATTATAGTTGTGAGTACAGTGTTATTTAACACACAGGTTTATTTATAGTATTATTTATTATAGTGGTGAGTACGTGGCAAGTACTGTGTTATTTAACACACTAATCGTAGGCTTTCTGCTAGGCCTAGCCTTGTAGTGATTTGTGAGGGACTGGCTGAAATGCCTCTTATCCAAAAAGACACACATATAGAAGGCAGCAGCAAAGCCTGTAGCCTTATGGAGCCCTAAGGTCAGAGGGCCACTATTCAAGCAAATGCTAAAAAGCAACAGGTCCTTCTATAGCCTTTGTCCTGCACAGATTGAAATGTGACCCTTGAGGGGCTGGGAGAGGGTGAGTTCCTGGTGAATTCTTTCCTGTTTCAACAGGGAAATTTGGAGTTGGGTGGTCAATTATGTCAGGCTGAATAAAAGCTTCTCTTAAGTATTAAGGAGAACTGCCTGGCTTGTTATACATAAACTGGTCTAAGTGATAGGAAATCAGTTCAAATCTGTAATACAACAGAAGTTCAGTGCATATAAACTGCTTTCAAAATGGCTGAAACCAGTTTAAGATAAACCTAGATGGATGTAATATAAGACTTAACTAATGTATGTTAAATCAATTTAATGAACTTCTGTCCCAAACCCCCTCCAGATTCAAGTCATCTGCTCCAGCAGACCAGAGAGGCATGCTCTAGTGCCCCCAGCTTCTGGCCTAAGTCACTGCAGGCATGCAGCTACATTTCCAGAATCAAAAGTGAATGTTTGTTCACTTGCTTATAGATTCAATCTATGCAGCTTAGACTAATCTGTGAAGATTGAATTGATTCAGGCTTGGGTTTTTTGACTGTTTGTACTTAGCCTTGTTAAGCAGGACTGATGGGGCTCCAAATGAGTACTTGATACATGAAGAGGCTAGGAGATGGGCAGAAATGATGCAAGGGAATAGAACTGACTTGGAGGTTATAGGGTATAGGGTTACCATGTTTCCTGTTCCAAAAAAAGAGGACACCTGGGTGGT
>NW_005842055.1:1101967-1102833 GCF_000455745.1 Alligator sinensis
GCCTATTTGGTTGCCCCTCACTCCCAAACTACAGCCCCACCACCCTGCTGCTGCTCCTCACTCCCAACCCACAGACCCCAGCCCTCCAGACTTACCAGTGCCCCTCACTCCTGAGCCATGTGATCTCATCCCCTTTGCAGAGCACTGCAGCCCTGGGGACAGGAGTCTGGCCTGGCAGAGCCCATCCTGAGCAGGTCCTGTGGGTGCTTGCAGCTGCCCTCCATGGGGAAGGCTGCCCCTTTCCTCAGAAATGGCTGGACTGCTCTGTGACAGTCATTTCTCCATGCCCCTGGTAGGTGCTGTAGCTCATCCAGGAGAGGTGCAACAGCTGCAAGAAGCTGCACCTCCCCACAGAGCAGCAGCATGTGTGTCCTGTAGGCCATGAAAATCATGTGAGTCTGGCAGCTGGCCCCTCCCACCATGCTGAGTGCTGCCATGCTAGACTGGTGATGCGGCTGAGTCCACCTCCACAAGCCCCAGTAGCATCACACCCAGAGAGCTTGTTGCTTGCCAGAGACCTTTTTAGCTGCTGAAAGGAGAGACCTTAATGCCCTACATGCCTGGCAGTGCACAGGCCAAACCCTGCAGGCAGTCAGCCTGGCTCTGCTCTGTTCAGGCTACGTGCTTCACCAGCTCACTGGTCTTCTGATTGAGGCCCAGCTCCCTGGGTGCTTCCCTTGTGCCCACAGCTTCCTAACCAGCCCACCCTGCCCCTCCCATCGCAGGTGCACCAGAGAAGCCTACCTGGAGCTGGCATACCACGTGCAGGTCTCTATCCCAGGTAGATTAATAAATTCATAGATGTTAGGGTCGGAAGGGACCTCAATAGATCATCAAGTCCGACCCCCTGCATAGGCAGGAAAGAG
>NW_005842055.1:1102979-1109604 GCF_000455745.1 Alligator sinensis
TAGCCAGCCACATGGTCGCCTCTCAACCTTCTCTTGTGGAGGCTGAAGAGGTCCAGGTGCCCCAGTCTCTCCTCGTCAGGCTTGGCCTGCAAGCCCATAACCATACGTGTGGCCCTTCTCTGGACCCTCTCCAGGTTATCCACTTCCCTCTTGAAGTATGGTGCCCAAAAGTGCACGCAGTATTCCAACTGCGGTCTGACCAGCGCCCGATAGAGGGGCAGTATCGCCTCCTTGGTTCTATTTGTCATGCACCTGCTGATGCATGATAAAGTGCAGTTAGCTTTTCTGATGACTTCATCACACTGATGACTCATATTCATCTTGGAGTCCACTAGGACTCCAAGATCCCTTTCTGCTTCCATGCTACCAAGCCGGTCATTTCCTAGGCAGTAGGTGTGCTGGACATTTTTCCTCCCTAGGTGCAGCACTTTGCATTTCTCCTTGTTAAACTGCATTCTATTGTTTTCTGCCCATTTGTCCAACCTGTCCAGGTCTGCAGTGTGTCATAGACTAAATGCCTGAGTTTGCTGAAGTCAGCCTTCCTAAAGTCTAGCACTTCCACCCTACTAGTTACCTTACCCACTCTATGCCTTATGGTGAATTCTATTATTTGGTGGTCACTGTCCCCCAGGTGACCGCTGATCTGTAGGTCCCCTACCATATCATCCCCCGTTGCCAATACCAGGTCCAGTAAGGCATTCCCCCTAGTGGGACCATGTACCTCCTGCATCAGGTGGAGGTCCTGTACACAAGATAGGAACCTGCATGAATGGTGGGAATTTGCTGTCTGCATCTCCCAGCAGATGTCAGGGCAGTTTAGGTCCCCCATGACTACCACCTCCCTAGCCTTTATGGTCTCTGAGAGCTGCCTCAGGAGTTCCGAATCTAGTTCTTCCCCTTGGTGTGGGGGTCTGTAACAGACCCCTACCACCAAATCTCTTTCCCCTTGTCCTCCACGTATCCTAACCCACAATCCTTCTACTTTCTCCTCCTCCAAATCCATTTTGATAAGGGTCAATGTATAATGCTCCTTGACATAGAGCGCAACCCCTCCCTCTCTCCTCCCCACTCTGTCCTTTCTGCACAGCTTATAGCCCTCAATGTGTACCACCCAGTTGTGGGTAGAGTCCCACCAGGTTTCAGTTAGCCCCACTAAGTCATAAGTGTTTTCTGCAAGCAGGAGTGCTAATTCATCCTGCTTGTTCCCCATGCTCCTAGTATTGCTGTATAGGCACTTGAGCCCTGTGACTGGTGCCTTTGTTGCCCCCCAGTTCTGATGCCCAATGGGCCCCCTATTGCTTACCTGCCATACAGAATGGCAGATGGATGGCCATACAGAAAGACAGATGATCAGACAGACAGATGGATAGATGGTGGATGGCCAGAGAGATGGGCAGATGGATAGACAGATGACAGACAGACAGACAGACAGACAGACAGATGGCAGATGGATGGATGGACAGATAGACTGACAGACCGACAAACAGACAGACAGACAAGAGGATGGAAGAACAGACAGATGTATGGATGGGCATATGGATGGAAAGACAGACAGAAAGACAGATTGACAGACAGAAGGACTGATAGATGGACAGACAGACAGATGGTCAGATAGATGGACAGATGGACAGAAAGACAGAGGGACAGATGGATGGAGAGAGGGATAAATGGACAGACAGACAGTGGATGGACAGATGGGCAGATGGATAGATGGATGGACAGACAGAGGGACAGACAGACAGCAGACAGATGGACGGATGGATGGATGGACAGATGGATGGATGGATGGATGGATGGACAGACAAATGACAGAAAGACAGATGGACAGATGGATGGATAGACAGACAGACAGACAGGCAGATGGATGAATGGTCAGAAGGATGGATGGATGGACTGACAAACAGACAGGCAGACAGAAGGACAGATGGACAAATAGACAGATGGACTGATGGATAAACGGACAGATAGACAGACAGACAGACATATGGAAGATGGACAGATGAATTGATAGATGGATGGATGGAAGGACAGACAGACAGATGGACAGATGGAGAGGTGGACAGAGAGACAGCCAGTGGAAACACAGACAGACTGACAGAATGATGGACAGATGGATGGACAGACACACTGATGGATGAATGGATGGACAGACAGGCAGACAGACAGAGGGACAGATGGACAGGTGGACAGACAGATGGATGGACAGATGGAAGGATGGACAGATGGACAGAAAGACAGAGGGTGGATGGACAGACAGCCCAAGGAAAAGTCAGGCAGATGGACAGTTAGACAGATGGATGGACACAGATGGACAGACCAACAGATGGTGGATGGACCAACAGACAGATGGACAGAGAGACATCTGTCTCTCCATCCGTCTTTCTGTCAGTCCATCTGTCCATCCTTCTGTCAGTCTGTGTGTCCTTCCACCGGCTGGCTGTCTGTCAGCCTGTCCATCCATTTGTCTATCTATTCATCTGTCCATCTGTCTTTCAGTCCATCTGTCCATCCATCCATATGTCCGTCAGTCTGTCCGTCTGTCCTTCCATCTGTCCATCCATATGTGCATTCAGCTGTCTGTCAATGTGTCCATCTGTCAGTCCATCCACCATCTGTCTATCCATCCATCTGACCATCTGTCTGTCTGTCCATCAGTCCATCCATCTGTCTGTCCATCCACCTGTCTTTCTGTCCATCTGTCAATCTGTCCATCCAGCTGTTCATCCATCTGTCTTTCTGTCTTTTCTTTCCCTCCAGCTGTCCATTCATTTGTACTTCCATCTTCTGTCTGTCTGCCTTTCCATCTATCCATCCATCTGGCCATCCACCATCTGTCCATCTGTCTTTCTGTCCAGTCATCCATCCATCCATCCACCTGTCCCTCTGTCTGTCCATTCTGCCACCTGTGTGCCTACCCATCTGTCCATTCATCTGCCCATCCATCCGTCCATCTGTCTCTCCATTCACCTATCTTTCTATCCATCTGTCCACGTGTCTGACCATGTGATCTTCCATCTGTCCTTCTGTCCATCCAGCTGTCCATCTGTACATCCATCCCTCTGTCTGTCCATTTGTCTGTCAGTCAGTCCATCCATTTGTCTTTGTCTGTCTGTCCATCCATCCATCCATCCATCCATCCGTCCATCTATCCATTTGGCCTTCCACCATCTGTCCATGTGTCTGTCTGACTGTCTGTCTTTCTGTCCCTTCCTCCATCCATGCATCCATCCATCCACCTGTCCCTCTGTCTGTCCATTCATCTGTCTGTGTGTCTATCCTTCCGTCTGCAGCACAGGTTTCTAGGCATGCTTGGGGCAGGGGAGATTGCTGTTACCCTGCAGCATGAAACATTATAGTGGGTCACCCCCAGCCCAGTGAAAAGGTTGTGGGACAGGCTGGGCTTGGCTCCAGGTAGGGCCTCCCTGTGGCATGTGGCTGCAGCCACAAACCTCACTGCCTCAGACAGGGTAAGTTCAGGTCCTGCCTATGGACTAAACACCTCCTCCTGGCTCAGCAAGGAGCCTTCCTGCTCCCTGAGTGCCCTCCAGGACCTGCAGTAAAGCATCTTGTGTAAATGCATCCTTAGAAATTTAGTTTTTCTAAAGCCAAGAAACAGTCTTAATGCCTAAAAGAAGTGTATTAAAGAGAGAAGCAATTTACCTGGTATTTCCAGCCTCAGACTTCCTATGACTCAGTCAGTATTGAACTCTGCATGTAGTTATGGTAATCAGATCCAACCAAAATGATAATGGGTATAGAGCAGTTTCCATACCAAGGGAAACTAAAAGGTGAGGACTCTTCAATTTGGATAGAAGGTTGTGGAGAGATAAAATCATGAAGCCTGTGAACAAAGTGAATAGGGAACTGGTATTAATCAGCTCAGAATATTAAATACTGATCCCAAGGGCACCCACTGAAATTAGTAGCAAATAAGTTTAAAGCTAACAAGAATAATTATTTTTTTACACAGTGCATGATTAACTTATGGAACTCATTACCACAGGAGGTCATAGAGGCAGATAGTATAGCTGAGTTCAAAAAGGGTCTTGATAAAGTCATGCACAATAGTTTCATTAATAGGTCTTAAATGTAATAATCAGAGATGTAGCCTCTGGTAGGGCTGAGTGAAGCTTTGGGTGCTGACTCAATTTGGAGGAGATTAGGTCTGATTCAGTGGCCGAATCTCTGAATCTGAATCGAATCAGGAGACCAATTAAAAGTTCTGAATCAATTTGAAGCTCTCCAAATCGATTCAGAAAAGATTTTGAGAGATTTGGTGATTCGGGCAGTCCCCACTAGCTGTAGCAGGGAGCTGGACCCAGACTCTATGCTGCTAAGTAGGGGGCAGGGGAGGAGGGGCTGGAGGAGGGGGGAGGGTCCCAGCCCCTCCCCCCATGACTGCCTCACCCACCCCAGCTCCCAGCTCTAAAAAAAAGCCCTCACTCACTGGCTGCTGCCAGGACGGGGAGCAATCCCTGCTGCCCCGTGCTACCACCCACTGCATGGGAGACTGCCACAAGCCCCCAACCCCGCCCACTCTCCCAGCACCACCCCCCCATGGCTGCTCCACCCAGCCCAGCTCCTGGCCCTTAAAAAATAAACAAACAACTCACCCCCGAATTCACCAGCTGCTGCAGTGGCCTCAGGGCTTCTGGGGGTTCATGGCAGAGCTCCCCATGTGAAGTGTGGCAATGGGGGGCATCAGGGATCACTCCCCCCACCTAGCCAGAGCCGATGAGTTAGGCAGGGCAGCCATTGAGAGTGGGCAGGGGACGGGGCTGATTCGGAGATTTGTCTGATTCGGCTGCGGCTGAATCTCCAAACCAGATTTGGTCGAATCGATTTGGGACAGTGATTTGTATCACCGAATTGAATCACTGTCCCCCGAATCAACTGAATCCAAATCTGAAGCAAATACTAGCCACTTCACACAGGCCTAGCCTCTGGCATCTCTAAATTAGTGATGGTGGACATCCAGGAGGGTTATTGTGTGTCTAGCACTAAAATATACCAGTATTTTTTTTTCCAATCTCCTCTTATTTCTAAAAGGAGCTGTCTCAGTTTAAGGTTCTATGGCTTTAGCATCTGGTGGAAGTGTAAACCTTTAGATTTTTATCTATTAACACAATAACTGCATAAACATTTTACAGTTTCTTCATATTGTAAAGTCTTTGCCATAGTATGTAGATGTATATGTACATAAATAGTAGTTAATATATTTTGCCTGATATATTTCCTCCAGAACATGGCATGCAGAATGTTCTCAAGTTTCATAAAGTTAATTCCCTCTGGATTCTTCATGAAACCATGGCATCAGTGAAGCAGCACATGTTGCCAGTTACTCCTCAAATAGTGTGATCCAGAGCAGAATGAGAATATCCTTTAAGATGACATAAATTACCCTGAAAAGCAAGCAAATGAGATTAGCTGGCTTCAGTTACAACTTAAAAGCTGCCATTGTGTCAGAGGTAATTGTTAAGGCTTTTTATGGCTCTGCATATTCAGATGACCTTTTTAAATTACTGTTGTCATTGCAGTTGGTAAAACACATAAGTAGTTGGAATTTATTTTTAAATGTAATTTTAAAAGATTATAATTCCCTTCCAGAAGTATTTTGCAGTTCATAGTCTCTCTAAATCTGAGCATCATTCAACATGTTTTCAAATGATACATGGTAACCTGAGTTGTCACTTACTCAATAATGTATTTTTTTACCCATATTTGTTTTGCATGGAATGACTTTCATGTGTGTTTTTAGAGTACAAAACCATGAGATCTTGATCTAGAAGTGAAGGTGGAATATGAACCTCTAAAAATCATCTTCATATCATTATAGATCTATTGTAGGAGGTCTGGAAGCAAGAAGAAATTGCATCCCAAAATTCTCTCAACATTTTCTGGTTGTAATGCATAAAGTCTGAATGGATGGGTTTATGAAATGAGGGAGTTTGATAGACACATGAAGCCTGGAAGAATGCTATTCTAAGCTTAACCTATTTTTCATTTTAAGTAAAGCCTTACTTAGCAAAAGAAAATTGTTGAATCAGGGTCTTAGCTGACAGGTCTTCTCATCATTACTTCCTATAGTACCTATAATGTGTCTTCTTAATATCAGTAAATATTAAGGATCATATCGATTCATGGTTTATTTTAAAATCTTACATACAATTCTCAAGGTATTTTTCACCCAAAGATCTTTTAAAATGATACTTCCTGCTAATTGAATATATTAGTTGTGTTTGTTTCCAAGCCAAATCATGCCTGTTTATGGATACTGTTTAAATAACTAATAATCTCTGGAACTACCACTGAAAAGGAATTATATCTGGTTTGTACAGAGCAACAGTTCAAGAACCATATCCATCAGTGACCAATACTTGAATCATATTTCTTCACTGTCTTCCAGTTCAGCAAATCCAGTTCAAGGTCTGCCTTTAGTATTATGGTAATTTATGCACTATTGATTCTGTCAAACCCTGATTAACCAAAGTTGTTATGTATGTGCTTAACTGTACCCATCTTCAGCCCATTTAGGCCTTAATTTAGGAAAGCCTTTCTGTTCAGGAAGTCTATTTAAACACATGCATCAGTCTCATTCAAGTCTTATTTCCAGCCTTTGTGGAAT
>NW_005842055.1:1109614-1116638 GCF_000455745.1 Alligator sinensis
AACTAAAGTACATCTTGAAGTTAAGCACATACATAAGAGCTTTGCTAAATCATGGCCTAAGGGCTCAGTGTGCAAATTCTTAAGCACATTAACATCCTTTACTCACCCAAATAGCCCCCTGTGAATGAGAAAGCTCACGTAAGTCAAGAGCAAGCTTTCTCTGCTGTTTTCATTAGAACATATTCAAAAACTCAGGCTTATACATGAGCACATTTGCAACAGAAATATCAGTTGCATAATCTCTTAATCTTTGCCATTATGTAATCCAGGACATTTATTTGCGGAGATACTTTTGACTTGGAGGGGTATGGGGGTGGTTACTGGAACTGGCATATGAAAATTTTCTTCAAAATATATGCATCTAAATTACTGTAATTTATCAATGACTTGATAAATAGATGGGTACTCTGCTGTAAGCAGGTTGTGAATCCTCCTAGAAGTTTAAGAAAATACCATCATTTTAGAAAAATACAAAACAGATATCCCTCAAAATATGCTCAACAGACCATGAAAACAAAATAATCCTAAACTGACTGATTTTTTTTTTAAAGATTTTATACATATTCTTTGGTGAAGCGAAATAGAAACACATGCTAGTTATAGATTACAAACAACATGGCAACAAGAACACTTTTAAAAAGAGAAAAGCTCTCCCCTTCTCCAGGAAAATTAAGATGAACACATTTCTTCTTTCCCTGATAATGTGAAGAGATAGTGTCATGTGTTTTGTGTTGGCAGCAATTTCAGTCACTCTTCACTTAGGGACTGCTTCATTTTTGGTTAACTGGCTTGTATAATTGGTATTATTCCTTAAACAACTTAAAAAGGAGAATCTGTCTTTCCATCTAAATAATTATTGCTCATACTGGAGTAACTTCAGGGCCATGCAACCAAGAAGTTAGTCACTTCTACATTTCTGTTACTGTCTCTTACACCAGAAACAATCTTTATTAGTTTCCTCTCAAGGATTTTTAATGTAAGCAACAATTCCAGCATGTCTTTGATTAGGCATTGCAATTTGTTTCTCATATAACTTAACAGCAGCATAATAGAAAGATCAATCTGCAGATTTTGAACTAAAATCCTTGAATGTTGTGACTTTTCCCTTGAATGTGATGGAAACAGATAGCAAATATTTAAGACACAATCTAAACCAGAGGTTCTCAACCTCCAGCCCACATACCAGATGTCATCCAGCCTGCAGGGGTCCCCATGGGTTTGGAAATTTGGCACCACTCCCTTGCTGCCAAATTTCCAGACCCATGGGGTGCCCCAGGCCCTGAGCACTGGATTGGATGCCCAAACCCAGCATAGAGGGCTGAGCAGGGGTGGCACTGGGCCCCAGGGCTCAATGCCAGCATGTGGGGGCAACATTAGGCCAAGGGCCCAATCCTGGAGCAGAGGGTTGGGAGTGGCAGGCTCACAGAGCCTAATGCCAGCATGGGGGCGGGGGATGGAAGAGGGTGGTTCCAGCAGGCCCTTGGGCTCAATCCTGGTGGGTTGGTGGGGCAGTGCCAGGTTCCAGGACCTGTGTGTGGAATTTGATCTGGCCTGAAAATTGGCCCCCATTCCACTGATCTGGTCTGGGGGGCCAAAAGGTTGAGCAGCAGTGGTTGTTCTACACTAGAAAGCAGTGGATTGGAGTTTTTCAAGATGCTAAAGTAACTGTCACTACATTATTCTTTCCATAGATGCTATATTCTTTTTAGTTATTGATAGGTATGAAACTATTGCTTACACTTTTAACTTCGCATTTGATATAAATTACTGCCATTAAAATACATAAATGGAATTTTTTTAATGTATCTTCATAGATGAAGATTCTTCTCTTGAACAGGTTAGTGATTCTATAATTAAAATGATCTACCCGGCTCCTTACATTGAGCCTTCTTGGGTAGGGTGGGATATAGATCTAAATAATAAATTATAATAATATAGCTTTTAAAATGTGTTTTTATGTCATTCTGAAGTTGGAATAGTGACTCCAGTTGTTGGGCAACAGAGAATGAAGTGTGGCTTCTAAGGGAGAAGCATCTGATTAAGATTTCATTATACAAAATCTAATGAAGTAAGCCCATTGTTTATGAAAGCTTATGCTATGTATCTGCTTTCGTCTATACCGAGCAAATCTACCCTGCCTTCTGAGGTAGAATTATGGCTGAGATTTCTACATACATTTCCTTGTTAGCATTGTTTTAGAGTTGTCTGCCTCCCCCTTCCACCCTACAAAGCCCTTTTGATTGTTGTTTCTTCTTGATTAGGATCAATTTATGCTGGTCCATTATTTTAAAGCAGTACCAAAATGACATGTCCAGCTACAGATGTATTGCCCTTATGCCAAGGGAATTCTTTCAGCCCCCATCTGAAAACCCCAAATAACACAAGTGGCACATTCTAGACTTAAATTATTTGCAAATCATGTAACATGTAAAGCATTTAGCCAAATTCTGATATGAATTAAGCTGATATATTTCTGCTTGTTTCAACAGTATAGTACCCATATGAGGAACTCCTCATTCTAATCCATTAATGAGTTTATACAACACTATAATTAGTTTAGCTTGCAGATAGCAACACTTTGTGCACAATCAAATTAGCCTTCCAGGAAACAATCTGATCAACTGATTACACTGAGACTCTGCAACTTAAAAGAGGATGGGTGATTAGTAGTGAACCCTGCAGAATGTTTTAATTTTATTTTGTGGCCTTTGCCTTCATGAACTTTCAAAATTCTCTTGAGGAATTCACCTGTCTTACTGCTGGAATCCTTATCATTTATTGATTGTGCCTCTAAGATTGAAGGAGTTGTTTCTATTAAGCAGAAAAATGAATTATTGCCCAGTTCCATATGGAAGTACTTCTGCAGATTGCCCCATTTTCTGCATCTATCTTCCGCCTTTGGCAGAAGTAAGTTGTTTGAATTATGTTATACGCACAGCATATATCCCATGCACGGATGAGTGCTTGTACCAGGAAACAGTGTTATGGATTATAGCTCTCTACTATGATAGGCTTTCATATGTTAACCTGTTTGACATACTCTTAAAAGAAACTACTTAAAAATTGCCGTTAAGTTTTTTCTTTTCAATCACTTAGGTTAATTCTTTTTCAGGTGTTTTATAAATAGAGGAAGAAAACATAGGAAATATTGGACCAAAGAGAGAAACTGTAGATCAACTTTTCAATGTACCTATATGAATATAAAGCCATAGCCTGCCACAGCCATCATCTTTTCCCCCTGTGTTCATCTCTGGTTACTTTAGAGGAGTAAATCTCCTTATTATCCCTTTACTAAAGGGAAACATTATAGTACTAAAGTTTTAAATGATTATAGGCCATCATAAATACCCTCAGTCCAATTACTGATAGATTAAACTTGGAACCAAATTGGCTTATCTTATTTATTACTGTTATTTAGAGTTGTGAGGCTTTGGTCCCTGCCTGTAGCTTAGAAACATAAAGATGTTTTGAACCTTCTTTTCCTCTTCTCTGGCCCTACTTCTTACCTGGCAGGACAACAATTTGGTTCCCAAGGTACAAAGAATAACCTAAAGCATCCCTGTAGTGCCTGTAGTTGATATGGTGCAGCAGACATCTTGCCACATGCTTTTCACTTCAGCCTTGACCCCTAAGGCTAGGGACAGAAGTTACACATAAAGCAGTTTAAGTCATCAGAAACTGATTTAAACCTGTAACAGAACAGAAGTTCAGTACACATAAATCAGTTTCAAAATGGCTGAAACTGGTTTAAGATAAACCTGGTTGAATGTAGTATCAGATTTAACTGATTTGGATCAAACCAGTTTATAAAATTTCTGTCCCAGACCCCTTCCTGGTTCAGGTTAAATCTCAGTCCCCTAGCATCCCAGCATGCTTTCCAACCCTGGGCTGGGCTGGGCTGGGCTGTCCTGTCCTGTCCTGTCCTGTCCTGTGTGCCTGTGCAGCAAAGGATTTGGAGGGGTGGGCAGGGACTAACCCCCCCAGCAAACCCCAGCTGGGGCCAGGGAAGGGGTAACCCCCCCTCTCCTTCCCCTTCCTCCAGTTAAATCCCCCTTCCCCATAGTACAGAGCTGCCCTTCCCTGCTAAACTTACTGAAAGTTACTGCTGGCTGTAACTGAGGACTACAAATCCCAAAGACACCTGGAAGCAGGAAGAGGAAATGATGAGGACCCTGCAGAGTGCTGTTTCTGTGATGCTAGACTGCAAATTCCAGAGACCTCAGGGCAACAGGAAGAGGAAGTGAAGACAGCCAGAGAGCTGTGCTCTAGCACCCTCCCCCTGCTTTTGGCCTGAGCCACTGAAGTTGTGTGGCTACATTTCCTTTATCAAAGGTAAATGTGTGTCCAGTTGTTTCTCAGTTTAATCTGTACAGTTTAAACTAACCTGCAAAGGCTAAATCGATTCAGTCTCAGGCTTTTTGGCTGTCTGTACTTAGCCTATGTCACTATTATGTTTTAACATATATAGGTGCTCACTAAAATTTAAAAAATGAACTCCAGCAGCTCTGTTGCCAGGAGGCAGCCAGTTTGAATGGGGGCTAAATCCTGAGTCCACAATCCCACAATGTTGTAGCTGTTTTATGTAGGAAGGGACTGTATTTCTCAGCATATGCATTTCCTGTTTTATAAATGTAATTTTTAATATTAAGAGCTGGATTCGCTATGTTTTGTAATGGCCACATGAAAGGAAAATGGCCATACATCATATTTATGTTTCTCTTAAATAGAACTGTAATTTATACCCACTTTTAGGTCCCATCACACCACAGTGGAATAGAGGAGCCTTAGTGTAAATGAGAACCAGGCTCTTATTCTTATTAAGAGGCTATTGTATGAGTGGTTTTTTTTTTCTTTCTCAGGATGTCCAGGTGTTCACATATGTCAGGCATATCTTCTTAAAGCCCTTCATTTTGTTACTTAACCACTTCAACACTATTAGTGTCCTAAACAATATGTGCATGTGTATAATGACACATAGTAACCTGAAGATATTTTTGGAGTTTCCGCATTCAATAGTGCCATACATCTCCGGATGCCATTGATCAAAAGCAGATGTTTTTTTGTATCAGTAAGGCTTGTATCAATGCCTTTTTAAAGTTAAGCTGAGAACAGCTGAAGCCAAAGAAGCATGCTTTGATTTAAATAAATCAAAGCACATCACAGTCATAGTAATTAATAATCCAAGGCTAGAGAAAATATGAAGTCAGAGAAATCTAGATTTTTTTTTTAAATCTAAGAGGTGGCAAGTCTTTGGTTATATTATAACAGTTCTCATAAAAACAACATGACAACTGTTGGGTATAGACCCCAAGGTCTAGTCAGACTGAAGAAACAGACTATATAAATCAAGAATAGGGATTTGATTATATTGGTTCTTTCTTTATGGCAGCTCAGGGAAAGTAATTCTTCACTTAAATCATTGAAGATACTAAATGCAAGAACTTGGGATAATGACATGAGGCAGGGTCTTAAGCTATAATTATGTTCTTTGCTTTATGTATCAGGAAAAATATTAATGAACCAAGGCTCAAATAATAATAACTAGTAGAAGAGAGAGCTTTGGCTTAAAAGTCAAAATTAACATTATACTGAAACAGGAAAGTGAATACTTGATTCCACTCTTTCTGCTTAAATCCATCATAGGTTTGTCTTTACTTTCATTTAGAGTAGGTCCCTTTTTTTTTTACTCTTTAGGACCAGGGCAGTCTTGCCCAGTATACATAACATTAACAATCTTAAGTACAGTAACAGATCGATAATAAATTAATATAATGCAGACAAGGTTATTTCCGTAAGTGTGGTATCTTTTATTAGACGAACTAAATAGTTGGAAACATTGTTCTTTGCAAGCTTTCGGATACAAATACCCCTCTTGAGGTTATAATGCATCATCATGCAAATATGTAACACAAGGCAGCCAAAATGCTGTTTTCATATCTTCTTGGAAAATAATGAAGGAATATACCTCTATGAGGTCCCAGTTTTGTCCTGGAGTTCACTTCATGATGAGGGCCCTCACTTGTAATCCTTTCTGGTCAGCAACTACTTTTATATCTATTGTTCACCCTGTACAATGTTTACCGCATACAAGTAATAATGGATAGATCATCCCTGTCTGCATGAAAACTTAGGTAAAGTAACTCAGAAATGAAAAATTCAATGAGGTTCAAGAGTAATTAGTTTCTTTGGTAAAGACCATGAGATTCACCTTCAAATCTGATTAATCCACTGGAATATAACAGAAATTGTGTGGAAGATGTGCCCTCCCAATTCAGCTGAGAAACCTACCCACAATCAAGTAATTTATTGATGATGTACCCTGTTGAATCAAAGGGAGTTGGTGTAAATATGATGTTATTCAGTTCTTCACACTTGTCTTGTTTTTCACTGTGTTTTCCTTGTACTTTGTAGATCTTCTAATTTCTCTTTTTTCTTTCAGTTTCTTCCCCACCAATCTAAGAAACTGCAAGATGTTTATGTAATTGTACACTGCTAGTTCCTAATGCATAGCTGTGACATAATCAGAACCACGATATCCAGAAATATGTCATCAATGTAACTGTGAAATTATCAACCTGATATGACAATTACAGCAGAGGAAAAATAGGCATTGTTTTCAACATCAACCACAATAGCGAATTTATATTAACGTTTGACAAATTGATTTTGAGCCTAGTCACCAGTATTCAGCATAAGACTTCCAAGAAGTGCCAAAGAAAAAGATCACCCATCCAAAATTTGCAGCAGCCTCCACAGCCCCACAACTACACAGTGAGCTATTGTGAATGCAGCAGACAATGGACTTTGCCATGCCTGAACCTTGTAAGCTGGCTTCAGAAGTATCATGAGAACCCAACTCTGAGTAGCTGTTAATTTGATCTGGTGATGATGTAATAACACTCACTTCAGACTGTTCCACTTGTCCCAAGATATCTTGCTTTTGTGTAGTAGACTAAACAATCAGATTACTTGCACAGCACTTATGACAAAATTCAACAAAGATATGCAATATCTGTAACCTAGG
>NW_005842055.1:1116669-1116960 GCF_000455745.1 Alligator sinensis
GATGTCTATGTAAAGCAATAACCATGTTTCCTGGCAAGATTGAGTACACTTTAAATCTACTGAACAAGCTCTCAATGGTTATTAATGATTTCAAGAATTTCAGAAAACATGTGACTCCTATTGACATTATTGAGAGCTACAAGTTTTATCCTTTTGGAAAATCAGGCAAAAAGTCACCAGAAATGTTAGCATTACCAAACAGCTATTGTTCAAATAATTATATAAAAATCTAAATATTACAATAGGATCTACTTATCAAAAATAAAATAAGGCACATTCATTTTCAGCAGG
>NW_005842055.1:1116991-1135827 GCF_000455745.1 Alligator sinensis
CAGGAAAAAGGATTCTAAATTCATAATCAAAATGATGCAATTTGTACTGCAGCAACCATTTCCTTATAGTTTAATATAGGCAAGCTGGCCAGCCTATAGCTGTGCCAATCTGTCCTGTGATTCTGTCAGAGACTGTTAGGTAAGTAGGGGATCCTCTTGCATGGAGGCATCCAAGGAACTTTTACTGTTCCTGGAAGTGGTGCTGATGGTTCTTGATCCTTTGAATCCATATTGAACCAATGTTCCAATGCTTTCAGTGAAAATAAAAGCGTATGGACACGTGCACATTTGGGGCCATTTCAAAAGAGAGCTGCTGATCAGGAGCGCACAACAGCTGCTACATTCCAACAGTTACGCATGAACAAGCCAAGAGCAATACAACTGTAACAGATTCAGTTAGCTATTAGATTCAATCAGCTATTAAATAAAAGCACCAAAAAAGCCACTCTGAAGTGCCCTATCTATACAGACATTGGGCAAACTGGGTCCAACTAATTAATATGATGCCTCTTCTGGGCATGCACTGGGCTTGGCATGGAGGGCACAGAATGTTTACAGCACCTTTATTTTTTGTTTGTTTGGTATTTTTATGTCTATAAGCAGCCAAGATGCTTCATTTTTAACTTTGGATGAAGCAATGTTAGTTGGAGTTGTTTTGCTGTATTTGTATCATTCCTAGCTAGTCTACACATAACTAAAACATAAGAGCTATTGCATGGTTAAGAGCAAGAGTCCTCTGTCCCCTTTTGAAATGCCTCTGAATGTGTGTGTCCATACCCTAGGTAGTTGTGTTGTAACTCCATTTCTTGCTGTTGTGTGTTATCAGTATGAGAAAAAAATTGGACCGTATCATTTCTGACCCATACAATCTCACTTGTTTTTCTTCTCTTCCTTGCTACAGTTTGGTGTTGGAGCATGGAGTTCACTGACTTGCTGGAGGCACCACATTTTGACCTTGATATTAAGACAAGGACCTGAATGCTCATCCTTCTGAACATTCATTGTATAGATTACAGTTAATCTTAATCCCAAATGTGTCAATTCTCCCTAGCCACGACACACCAAAACAGCATTACATTACTGTTGGCAATAAACTCATTAGTGCACCAAAACCCTAAAAGTAGAACATAATTGATTTGTGTTGCCCACAATGAGAGAAATGCACAGAATAAGGCCCTGATTTGGAATGGAATCAGATGCTAGTATAGGCCTTCTGGTTTCCTGTGGTCTATACTAGTAAATTGATAGCAGTATAGAAATGGGAACAATAGATCCGTTGAGTTTGGTATAGGAACAGGCTGAAAATGAAAGTGCAAATGGCTTTTGTTGTTAAATAATCCTAGATAATGTTATATGCGTGTTATAACAAAGGGTATTCGCTTAAATTTTAATTGAGTGTGTCACCTAAATAGCAAAATAGAAAATTAAATAATCTGTATAAACTGAAGTTTGTATTTAGTTTTAAACTGTATTAGGAGAGCATCTCTGAAACATTTGATTATGTATTTGCTTTTTACAGTCTAGAATACAGTCCTAATTGAAATAGTAATAACTACTACTCTACACAACTTTATCAATTGTTCCAGCCATTCAGGAGCCACTGCTATGATGTTATGTCTCTTGTCACTAGCATGTGCCATTGTAAGCCTCAAATCTTGCACATGGTCTGTCTGCTTCCCAACAATAGCACAAGCACCCTAGGGAATAGGGAGGCAGACAGCAGCTTTTCTCCTCTTTTCAGCAGACACTTAGAGGTCTGTTACTTATTATCTTTTGAAGAAAGGGCACAGGTTTCCACAAGCAACTTGAGCTTGCATCAGCACACGATGTAACCGGTCAGTTCAGAAAGACAAATTGGTTAAAAGAAGAAAACTAAATAAATGTTCTGACATTAGGTTGAATTATTTTCTGCTTTCATCAACAGACTAATTTCTGATGTCAATGTTAGGTTCAGCGGGCAATGTTCAGGATGCACAGTAGGAAGAACAGTTTTAAAAAAATGAAAGACTCCCTTGGCTTCACATTCACAAGATGTAATCCAACCCAACACTATAATACGGAGTATTGGATAACAGTTATATGTAAAAGCAAACGCACACTTAAATAAAACTATGAATTCACGGACAGATGAGCTAGCTGTGGCTGGCTGAAAGCTTCCTAATGAAACAACTTTTAGTCTGAAATTTCAGGTATTTTGTTTTTTGGTGAGGATGGGTGGGGGAGGACCGGGGGGGAGGGGGGTTCCAAATGTTTTATGGGAATATGTTGATTCCACAAAACCTTCCAATGAAAATCTAAGCAAACAGGTGTTTGTGTCAGCAGCATGAATTGGTTTAAATTAATTACCAAGTGGAAAGCCTTGATTTATATAAATCAATTCAATCTGCTTTTCCATTTATGCCAGTTATTTCCTAAAGAAAAGTATATTATCTTTGGCTAATATAACCATTGAAATATGTAGCTTTAGAGTTAAATAGAGATTTCACACTAGCGTTGGAATAGCTTTTTGCTACTTAGGTAAATATATTATCACTATATGCATTTATTAAAGCAATTATGTATCTTAATATTTCATATTCTTATTTATTCTGCCTTTTTAGTATGTTATAAAATGGTAAAAGATACATGACTTATTTATTAGAAAATTAAGTTTTTTCTCGGGATTCGTGTCAAGCAGCTACATGATGATGATTACTACAGTTCAAATGTGCCTAAGTGTAAGTAACTGGAACTTAATTTTCCTACTCACCTAAATCTCTTGAGAATAAAACAATCACTGAAATTACTTAGATGGCCTTCATGCTTTCTAAAAATAGTAGATCTGATCATCCCCCTCATTTAATAGAGAAAAGCAAGTTTTCCTATTTTTTCCCCATCCAAATTGATTTTTCACTTTGACTGAAGAAAACCTTCTTCCTGTGACTGCAAAGATATGTTTTTTCTCTGCTCTTACTTTTATCTAGAAAGCATGCAGCTTTTGACTCTGAGTTTTTTGTAGCATCTATATCCAACATATTTATTTTTATTGAAATATTTAATACATTATAATAAATACATATTTTATTTGAAACAGATTTATTTTAAAGAGAAAAACTGATTATAATTAACTAATAACATTAAGAAATCTGATTTAAATGTTTTATCAGCCTTGCCTGCTGTCCACCTTTCCAGCATGCTTGATTTCCCTGATCTTCAAGTAACTAATTTCTTGGTCTGCCAATCTAATACACTGCTGTGTTGTCTGGCTTGCTAATCATGGATTCTGCTGGGGAGTGTGAAATTCGGGGAACACATTTTGTTTAAAAAAAACATTGAACCCCCCCACCTCCTGGACTGCTGGATCATCAGGAAAGTTTTAGGGTCTTTCAGGGGAGGTGACAGTCTTTTGCTGGGTGTGCCACAGAGTAAGCCCGTCCCCACCTAAATACTTTTCTGATCCCCTTCCTCTGCCAAATCTGTTGCTCCGCTTTCTGCTCACTGTCCTGTGCTTCATGCCTGAACTGCTGGCCCTATCTGTCCCTGTGTTCTCTGCTCCCTCCCTGATCTGCCACATGCCACATTCAGAGGCTGCCCATGCCATGGGTTGGCCACCCCTGTTTTCTGGGAACATAAGATGACAAGAGATCTCCTGGGTCATCAAGTAGTCCTCTGCTTTCAACAAGCAACCTTTTGTGCAAAACAGTTCAGAAAAACATTAATTCCAACCTCTCTCTCATACTACATCCACAAAAGCCCCAATAAAAAGTATTAAGTGTACTGCAAAAAGAGAGCAGGAAAGACAAGGCTGCTGTCAATGCCTCATCAGCTGCAATAACTGGACAAGATTTAGGCAAAATACACCTACCGTCTTCTAAGAAGTGAAGTACACAATGATCAGGAGGGGAAAAAAAGCCCACTCCTTTCTCAGATCAGATTGGTGAGAAAATTTCATCCTGACCTCAAGTCTGGTGATTAATTAGACTATGGCCATATGAGCAAGACCCATCAGTCACAGGTACCTGACAATTTTCCTCATAACCATTAGGCAGAAGGCAGAGCAGGGTGGCACCTTCTAGACAAACTCAGAAAAGCATGAACTTTCATAGGCTACAGCTTACATCACCAGATAGTGTAGTAAATGGATCCAAGTGTAAATGAGGATCAATCCAATAATACAGTAAGCTAAATGTAGGAGGAATGCTGCTATAGATTCACAATGTATGTATGTAAGTTTCTGCAAGAAGCCCGACTTCCACAAATATTCCATAAATGTTTTTTGTCTGGTTTCCATTACACTTTCAATTTAATGTGTGGCAAGGTAGTCCTGCCATCCTGCCTGATGCTGGCTACATGGCAGGGCTTGGTGGGCAGCTTCTCCCTATGTTAGCAGACTGACAGCTTTGTCATGCATCCTGTTATTTTCAGGGTGCTAAGTGGAGGGGAGCTCATGAGTTTGGCCAGGATGCCAAGTCAAAGAGAGCCCTGTGGCTACCTATGATCCAGCATGATGCTTGCCCTACAGCTCCGCAGGCCCATGAGTCACAATGAGGCTTACTGAATGAACTGTGGGCATCCAGCTTTTAACTTACCTGTATTCATTATAGTCTGAAACTGGCTCCAGTGCAGCTGCAGGGCTGAGATCAATATTCTACTAATAGTTGGTGCTGCCCCTTGGGAAGCATGATTCACCCTAGGGCTGTGGGCACTTGGGGCTCCTATGCATGTGCATGTGCTCTGATGAGCTGTAATTCCAGTGTTGCCAGAGCTTGTATCCAGCAGACAGTCTAAGCTATAAAAAACAAATAGCATTAGTTTAAGGACAGTAAAAAATTCCATGTTTAACCTGTAGAGTTAATAAACTACCACATTTACTGAAATCCAAGGTGAAGTATTTCTCCCCCGCTACACCACCCCTACATTCAACATGGCAGAAGGAAGCCTCCTTTTCAGTTCGAGTGCTGGTCAAGGACAGGTGGCTGCTACAGCTCTGGCTCCAGCTCTGAACAAGGCAGATGGCAGGCAAGAGACAAGGCTCAGGCCAATTGTTTTCCCCCTGCCTGCCGCCTCTCTCCTCCTCACCACCCTACCCTGGCAGTTTTCCCTGCTACAGAGGTGAGGTGGATTAAGTGAAGACAATGCCAGTATAATTAGAATCTATACATAGAATATTATAACTAATTTATAATTTTGCATATAGAAAATTCAATTGTGGGGAGATCATCTTAAATTCAAAGTCATTTTGGATTCAGGAAATGAACTGAATTGTTAAAGGAAATCACAAACTCTATGCATCAGTTCAGTGTCCTTAAAATCCTCAAATACACTGGACCATGTCACTGGTTATAGCACAGGAGCACTTAATGCTAATCAAAGGTTCATGGTGAAAAAAAAGTATAAATGTTATGTTTGAATTCCCCTGGTCTTAAGAATTCAGAGCACAGGATTGATTCCAGCTCTTTTAGTGGTAAGTCACTAGTTAGCTCTGTGAGTACCTGTTTATCAGAAGTGAAGTGAAGAGGTTCTTCTGACAAAACTAATGTAATTTACCCTCTGACTTTCAGTAGGTTCACTGCCTTCTACCTCACAAAAGTCAATGCTTTCTTTCTTTGTTTTTCTGTAGAAGAAGAATCAGGCACAAAATGGAGAGTCAGTCCTGCTACTCACAAAGCCTTTGCCAAACGTACTTGGTACAGATGGAATAAAGTAAAAGATCAGTAAACAGATCAAGAGTGACCTATTACTTTTCCCTAAAATCAGTAAGAAAGTGCTAGCATAACACTATGCCATCTCAACATTCACGTGTAGATGGAATGATTTACTCTTCAAATCTTTGTAAAAAAAACAAAACAAAACAAAACAAAAAACAAAGAACCATTAACAATGTCCACTGACTAAAATATTGTATAAATAATTCTAAAATAATACTGCAGTTAGAAAATATAGACTGGAAAAATGTGATTGTTTTTATGAATATTAATTCTCATTTATTTCCATTTAAAAAATAGAGCTTAAAGTGTGGGGGAAGGAGTCCTAACAGAAATAACTGTTGACGCTCAGTTTCAGACTCACTGGCTGCGTCCGTACATGTGCTTAACTGGGCGTGTGTATACATGCCCCTACAGCACCGTTGTTACTGCACCATCATTTAGTACTTCCATTTGGCCTAATTGTGCTGGTGACACACAGTTATTTTTAGCCACTATGTTGCCGTAGCAATGCGCTATAGAGAGGGAGCACATTGCTATGACGACATAGCTGCGGCATCACGGTTTGTGCCCACAGATGCTACGTCACTATATTGCATTGCTATGACGACATAGTGTCTTGTGTAGAAGTGCTCACTGCAGAGTAGACTAATTATCTGTGGAGTAAAGTGTCACCGTCTATACGTGTGAAGGTATTAGCCCACAGAATACAAATTAATGCCACAGGAAGATAGTACTGTTGGGGACAGTACTATTTTATGCTGGGGTAATTTACTGCAATTAAATGCATGTGTAGATGCTGATCTCAGGCCTCAATTGTACCCAGTCAGTCCAGCCAGCTGAAAGCCAGACTCATGCCTGCTGCCTTGCCACGTGGTTCTGCACTTTCAGCACCCTCTTGCTCCAGCCAGCCCCTCTGCTACCCAATGCTACTACCCAGAGCCTGGAGCTGACTCCCCCCTGCCCATTCTCCCTGCCAGCCCAGGTCTGCTCCACCCCGGCTCAAGGTGCTGCTGTCCCAGGTGCAAATGTAAATGCTGCACCTGGGAGTAGTTTACTCTGGCTCACACTGTTCTGGAGTTTATTGCTTCACATTAAGTGCATGTGTAGGTGCATCCACTAATTGCTATCCTACACAAGGAATAACACTCTACCCCATAAGGACATAATATATTTATTCATACTTTTGAACATGGGCAGTTGGGAACATAAAGGATAAAAAAAAAAGATGGCTTTTCATCCAGAAGTGTGTGTGTGTGTGTGTGT
Source organism: Alligator sinensis (assembly GCF_000455745.1). Classification (NCBI taxonomy): domain Eukaryota; kingdom Metazoa; phylum Chordata; order Crocodylia; family Alligatoridae; genus Alligator; species Alligator sinensis. The sequence goes on from NW_005842055.1 coordinate 1,123,942, forward strand.
GTGTGTGTGTGTGCATGCGTGCGTACATGGGCACAAGTGTTTTGATAATGTTTTAACAGAATTTTAGTGGTTTAATGTAGCTCAGGCTCAATGTTATACAGAACATCTAGTGAAGAAAAGGGTTTATATGTTCATATAGGGTTATCAGAGACCTGTGGAATGCTCATAAACTATAAGATTTTACTACAGTTATCTAATGAAAGAGATTCCATTGACAGCAATAAGTCAGTTAATACAAATGATGGTGTGATAGCAAAAACTGTTTGGACAAAGGAAACGAAATTATTAAATAAAAATACCCTTTCCTTTAGCACATCTGTTTGTAGCTAGACAGCTTTATGTTTGTGGTATTGCAAAACTATGTACCGATTCAAGTATTACAAGCTGAAAATAAACAAGAAGTCCAAATCTGCTTAATTGTCACCTAAAAGTCCTTCCTTTCTTAATTTCTATCCAGAATTTAGAGTTGTATTGGACACGAAGTAATTAAATGCATATTTTGTATGAGCTCATAAGCTGTATGGAATTCACAAAACATGAGTGTCTGTTAATCTAATTAAATTAGGGTTAGGTTTTAGCACTATTTACAGTACAACCCCACCTAGTCCTAAAAACATGGACTAGAGTAATAAGATATTTACACATGATATGATCTGTACTGAACAGTCCAGGAAAACACATGTATCATATCCTTCCCATAGTTCATTACTACAAGATTTTGGAACAATTCTCTCTCCCTTCTGTTGCAGAATAAGACAGAAAACAACAACGTATTGCAGTCTAAGTGTTGGGGAAATGAGATACTGTTCTTCCACAGACTTTGAAAATCTGATCAAACTCCTTTTTATTGGCTTTCCATCTTCCAAAAGCGTTGTCCCCGGTACTACAGATATTTTGCAAATAAAGAAAGAAAACACTATTTAAATTTCTGCACTATTCCATTAACAAATACAAGAGCTGTTTACCATTTATAATATTACATTTAACATTGCTACCCAGGTCCAATTTAATAAAGCTTGTATGTTTTCACTTCTAAGATAGCTGAAATCAGTGAATTACGAAATGTAACCACATTCCAATTCAAACGTGGAGTTGCATTTACAAAAGCCTGGAGTTTTTTCCTCCTTTCTCACTGGCATTTTAATTCTAGATGTTGCAATTGCTTTTTCTTGGCATGTTTTCACTCATTTAGTGTTCCTTCAACAAAGATAAACACAGTATACTCAACTTATTTTATTTAGGTTGTCAGTTTATTTTAGATTCCATCCAGAGGGATTATTTCCTTGTAAACTACCAATAATTTCTCTCTAGACTCCCTCCCTATAAATTACTACATTACAGACACCGCAATCCTACCCCTTTTCCATGGAACATATTTTAATTCTTCTCCTCCTCCATCAGATGGTGAAGCACAGCAGTTGCAGAAGGACATAGAAGGACTAATTCTTCCAGTGATGCAGGGGGGGAAGCAGCCCTCCTCTCGGCATCCTCACCACCAAGGTAGGCAGCCCACACCATGGGAGCAGCAGTTGGGAACTTTTACCTCCCCACGGCAGGTAACAATAAACCGCCACTCTCAGAACCCCTTCATTTCGCCTCCCATTTACTCAGGTATTATGTTTCTGGATGTAGAGAGACCTGCTTGCTGCTACTGCTGTCCTGGCCACTCCTGCCTGGCTCCAGCCAGAGCATGAAGCTGCTGCCTATGGGTCCAGGATCAGCTAGGGGCAACAATGGGGATGGGTGGATTTCCTGTCCTTGTTACTTGGTCTCAGGCTGGCAGGGAGATACTTCAGGGAAGAGGAACCTGCTCACTTCTGCTGCCACCAGGTCAGCTCAGCTCTCCACAAAACCCAGCTAGAGTGGATCAGGAGTAGCTCTGGAACCTGCCTTCCTCCCAGGTGAGCCAAGGACAGGGGTGGTGGCAGATAGGGGGTGAGGGAGTGGGTGAGGAAATGGAAGGGAAGGAGGGGAGATGAAGTCCACCTGAGCACAGAGGGAAGGACAGAAGATGCTGAGAGTGAAGGAGCAGGAGATGGGTGGATTCTTACTTTCGTCAGGGACTTAAAAAAAATCCCCAGTTACTGCTCCTGCCATGTGGTTTGAGGGTGTGTGAGAGTGTACCCCTGCACCCATTCTGGATCTCCTTCTGGAGAGTCAGAATTGAAGGCGAGAAAACAACATGCATGAATGTCAGGATGATATTGACACTGCATGAAATTTTCATAAAACAGTCTCCAAATGGATAAAAACCATGCAGTTTCAGCCTTTGCAAACTCTTCCAGTTAACACAAATAAGAATGGAATTATGCAGCTTAAATTAAACATATATATATCTTTAGGTGAGTAATTTGGGTCTGGTCTGAGGAGCCCCTACCACCTTACACCTCTTCAGTTACTCCCCAGTTGCAATCTGGACGAACTGAGGCAGAGAGGCAGAGTTAGCAGCCCCAGGTGTCTCAGACAGAGATTCTTTTGAACATATTAAGCAGCTAGCTCTTGGTACCTAAGACTCCTCAGACCAAAACTATAGGCACTTAAGCACTTTTGCTGCTGGTAGAGCATGGTTCATTTGGATCACTTTTTGTGACTGAGGTCCTTTAACACCCCCTGAGTCCCAGCTAGGTTTAAATCTGCCCCTAACTCTCCCCAAGCATTTTACAAGGTGTCTAAGTTAGTTGGATGTTGCACACATCAGTAGGTGCCTAAATAGCTAGTGTTCATATGTGGAAGTCCTACTTGTGAATCTAATCCTTGTTTTCTGTTGAAGATAAAGTACAGCCTGGGTCATTTGAGGCTTTTACAGAGGCAATTTGAAGAAATGTGCTGACTGCTTTGGCCAAGGTGAGAGGGAGAAGCAGAAGGGAGAGATCCCTCTAATTCTGTCACTAACTGAATTCTGCTTTTAAATCAATCATTCCACCAAATAGCTCCCAACCGGATGTTCCTAGATACTGCTGTTTAATGAGACTGATGTGGATTTTTAATGTGGGTAATCTTCTGGCTCTGGCAATTGTACAGACAGAGAGGGGAAGACGGGGAGACTACAAAAGAATGACTTCAATACAGTGAAGTGGCAAAGGAGGCTTCACATAGTAAAGCAGTCTGTGCCATTGGGGCCAAGACATTGTAAATAAATGCTTCCAGGCAATTCTATCTCCTTAAATAACACAGTTAAAGAACATTAATTTAACTCTTGAAGATTTATAATACAGAACAAAACAAACATGAAGGACTACATTATTTTTCTCTGGCCACATACAAATATTGTATACTGAAGAAGATATTTGAAAAGTGCATGTAATATATGGGTAATTATTAATACATTTCTAGCCCCATGCAAAAATACACTGCATGGATCCTCTACATCCCACTGTACAGGGATACACATATAAAAGTGGAATAGATTATCTACATAGCAATGAAAAACATTTGTGTTCTTACCTTCCTGTTTGTTAATTTTATTGATGTGAACTATACAAGTCTGAGGCAAGGATTTTGCTGAAGTTTAATAAAAATGAAAGAATCTAACTCTAATACTTTCCAAATTAGTTGCCAGAATCAGCCGGGGGCGAGGGGGAATGAAATGTTGGAACTATACTAAAACAATAAGGTTCTTAGTGGGGACATAGAAATTTCAGATGTAGAAAGTTAGACAGTCTTATTGTCTTTATTCTGTGCAGATAAACAGATTAAATTGCTGCTGCACTAAAATGTGAAACAGGCTAGTAGAAAAGGAAGACTAATATGTAGAAGAGTGCATGTAAACCAGTGGCATTGTTATGGGCTGCATAGAGTCACTGCAGCTGGGTGTCTGTGGAGGAAATTTGGCTGACTGATCCAGAATTGCTCCTGAACTGTGCTCCCTTACCATTGGAGAGGATAAAGTGTGTTCTCCACTGAGCTGTTTCTGTTGTTTCTTCCCACTTCCTCTGAGAATGGCTTCCCCTGTGTTTCTACACAGGCTGACCACTAGTGGTGTACAAGCATTGTTAGCTGCTGTTGCATAAACTGAAACAGCTCCTCTATCTCTTTGGAGTGCCACTTAAATATATAGACCTCATCATTTTACTTTCTTATTGATGCTGTTTATTGCTTACCCCTTTAATTGTACCATCTGCAGTAATTATGTTAAGTGCTGGTAAGGCAATCTTGATCATTGAAAATGCCATCAACTTGCTCAGAACTGTTAAGACTGAGGATACATCTATACTGCACCAGTGTTTAGAACATGCTACCAAATATGTCTTGCTCACTCACTTCTACTTCCCACATACCACATGCCCCAAAAGATGTTGTGTGGCTGCTGTTAGAACCCAGAGAGTGCCTCTCTGAGCCTGACCAGGGTGCTAGATGAGTCAGCTGGGCCAAAACTGAGCTGCATGACATTATTTTGGCATGTAGTGTGGAAGCAAGTGAATGGTGTTCTTCCTTAGCACCGTCCAACCAATTCCTTGAGATGTGGGGGCATGCTGAGAAGTTGAAAGTTGGATTTATAGGGAACATCTTGATCAAAACCTCAAGTGTCCATGAAGTTCAGGCACCTCTGAGATTAGGCAGCAGCTGCGCATGTGGTGTTCAAAATCATACTTCTGCTAATCTCCCAAAGTTCTTTTTCAGAGCTAGCCCTAGTTTCTTACCTCCTCTTGCCCCTTTCTTAGCAACAGATGCTATGTCCCACCAGCTCATCTCCAGTGAGAGACATCAGCTGGCTCTGCTTCCAGGATGCAGACATAAAAGTTGGCTGGCTCCTCTCTCAGTTGCAGACATGAGGACCAGCTCCAGGCTCCAGAAGAGATACTTAGGATCATAGGCTCCATCCCTGTGTTATGAAAGAAATCTGAAGTCTTATTAATATTATTCCTATCTTGCAAACAGATTCTTTTTACAATAACAAATACATGGAGAAGCTGAAGAAAGTCATACAAATTGAGTCCTTTTCTCCCTATGACTCTCTTTGTTTCTCCACTGCACTGTGTAACATCAAAGCAAGTAGCTTCATAGGCTTATTTGAAATATACATATTCATTTTTTGTGTGAGAAACATTTTTAAAACTACTCCTACCTTCATAGTTGCATAGTTGTTAGGGTCAGAAGGGACCTGAGAAAATCATCAAGTCTGACCCCCTACCATGGGCAGGAATGAATGCTGGGATCAAATGACCCCAGCTAGGTGATTATCTAGCCTCCTTTTGAAGACCCCTAGGGTATGAGCAAGCACCACTTCCCTTGGAAGTTGGTTCCATCTCCTAGCCACCCTGACTGTCAACTTATGGCCATTATTCCTAGTTACTCCGGGTAGTGCTCAGGGGAACAAGGCCTCTCCCATTCCCCACCGGTACCCCCTAGTAAGTTTACAGACAGCCACCAGATCACCTCTCAGCCTTCTCTTGTGAAGGCTGAACAGGTTCAGGTCTCGTAGTCTCTCCTTGTAGGGTCTGCTCTGCTGCCCCCTGACCATGCGAGTGGCCCTGCTCTGGACCCTCCCAATGCTGGCCACATCCCTCCTGAAGTGCGGCACCCAGAACTGGATTCAGTACTCCAACTGTGGCCTGACCAATGTCACATAGAGGGGGAGGATCACCTCCCTGGACCTGCTCATGATGCATCTGTGGATGCATGACAAGGTGGGGTTAGCCTTACTGACCGCTTCCTCACATTGGTGGCCCATAGATTCATAGATTGTAGAGTCGGAAGGGACCACAATGGATCATCATGTCCAACCCCCTGCCCCTGGCAGGAAAGAGGACCGAGGTCAGATGATCTCAGCCAGGTGACTATCTAGCCTCTTCTTGAAGACCTCCAAGCTAGGTGAAAACACCACCTCTCTTGGAAGCCCATTCCAGATCCTGGTCACCCTTACTGTGAAAAATTTCTTCCTGATATCCAACCTAAATCCACTCTCAACTAGTTTACACCCGTTATTCCTAGTCACTCCCTGGGGCGCCCTAGTAAACAGTGCATCACCTATTCCCTGTTGACCTCCCCTAATAAATTTATAGGCAGCCACAAAATCTCCCCTCAACCGTCTCTTGTGAAGGCTGAAGAGATTCAGCTCGCTCAACCTCCCCCCAAAAGGTCTTTCCTGAAGGCCACTAATCATGTGAGCGGCCCTCCTCTGGACCCTCTTGAGATTCTCTGCGTCCCTCTTGAAGTGTGGTGTTCAAAACTGGACACAGTACTCCAACTGGGGTCTGACCAGTGCCACATAGAGGGGGAGCGTCACCTCCTTTGATCTATTAGTCATGCACCTGCTAATGCACGACAAGGTGTGATTTGGCCTTGTTGATGGCCTCGTTACACTGCTGGCTCATGTTCATTTTGGAGTCAATTATGACTCCAATATCCCTCTCTGCCTCTGAGCTGCTGAGAAGGACACTCCCCAACCTATAGGTGTGCTGGGGATTCCTCCTTCCCAGGTCGAGTACCTTACATTTATCTTTATTAAATTGCATCCTATTTCTCTCTGCCCATTGATCCAACCTGTCCAGGTCAGCCTGGAATCTGCTCCCTGCCCTCCGGTGTACTAACTTTGCCCCATAACTTGGTATCATCAGCAAACTTGGAGAGTTCATCTTGGAATCAATAATGACTCCAAGATCCCTTTCTGCCTCTGTGCTGATGAGAAGGGAGTTCCCCAGCCTATAGGTATGCTGCTGGTTCTTTCTACCTACGTGCAGTGCCCTGCACTTGTCAGTATTAAATCCAATCCTATTCTCATCTGCCTACCCCTGTAACCTGTCCAGATGTAGTTGTAGCCTGTCCCTCCCTTCTAGCATGCCCACCTCTCCCCACATCTTAGTGTCATCTGCAAATTTGAACAAGGTGCTTTTCACCCCCTTGTCCAAGTCTCTGATGAAGATGTTGAACAGTGCGGGCCTGAGGACCAAGCTCTGGGGGACCCCACTGCCCATATCCCTCCAGGTCGAAAATGACCTATCCACCACCACTCTCTGGGTGCAGCCCTCCAGCCAATTTGTGACCCATCTGACTGTGTAGGCATCAATGCCACAGTCACCTAATTTTTTAATGAGAATGGGGTGAGAGACAGTGTCGAATGCCTTCCTAAAGTCCAGAAAGACTACATCTACTGCAACACCTGCATCTAAGGATTTTGTGACCTGGTCGTAGAAGGCAACCAGGTTGGTCTGACAGGACCTGCCCCTAATGAACTCATGTTGGCTGTCCCTGAGCATAATCTCCCCTGCTGGTCCCTCACAGATGTGCTCCTGGATAATTTTCTCAAAGAGCTTCCCCAGGACCGAGGTAAGACTAATGGGCCTATAGTTACCTGGGTCCTCCATCCTCCCTTTTTTGAAAATGGGGACCATGTTGGCCTTTTTCTGGTACCTAGCCAGAGCACCATGAGTGCTTGTAAAGCCATGCCAGAGGCCCCAGAATGACCCCTGCCAACTCCCTCAACACCCTGGGGTGGAGAGCATCTGGACCTGCTGATTTAAACACATCCAGCCCCACCAGAAGTTCCCCAGCTAGGTCCTCCCTGACCCTAGGCTTGGCGGTGCCTCTCCTGAGTCCATCTGAAATCCTGGGGGGGGGGGATGTCCCAGTCCCTGCTCAGAAAAATGGAGGCAAAGAATTTGTTAAAGAGGTCACCTTTTTCATCTGGTGCAACCACCAGATTGCCAAGCACGTCCTGCAGGGGCCCCACATTACCCAATGCTTTCTTTTTACTCCCTATGTATTTAAAAAAGGACTTCTTGTTATCTTTGATCCTGATCGCTAGTCCTAGTTCCGTCTCCGCCTTAGCCTTCCTAACAGTCCCCCTACAGTCTCGAGCAACAGAAGTATAATCCTCTTTGGTGATAGCCCCTCTCTTCCACCGGATGTATGCCTCATTTTTAGCTTTCAGATGTTCCTGAATGCCTTTGGTGAGCCATAGGGGATTTTGAGCACTCTTGCCCCCTTTGATTCGCGTTGGGACTGTCACCCTTTGGGCTTGAAAGATTGTCTCCTTAAGGAACGACCACTCATCTTGGACTCCAAACTCCCCTACCCTCCCCTACCCTCTGGGACCTCAGTGCCTCTCCTACTAATCTCCTTAACTCATTGAAATCGGTCCTCCTGAAATCAAGGGCTACTGCCTTGCTGCAGGCCTTTGACACCTTGCACTGGATAGTGAATTCCAGTAGGCAATGAGCGCTATCGCCCAGGTGGTCGAGAACCTGCAGTCCCCTCACTAGGTTGTCACCTGTGGCCAGGACCAGGTTCAGCAAGGCATTTCCCCTGGTGGGACTGTGCACCTCCTGGGTTAGGTGGAGGTCCTTTATCTTGGCTAGGAACCTATGTAAGCAGTCAGACCTGGCCAACTGCTCCTCCCAGTAGATGTCTGGGTAGTTTAGGTCACCCATGACAACCACATCCCTTGACTTAACTGCCTCTGCGAGCTGACCTAAGAATTCCCGGTCCAGCTCTTCCCCCTGGTTGGGTGGCCTGTAGTAGATCCCCACCATTAAGTCCCTTTCCCCATGACCCCCTTGTATTTGTACCCAGAGCACTTCTGTCTGCCCCTCTTCTGACCTCATCCTGTTTGTTGAGGACGTGTATTGCTCTTCGACATAGAACACCACACCCCCACCTTTTCTCCCTATTCTATCCTGACTGTACAGTCTGTAGCCCCTAATGTTTACCGCCCAATCATGGGTTGAATCCCACCAAGTTTCAGTGAGCCCTACTATGTCTGGGTTTGTGCTAGCTAGCAGGAGGGCAAGTTCCTCCTGCTTCTTCCCCATATGAGCATAAGCTTTTTACAATGAAGCTTAGTTCCTTGATATATTTTTTAAGATTTAAACTTATTTTCTCCACTGGTCACGAACACAGATTTTTCTTTTGACTCAAGAATCCACTGGCACTTTGAGTTTGATAGCATCTTTTCTTCTTACACAGTCCATACCAAGGGTATTAATTATTTGTGGTACTAAATGCCCTGCAGTCCACAGCAGTTAGTACTCACTGTATATCCATTCTCATTGACTGCACCCCCGCAACTAAAATGCACTTTTTAGTTTCCTTAACTTGCATGCTGTTTGTTTTGTTTTGCAAGGAGCAGAAACTTTGCTCCTATAACTAGTCATAAATTTTCTTGCTTGCACCATTTTGACTGTTGTCAGAATTGTCATTAACCCTTCCATAATGTAAGAATCTGCTGACTCTAAGGAGGTTAAGAAGTTTATTAAGGTCATTTATTTATTTATAATTTCTTCAGTGCTGCAAATAAAGCTCATTGGCCACCTGCTATGCCCTCTTGTGTTTTATCATCCTCTATTTATTATCTTTGCAGTTAGCTGAAAAATGTTTTTGAATATCTCAACACCAAAGTTTTGTTTTCTGAATTCTAATTCAGTGAGAGTCCATTTTTCTTCTCTCATAATTCTACCACTTCCCAAGTGTCATCTATTATTCTTGTTAAGTTCTTTTTAACTTAGCCTTATTAACTTCTTAATACCATTTTCTTTTTGATTTGCTCAACTGCCTGCCTGCTGAGAATTAACTTACCCTATTAAAGTAATTTTCTTTTCTTATTTTTCATCTTCTTAAACATTTAGGAGCACTATTGATGCTTAACTTTGCCTGATTATTTAATTAAATACTTCTTGCTGACTGTTGTCACTTTCTGCTTAGTACCACTTGATTTGAATTCCTCTGCTATTTTATCTTGAAAAGTAAATCACCATATTGAGGAGACAATGTCAGGCAGACTTGAGACGCATACTCAGGGAAAACATATTTCGATTATGAAATATTCCCACCAGATAACTTAGTAGCAGAATATAGTGGTTTCCTATTCGATGGGTAAGACGTATTTGCAAAATATGTGATGGCATACAGCATAGTGGAATGATGAGCACTTTCTGTTGAGCCACCACTTAAAAATAAGTTCATGGTGGTCTCAAGCTATGTTTTTGTTCTGACACATTAAACAGAATGAAGACATATGTCTGAATTTAAGACATCCTTTTGGTTCTCTATACACATGAGCCAACTAAGAAATTTGAACTATTTCAAAGCGCTAGAAAAGAAGTGTAGACACATCCTTTGTTTAGGCATCTATTTTTAATTATCCTGCCTTTTAATATTCTCCTCCATTTGAGTATAATCAGACAAAATAGATCCTGCTGGGCATTGTCATGCTTAATAAAAGTAAGATTGAACATCTGCAAATTTGGCGACAGTGTGGCGCATATGATGCACCAGTGGCTGAGCTGCATTCTTATGCAATTATAACACCACATGCAGCTGCAATAATGTAATTCTCTGTTTACATTAGTTCTTGCACTTACACTATATTCTACTGGGCTGGCTGCTAAGTATTAGTAAACCAGTAGCACTGGTTGTAATGAAGAAAACTTAATAGAGAAACTGGAGGGACAGGAAAACTATCCAGCCAATATTACATTTTATTTTACTGTACATGAAACATTTTTAAAATGCATATTTTGTTCAGGGCTCACTTAAATGACACTCCCTACCGTATAATTCAGCAAAAATGAAATCAAATTAGGACCTAAAGAATATTTACCGCATGCCCTATAATGATTCACTTAACCATGCTTAAGTGTATTGCTCATAGCTATAAGTAGCCCCTATACTCATAGCTATGAGTAGCCCCAGCAGCTTCAATGAAAATGTTCACTATACAGGAAGCATACATTTACCTTGGCCCCAGCATACATCTGATAAATGAAGAAAAAGATTTTGACAACATGCAATCATGGGGCTAGATCCTACTTCACAGTTAGATACTCCATCACCTTCACTCACCTAAGAAGTGGCACTTATGTAGCTGCATAACAGCAAATATTGGCATTTTATGCCAATAATTCTATACATTTCTTTTCTATTATTATGGGTGGTGGTGTTATAATTCTGTTCTGTTCTATTATTATATGTTCTGCTTTCTATGCTGTAATGCTATTTATTATTTCTAATGCTATTGATTCTGTTTCTGTATGTGGTAGAATATAATTGCCCTGTGTATGTACTTGCCAGAAATAACGTGGAGAAGGGCTGTGCTAATGTTTAGCTCCATAGCCCTGTAGCTAGAGTCCTTGTCCAAGGAGCAGAAGATGCAGATTCTTGATCCCATGGAAGTTTGAAACACCTTTTTCCACTTCCTAGCACAGCAAACAAGTCACCAAACCATAGTCTAGCTAATGTCCAGGGTGCCACAAGATTCTTTTCAGGGTGTTGTATAATATTAGCATTGTTAGGTGTGCAAACACCTACATGTGAGTCACAAGATAAACCCAGACATTTCAAATAAGAATCCAAAAACATTCTGCTCAGTTGTGGTCTTCCTGAGCTTGTTGCATCAAAAGATTTGTTCTATTATATTTAGTCAAGAAAGAAGTCAAAGCTGAGAGCTGACATTTTCTGAAGGGTGCCTTGGGAAAAAAGATTGTGAACCGTTGTTGTAGCCCTACACTTGATTTTGGCTCACTGGGAAGCTGGAGGGGAAAATATGTGGGAACTGAAGGAGATAAACAAGGCAAAGAGGGGGTGATTAACTGAAATGAGGCAGCTGCCTGAAAATGAACAAAACCTAGGTTCTAGCCTGGGTTCTCCCTTAGTAGGGGAAAAACTATTCTGACACAAAGGCATAGTAAATGTAAAGTACTATGGCCAGCTTCAAGATTACAGCACCCAGGACAATGTTTGTGCTTCCCAGGAAAGACCACTTTTCTGGGAAGCAGAAGATACCTAGTCAGGAAGAGTGGGGGCCTAGAACCCAAGTTTCCTACCACCTCAACAAATGTTACTAGGTTGAAAAGTGGGAAGAGCAGTTTCTCTTTTTACCTACTAGTAATGTATTTTTCTACAGCTAAAATGTTGGGACTGGCTTATGTGCATGCTTGGATGAGTCTTTCC
>NW_005842055.1:1135858-1211195 GCF_000455745.1 Alligator sinensis
ACACAGTCAGAAAGCAAAGGGTAAGTGCTAATTCTGACCTGTGTGTAAGTGCTACATGCTGCAGTTACACAGCTAGGTGAGTACAATTTAAGCATGTAAAGGGAAAGAAGATTCTGGCCTTTAATACCCTGGGTCACACACATTATGGTATGATAAAATATATTTCAATATTAGAAACATAATAACAATATTAACTATAGAAATTTATATTCTTAAACAATCACAAGTTATTGTGATTTGTTTAAAAAACTTGAGGTAGAGAAAAGCTAATTTATCTTTATCTTTTATCTTTATCTTTTTATACTTAACTAATTAAGGATGGCAGGTAAGTCTACCCGCCCAAGTGTAAAACAGATACTTTTTTCTTTGCTCCCTGTGGCAGTGACTGTGCTTTTAAAGTACAGTAATATTTGGTGCATTACTTCAATACAAAAAAAAAATAATGAGAATCAATAATGAATAATGAGCACAGAGGAAATTGTACTCGGCATGTAAGTCTGTTCATCAAAACCAAAGCCATTGAGAGTGAACAAGTAAATTGCAAACTGTTCATAAATTTATTTATTTATTTTTTTTTTACGACACAATAAAATCTATCATTGGCACTGGTTTTGGTTTGGTTAGAATTCTAACTTTTGCCTTTTAATCCAAAGCTTCTGCAATGTAGCTAGTTTACAAAATTTAACAAGTGGAAACTTCATGTGAACAGTAAGGAGCTACTCCTTTCTTTTGGCCAAATCATTAATTTGCAGAAATCAAACCAAAGGGTTAGTGGGATTATATTTGTTTGTTTTTTATTGGGGAATAGCAAATCAGTTCAACTGAATGCATAGTCAGTGGGATGCAACACCCCTTTTCCCCTGTAAAGTCCTATGTTTCAGTGTTCTGTTATAGAAATTCAGAGTCAGCTATGATGCTTTTTCATTCTCACTCTTGTGCAGCAGTGGGTACTGCTGTGGTCACAGAGGAACCACAGGAGAGAGAAACTGCAACAGCTCTTCTAGAAGGAGACTGTTAGCAGCAAATTCACAGTGACTAGATGGCTACATGAGATCCAGTGGATATTAGCATGGGCCTTTTGTTTAGGGGGCTTGGATGGTGATGATGAATGCGTCAAATGGGTTACTTAACTTGAAGAAAATCATCAGTATCCAGGAGATGGGCTCACACTGACTGAAAAGGGGAAGAAATTGTGATGAGTTCAGCCTGACATTATATTCTTAATGTATATCAGATATTCATATTGACAATTTCAAAGGACTTTAGGCCAGCATTTACAAATAGATCCTATTATTGCTCTTTACTTGAAGTAAAAATAAAGTTCCTTGACATCTAGTAGTACCGTGTGTTTAATATTGAAGCAATACATTGTGAGTACTTATTAACCTTTAACATTTGCTCGTAACATGCTCTTAAGAGTAAAATCTGTTTCAGTTCATTGTAAGCCCAGTCCTTGATATCATACCTAGGTGTGTGTTCAACAGCTAGCTTTTCTTGGTTGAATGGAACTTAAAAAAAAGAATGCTGTTAATATTTAAATGCCAAGAAATAGCCAAATAAAAGGAAAGTATTTTTGATGTTTTGTTTTGTTTCAAACATTGTAGAGTGCATGATTCATTATATTCAATATCTAACTTTGCACAGGAAAAACAATTCTAGTATTGTGGAGTAGTGTTTACTCAGTAGTATGGTGAAGGATAGATGGAACGTTGATTCTTATATCATTATGTAACCATAGGAATGTACTAACTGTGTAATTTTTCCATTTAACAATTCAAAAGTTAGGTTTTCCTCTGTATTTTTCTGAGTGCAAGGTTGTGCTAGATTATGCCTGTCTGCACCATCTCCCAGAGGACTACTCTGCCAGCAGAAATTGCCAAAGACCACATCCCTTTCACCTCATCACTACCATTCTAACCTGACATTAGGGATGAGAAAAAATGACATAGGCCTAGTTCTGTATTGCCTGGGGATTCACATGGGCTGGTGGACTGGTGCGTCTCCAACCAGCAAGTTCAGAAAACTGGAGTTCATCCCCTGCTGTTATGCTGCACACCTTCAGAGGAACCGAAATGGCATGAAGGGGGCAGTAACTGGTCATAGTGCTGTGCAATATAATTTTTTCATGAGGTTTATATATGTCTTATTCTGTTAGATTCATTAAATGAATCTGTCAGAATTCATTCATTCAACCCTGGATGAAGGAGTCAATATTTAAATTGATCCTTAGAGGATTTTGCCAGTGAAGAACAGAGAACTAACTGATGATAATCAGACAAGCTGCTCGTTTGTATAGTAAAATACATGAAAAAGGAAGTATTTATTACAATCACAATATTTTTTCTGAATTAATTAGCTAATGAATTAATTGTGCCAGATCCTAATTGAGAATAGGAAATAGACAGGAAATTGAAGACATGCCTGTGCTAGGGAACACTGCAGAAAGCAAGGTATGCCCACACTAATCCCTAAAGCTGATGTCATGTAGCCCATTGCTTAGTGGGGCACTATGCACGTGCCAGTAGGTTTGCTACATATGGAGCGAGAGTAACATTGGGTTTGGACTAACAAAACCGCATTACCTTGGTGTAAAAGAGAAAGAGGTAAACCAGGGTAATATAAATCTAGTGAAACGTACCCCTGAAAGAATTAGGGGTTAACTCTACTAGGTTTACCCACTTCCATCCTGGGGTAGCCATTTGGCAAATATAGGCAGGCTTTTACCTGCCACCTAGTGGTGAGGCTCTGTAATAGCACCTACCATTTCAAGCACCTGCTGTACCTGATCCCAATGTATTTCACACAGCCATACAAATCCAATGTAAATTATACTAACATAAGGGATCTCTCTCCACACCCACACTTGCAGATTCATATTTCCAAGGACAAAGGCCAGTTACTGGCCCCTAAATTGTTACACTGTAGTGCCCAAGTTCACTTCAGTTTTACAAAGGATTTTTGTCTGGTTCATCATATATATTGCATAACACACATAAATCCTGTCTCCAGTTGGGCTTTACATTTGCAGAAAATAGACTCCAGCAGTAATAGGGCTGCAGGAGTGAATGGTTTTTAAATAATATGCAGGGCTTTCCTTTTGTACATGTGCTCTGCATCTGTCTGCTAATCTTTTGATAAGACAACATATGGCAAGGAAGACCGAAACTGTGGACTATGTTCTGGCTTGTTCTTGGCTCCTGAGAGACAGGGGAGCATAAGAAATATCTTACTACTGCACTACAGTAGACTAAGCTTTCTCAAGAGCCCTTAAAGAAGCAATAGGAAAAAAATAGCTAATGAATACACTGATCTAGTCATCACACCCACCCCTAAGCAATCTGAGATCTTAATTTGGTCTAAGATCATTTACACTGGTGTTTAGTACATTAACTGAAGAGAGTAGTATTACATCAGTCTAAAACTAGTACAGTGGACTAGTGTTAGAGTGATGGCTGGCAACGTAAGAGAGCTGCTTGGTGTTGCATGCTGTTGACAATCATAACTAGAAGGAGGAATTATTCATCTTTTTTTCAGAAGTGGGGAGCCAAGGTGGGGAGGGGTGTAAGTTTTTCCCCCCATGTAATTAGCATCCTCTCTGCTCAGATTCATTGTCCTAGCTAGGGCAGGATTCTTCTATCTCATTCTTGGCTATAAACTAAAATTGAGGGAGGAGCCTCTTCTAATGATGCTTTAATAGTTTATATAAGACTATTTTTTGCTGTTCAGAATAAATACTGTCCTACTTTCACTAAAAAAAACAAAACCTGGAGGATCTGGCTCTGCTGTGATCCTGGGGTAGTGATATGAGTAAGTTTCTTCTCAACAATCCACAATTTAATTTGTATTATACTTTTGTGTTTGACTAGATTTCTTTGCTAGTAAAACAGTGGACCAATTTTGTTATGAAATGCTTCCAGAACTCTACAAGTTAGTTCTGTAATATCAGCCACAATTTTAGTGTAGACTAATTTTAGGAATATTTAATAAATATATCACATCCTATAAGCCTAAAAGCATTCTCTTAAAGTACTGAGCACGTGAATTCAGAGGGCGCATCCCCACAAGCACGCACATGCATTTCCTGGGGACAAACACCAGTGGCACATATTTGTGCTGCTGCTACTTGTCCCCAGGGAATGCCCCTGCATATACACTCTGGCACGCAGCAAATTGCCCCGGTTGGAGTAGGAGAGGCTGGGGAATGCACCTGAGATGGTCTCAACTGCCTTACTTCGTAGTTTCATAGTAGCTAGGGCAGGAGGGACCTGAACAGATCATCTAGCCTGCCCCCCTGCCACAGGCAGGAATGAATCCTGGGTTCACAAGACCCCAGACAGGTGATCATCCAACCTCTTTTTGAATTTACCCAGGGTAGGGGCGAGGACCACTTCCCTAGGAAGTTGGTTTCAGATTCTGGCCACCTTAACCGTAAAATATTGCCTCCTGATCTCTAACCTAAACCTATTCTCCATCAGCTTATTACTATTGTTCCTCGTCACCCCAGGTGGTGCTGGGGAGAAAAGGGCTCTTCCTATTTGCTGATGATCTCCCCTGATGAGTTTGTAGGCACCCACCAGGTCCCCCCTCAGCCTCCTCTTGCTGAGGCTGAACAGGTTTAGGTCCCTCAGTCTCTCCTCATAGGGCCTGTCCTGCTGCCCTCTCACCAAGCGGGTGGCCCTCCTCTGAACCCTCTCCAGGCTGGCCACATCCCTTTTAAAGTGCGGCGCCCAGAATTGAACGCAGTACTCTTAACTGCGGCCTGACCAAAGTCCCACAGAGGGGGAGTATCACCTCTCTGGACCGGCTTGAGATGCATCTTCGGATGCATGACAAGGTATGGCTAGCCTTGTTGGCTGCCGTCTGGCATTGGCAGCTCATGTTCATCTTGGAGTCAATAATGACTCCAAGATCCCTTTCTGCCTCTGGTTTCAAGAGGGGAACTCCCCAGCCTGAATGAATGCTGTGGATTCCCCATTCATGTGTGGTGTGTGCATTTTGTGGCACCTCAGAGTCTTTGAGGCTCTTCATATGCACAATGCTGCTAGTGGGGATGCAACCCTAGGGTACATCTTTGCCTCTTTCCTGCCAGAAGGGCATGGAAGCTACTTGTGCAGACATTTTTTTGAAAGACCCAACCATGGTGTTGTGGGAATGACTTAGCCCCTAAGTGCCAGATTCTAGTCCACCCTGTTAAAGTCCCTGAAAATCCATTAATGCCTATGTTCAATAACAACCAGTCAGGGGTAAATGGAGCATAAGCCCCAGCGCCATCTTAGAGTAGGGTACCCATATGGCACCCTCCTCTAGGGGTCTTTGTCAGGGCAGAGGCAGTTCTGGTTTGCCCAGACAAAGGAGGCAGGTCGGTGCAGCCCCCACACCCAATGCTGCATGTAGTGGGAAGGGAGGAAAGCTTGTCTCCCTCACCACCCCTCCTCCCCCAATGGAAAGGCTTTGCCCTAGAAGGTACAGTCCCATGCCTGGGAAGGAGGAGAGAATAGGGCATCAGGAGAGGTGCCCAAGGAGCTCATGTCATTGCCTAGTTCTCATTTGTCACCTGAGGAGACCCCCATCAGATAAAACTGCTTCTCCTGCCTGCCCTGCAACCCCTACCCTAAATCTTCATTGGCCAATATAAGCCCCTCCCTTGCCATGCCCCAGGCACTGAAAGGGGTTGCTACACATCTGCCTTTTCATCATCTGGCCCTTAATACTATATCGCAGAAAAATCAGTCAGGAAGAATCACACACCCAACTTCTCTATTAACACTTTACCTGTGCAGCATAGAAAAGAATTGCACTTAGACACCTAGGTCCACTTATGCATCTAAAACATGGCATAGAATTTATCCCTAACCATATTCTTCATGTCATTTGCACATTAAAAATTAAAGAATTCTATAGCAGTGATTTGTAGCCTTTTTTGACTCAAGACCCCTTTAATAAGACTGAAGGCATCCATTGGAGAATGCCAGCTCTTAGATTTCACTTGATTTTTAACTGCAGAAAAAATAATACAGCAATTCTGTTGCAAAGAACTCAGAAAGCCTACACCAAGTCAGTATGCTTTTGACACTTGGGTTCCCATTTGAAACCACAGTACCCTGACTGGGAATCACTGCTCTATAGTAAGTAACTATCTGTACCAATAAAACATGGAAAAAAATACAGCATATAGTCATTTAGTAGACCCTAGTTTGCTTCATAGGAGTAAGTTATCATATGTCAGGCCAAAAACAAAAACAAAAAAAAATCAAGACTACGGGAAATAGAAGCAAAGAATGTGGTCTTAGGTAAGAAAATATCAGGAACGAGAGAACTTTAGGAAGTGTGATAAAAGTTCAGCTCCAAGCTAGTTAGATTTTGTTTTAAATACAGAGTTCTAGTTAGAACTAGATGGACCACAGTATAAGGCAATTACATATACTAAGATGCTTGCCACGTTCATGTTAATACAGCTTTATTTTAGTGATTATTTTAGAAAAAAGGGAGGTTAGAGGGCAGGAGGCTCTGCCCTAGCTTTCTCTTGCACAAAATATCTGTCGGTGCTGAGTCTCCACTTGCAGGTATAAGACCTTCATTTCTTCAGAACTGTCTCTGAAACTACGGAAGAATTGTCCCTAACAGGCTGGCCACCTCTTAGTAATTACCTGGATTTTAGGATTTAGCATTCTAGGTTTTAAGATTCTTTCATTTTTGTTAAGTTTAGGAATTATTTATTATATAGATATATATTTCTGTTATGCATTATTTGTATTGCAGTGTTCATTATGCACTTGCACAGCTTATTGGTAAGATTTTCATTACATTTTCCTTGTACAAGTAAAATATTTTGGCAAATGTGGGAGAGGGTGGGATGCAACAAGGGTACCAGCCCCAAGTGTCAACCTAGAGAGGAGTGCAAAAATAGCAGCTGCCACAAATAAAGTTTAACCTGGTTTTGAAAGCTGACTACAGGGTCTCTGCTTAACTCAGAAATATCACACACTAAATTTCCCTTGGTCCCTGTACTATCTCTGGCATGGGCGACTGGTGCCGCCCTACTCAAGGGAGGTACATGCCCCCCCCCGCGACCAGTTCTGCCGGCCACCCCATCCCCCACCCACGACTGATCTCTCTGCCTGGGGGGGAGGAGCCCCCACCCCCCCAAGCTCAAAACAGTGAAATTGAAATGAAATGAAGGGCTTTGAAACAGCCTCAAAACAAAATGAGGGCAGTCAAAGCATTTCAAAAGTTTCAAAATGTTTTGAGTTTTGAAGCTGAAGCTAAGCCTGCCTGCCTGCCAGGAAACAGAAGGCAAGGAGAGGGATGGGGAAGTGGGGGGAAGGACTTCTCTGACATTGACTGTGTAGCTGGCCAGTGACTGTGATCCTTCCCTAAGGTCCCTTCCAATCCCAGTGCTCTGGGGGAGAGATGGAAAAACAGCATAAAAGGCAGTATCGTTTGAACTGGCCTGCTTTCTGCCTTGGGGTCAGTTATTGAGCTGTCTTCTAGAAGCTCAGGAGTGTTAGACAACAAAGGCTACTACTACCATTGATTTGATTTCCTACTTGCTAGCCTCGCAAGTGGGATTCTGCAACACCATTTGCTTTCTTTCTAGACCCTTTTATTTTATTATTATTTATTCTTTCCAATTTCATAATTATATTGCATATTATACTATAGAATTTATATAGGAAGGCACATATACATTTATATCTTTTAATAAAGACAAGACACTATGAAACACACCATGAAGCGTGCTGGAAAAGCAACTGGCAAGCCTTCAGGGAGGGGAGAAAGAAGGGGTAGAATGAGAGATGTAAATTTCCCCACCCCCTGCCAAAACTGAGACACAGCCTCTTTGCTACAACAAGCAGGCATGAAGCTTCCACTAATACAGGCAGTACAGAGAGAGGAGTAGTGCCAGTGCCACTGCCTGTGGCAGAGTCTGCATCCCCTCCAAGAGCACCAGCCATAACCTGCCTCCCCCACCACCACCATGACAACAAGCAGTAGCACCAGCACCAGCATGACAGTCTCCTTCATTCCCATTTCACTTCCCATGCTGAGCCTTCCAGTGCCAGAGTAAGAACTGGAGATGGATCTGGATCTGAGTGCCCTAGCAAGAGAAATTTTGGGGAAGGAGGGGGAATCATCTGAGTTTGTGCTCCACACCTCTCAACTTTCCCCTAGAGCCAGGTCTCCTTCCCAGAAGGCAGTTCAGAGGAGGCTGAGTTAGAGGTTGTGGGGGCAAGTGGCTCAGCTGAGTGTGCTCCTCCTGTTGCTGTGACTCTGCCTGCTGAGGAGGGGGAAACTGCAGCATCCACACATGGACCCACACCCCAGAAGCAAGCAGGTCATGTGGTCTGGGATCATTTTGAGCTGGCAGATGATACAGTATATGCCTGTACTGCCAAGTCAAAACCAACCATGGCAAGGGAACAAAACACATGACAACCACTGGGATGGGGAACCAAAAGGGTTTGGGGGAGACCTTGTTTCCCCTAGCGCCCCCCAGGATAACAAGGAATAACGGCCACAAGTTGTTGGAGAGTAGGTTTAGATTAGACATCCATAGGAACTACTTCACAGTTAGGGCAGCTAGGATCTGGAACCAACTTCCAAGGGAAGTGGTGCTGGCTTCTACCCTGGGGGTCTTTAAGAAGAGGCTTGATGCCTACCTGGCTGGGGGCATTTGAGCCCAGTTTTCCTCATGCCCAGGCAGGGGGTCGGACTTGAAGATCTACAAGGTCCCTTCCTACCCTACTTCTATGATTCTATGCTAATACATTTCCGCAGGCACCACCTCCTTGCCATTGCTCTTCCTCAGCCTGGCACCAGGGGGAGCATGCCCAAAGGGAAGTCTCCCTCTCGCTCCAAAGCCCCTGTCCCTCCAAAGCAGAGGCAGGCCACCCTGGAACAGTGTGGGGAAAGGCGGACAGAAAGGGGGGTGCATTGCAAAGGCGAGCAAGATCACCCAGAGCACTGGGGAGATGCTTGCTGTGGATGGCCATCCCTTCTTCTTAGCTGAGCAGCCAGGGTTCAGGCAGCTCATGGCGCCATCATACCAAGTGCCCACCTTCAGCAGAATGGTGGTGCCCTCCCTGTATGAGGCATGCAGTGAGTACTTGAGGGAGGATCTGTGCAAGGCAGGTGCACAGCTGGCCTTACACTTCAACTCAGACATCTGAAGCAGCCAGGGTGGAGATCATGCCTACCTCTCCCTCACAGGTCACTGGTGCAACCAGTCAGGCCATTGGTGGGCTCTCCTTCAAGATGAGGTGAGGGGTAAGTCCCACATGGCAACAGAGATCATGGGGGCCATGAACCTCTTGGTGCAGGGGTGGCTCATTGGGCAGGGTAAGCTCACCTGTGGGTTCATGGTCACCAACAATGGAGCCAATATGGTCAATGCAATCCGTGATGCCAACTTTGTTAGCATCCGCTGTGTGGCACACAAGTTCCACCTCATAGTCAGGGATGCCTTGGAGGGGGACAGGGCTGTCAGTGATGGCACCAACAAAAGTGGTTTGCAAATTTCCTTTAAGGATCAGGCCTGAGAGATTGGAGATAGGTGGTGTTCTGTTGTTGTCTTTGATAGATTTTTGGTGTACGCTTATTCTGTTGCACAGTTGTTGCTTGCTATCTCCACATAATTTCCATCAGGATGGAGATATGTATTGTATTGTAAAGGTATCTCCATACCGGAGATATTGTTGGCAGGTTTTGCATGTCTTGTCATGGCATAGCCTGGATCCATTTAGTGTATTTGGGGCTGTAGGAAGTTGGCTTCTGGTGATGAGGTTAGTGAGGTTCAGTGCTTCTTTGAATTTACAAACCACTTTTCACAGACTAGCCTATGAATTACACTTCATCAACCTCCTAAGTACAGAAACTCATGGACTCAATATAAACATTGGGATTCTGACACACTACAACCTGCCAGGCATCTGTCTCCCCATGTACGTCTCCACTTTTACCTGCACTCCTACGTCCGCCTTCCCCCTCCCCCCCAGCCTGTCCCTCACTCCCTGATGCCTCCCTTTCCATTTACACTGACTGGCTTTCTTGCCTGCATCGCATGCCAGCCTCTGGCTTCTTTACTATTCCCGCCATCCAGGAACAGCGCACACACCAACTGCAGGTGCTTCCTCAGCCTGACGAAGGGTTTTTCAACCCAGAAATTTGCTAAGATATATTACTATTCAGTTTGTCTGCTAAAAGATACCAGATTGACCCAAAGAACCTTGTCTGCCAGTGCCATGTCCTTAGATCAACACCCCTAGCACCTGACCAAAAGGATGCAGGGCCCTGGGCACATCTAAGCCCCAGGGCTGGGGCTGGCAGAGAGAATTCTCTGGCAGCTGCTGGACAAGAAGCTCCCACAGGAAAGGAAAGAAAGGCTCTGTGACAGTCTGACTGTCTGAGATGCTGCTGGTGCTAGTTTTTATTTTACCTGTTGTCATTTAAGGTGGTGGACTGTCCTGAGGTTGTAGGGGAGGAAGAGACCTCATTGGGACACACTACCATGTTGTGTAGAGGCCCCAGCACTAGTGAAACCTCTACACACACACAAAGTCACGCATCACAAGTTTTGCTTGAGGTGCAGCTTTCCAGATATCCCTGAACCTATCTCCTTGAAACCTGGCAGGCTTCATGGCCTCAGCAGGGGCCACCATCCCTGCAGTTTTCACACTGCTGTGCCTTCACACTTACAAGTGATATGAGTTTTGCTTTCAAGATTTTGAGGTGCAGCTTCCCAGAACCTCCTGCACCTATCTCCTTGAATCTTGGCAGGCTTCATTCCCTCAGAACGAGTTACCATCTTTGCTGTTTTCATCCAAATCTGCCCCAAAAATGATGAAGTTATAGGTAGTTTCATGCATCCCCATTATAGTCTATTGGTGAAACGTCGAAACGGTGTTGAAACAGAAAAACAATTTCGATGAAATGAAATGGAACAGTGCTTTTGAAATGAAATGGAACTCAAAATGAAACACTGTCCTGTTGAAACGGCAAAACAGAAGTCGAAATGAAACAGTGCTGTTTCACACAGCCCTACCCCTAACCTCTAATGAGCTAGTATTGTTTTTTTTTTAAGCAGGCAAACAAGCAAACAGAAAAAAGGCAAAAACCAAGTTATGAGTCCTTTATCCACATTGGAGACTTCACTGCCTGCATGGGCCTGCTGTCAGTGGAGCTTCTCAAATGAGCATGTGCTCACTAATATAAACAAGGGGCTTATGGTAAAGCCTAAACTGTAAAATACATTTGAGTTACATAATGTTATTGAAACAGCAATCTTTAACTGGACATATTCACAGCAAAGTGCAAAATATTACAATAGGAAAATATGAAAGCAAATTGTTGCAACAGAAAATGGCAAGTGAATTATGGAGGCTTGGTACTTTAAAACATATTACAGTAGCTTTTACAGCATTTACATTTCACCAGAAACAACATCTCATTTAATAATTCATCTTCTGCTCTAAGTGCAACACACTTTTCTTTGACCTTGCCTTCTCTAAAATAAACACCTAGCAAATTGCGTATTTAGTCAGATGCACTCAAACAAACAACCTACAAAAGTGGCACTGTGTATACTTTTCCTTTGGGGAAGAATTTGAGAGAACAAGCATGTGACAGAAGCTATATACATTATGCTATATCCACCCTGCAGTAATGGAATAGTTTAAAACCTATGTAGAATAGAGTTGCTAATTTCAAACTGATGTACCCCTCTACAGCTCTTCTCTTGCAGCTGACCCAAGGCATCTTGCAAGTAATATTCACAGGATAACCAGCACTGGGATCCACCTATCACTTATCAAAAGTCACAATAGGATAAATAGAACTGCAAAAGTTTCTGCTCTGTTGAAAGCATGAGCCCACACTAGAACCTATGGCTTTCTCCTATCAAGATGCATATTTTCTCAATAAATGTCTCTCACTCACTCACTCACTCACTCTCTCTCTCATACCCTCCTCACCCTACATAGCTCCCTCTTCTTAGCTACCTAGAGAAGGAGGGTCAGTTCCCGGCCCATGGTTGGATAGTTAAAGCACTCTGCTGAGCCTCAGAAGTTACAAACTAAAGACTTGGTCACCTGCTTCCTGGACAAGTGCCCTAACCACAAGGCTAGTGTGTTAACAGGTGGAAGGACTGCCATCTTCCCAAAGTATCTCCCACTTACTGTTTTTTGCCCGAGTAGAATGATGGGGCTTGACCGGCCTTACATGCATACCCATGGTATTCTGTTATACTGCGCAGCTGCCTGGGTGGAGCACAGCCCTACAGAACATGCTCAGGAGGCTTGCACAGGCAGTACTGAATATATCCACAGAAGTGCCAAAACTGAAGTCACAGGGCTACATACATGCCACTTAGGTACATAAAGCACCCTCATCCCTCCCCCCTGAAACTTGTACCTTCCCTTATACTACAAATATTAATAAATTAATGAGAGGCCTTATCCATTGCATGTCTTAGCCTCTCATATTCTTTACTATATTCCGCCCCACAAATCCTGCTGTCATAGGGAAGTAAAGTTATTATGTTTTCCTTGTATAGATTATATTCATAATTACATGTAATCTACACTAGCTAGGTATGACTGACTGAAAGAAGAAATGGACAATGCTTCTATAGTATCATTACAGAGATGGGGAAATAAGGGAGTTAAATCACTTGTTTGACATCATGCAGGAAGCTGTAGTAGAGCAGTGATTTGAACCTTGGTTCTCCATATCCTAAGCTTCTCTGGCAGAGCAGGAACAAGTAGTTTAATGTTCACTTCTAAAAAGTCACTGGTGAACGCCAAAGTTTACAAGTACAAGACATGAAAATGCCACCAACTATATAAACATATACACCCCAAATAAATAAGCTTAGTGAAGTGGACAAAGCCACAATAGCCCCAGATATTCATTGTTGGAAAAAAATTCAATCCTGTGCAGAGGGACAGAGCAAGATCAGTGCACCTTCTAAATCCTATCTGGCTCCCAAGCTAGCAATGCCAAAGTAAAACACCTATTGGTTATTGCCATACCTTGTCTATGATACATTATGAATTGTTCTTTAATATAGCAAAGCTTTGACAGTGCAGAGCAGAGCTGTCAAACACACAGCCTGTGAGCTGGATCTGGCCCATAGAGTCCCATAATTCAGCCTCTGTTACTGCCGCTTTTGTTGCACTGCATTGTCCGTGTGTGCAGCGCGCTACCTGCAGTGCTCACTCGGGCTGGTTCCTTGGCTGCATCACCAGCAGCACTCACTTGGGCCAGGCCTGTGAGTGTGACACCCACTCAAACTGGTATCCTGAACCAACCTAGGTGGGTGCTGCCTGTGCTGGATGAGGCAGGTGGCAGGAGGGGGCCTGATCTGTCCAATGGACTGGTCCTATGCCATTCATCTGGCCCACCGAGAGGTGGGCAATGAATTTACACTCCTTTGTGTAGAGTCTAATTGGTTCAGGGGCACATATTTCATACGTGAGTATGTTGCTACCTATGCAAGCTCATGGTCTTTCAACCAGTTAGTCTCTACTGTGCTACCTTGTTCCTGACTTCAGAATAACATAACTAACCACCCCTGACCTCTCCAGCAGTACAGAAAAAACAACAATGCATTCACTGATAGCAAAGGAGAGGATTTGCAACCAGACTGATAAAAGAGGAAGGCTAAATACAGGGTGTAGCATTTAACAGTTGGTAATAAGCATTCCTTGGAAATTATTCTTCCTCCATTGCAGCTCCGAAACCATCTCCAAAAAGAAATGGCCAGTGGCTCTGAGTAAATCACAGCACCACTGACCCAGCCCAACACAAGATTGACTGTCAGAATATTCTGTATTTTTTTCCCAAGACAATTCATTTTTGTTGAAAGGGGGGAGGGGGTGGGGGGAAGAAATCAGGTCCATCTTTCTGACTGACTGGTTAAAAACAGTGAGTGATGAAACTGCCAGATCTTAAAGTGTGGAGAGGTTGTGCCCCCCCCCCCCACACCCCCTTGTGCAGGGGGGAGGGGTTGTGTGTGTGTTTTTTTTTTAATTTACTCTCCATAATTTACTCTCCATACTGTAGCACAGCTTTGGCTAACAAAACTATAGTTTTTTTGCATAACAAACTATATTTGTAAAGTGCCTTGTTATTTCTCAGGGGTGTAGGTTGTAGCCGTGTTGTTATTTGTCAAACATGCTTGTAAGCATGTTCTTTATCTAGATTTTCAGTCCTCACCATCCTACCAGGATTGCTTAGCTTCTTGAAGGATGTTGTTGAACAACCATGGAGTAAATATTTTATTATATTCTAATTTTACAACATTTCTGTGGTTGTAGAGAACAGCTTCTGTGAAGGAGCTGCTCCCGGCAGGGCTGTAGCTAGTGGTTAGTGAATGGCCACAAATTAAAAACAGAAAAAAAAATCATGAATCACAATACACACATGCACTGAAATCCAGAATAGGCCAACTAAAGCCACACCCCTACCAGGGTCTGAGTCTGCTACAGTTGGATGCTCCTGAGCTGGTAGGTTGGCCCCTCAAGGTGCCATTCTGGTTGGTTGGTGTATTAAAACTGTTCTGACTTGCTGGGGGTGGAAGTGAGAGCTGACGACTGACAGCTATTCCAGAAGACAGCAGAGGTGTTCCTCCGAAAAGAGGTTCGAGTCAGGCCGATTTGGTATTCTGACAGAGCTTGCAGGGTGTGTACTGTACTTGCTCTGGAGGTTAAACTCTTGATTTTGGAGCCCAGTGCAATCAGTCTGACACTGAATTCATCCCATTCCTTTCACAGATTCACAAAAGTTTAGGGCTGGAAGGGACTTTGTGAGATCATTAGGTCTAGACGCCCCTGCTTTGGGCAGGAAAGACTGCAGGGGTCAAATAACCCCAGCAAGGTGTGTGTCCAGTCTCCTTTTGAAGATCTCAAGGATAGATGTCTGCACCACCCCTACTAGGAGTCTATTCAAGTCTGGTCACATGAACCATGAAGAAGTTTTTCCTTATATCCAGTCTGAAACCTTCTTCTAGGAGTTTATGACCGTTGCTCCTGGTTTTCCCCTGGGGCGCTTTGGTGAATAGTTTTTCACTTAGCCCCTGATGCTCACCCCTGATATATCTGTAAGCTGCCAGCAAATCCCCCCGAAGCCTTCTCTTTTCTAGGCTGAACAGTCCTGTATCTGTCAGCCTTTCCTCCTATGGCTTGCTCTTCAGGCCTCTAATCATACCCGTGGTTCGTCTCTGGACTCTCTCAAGTTTCTCCACAACTTTTGAAAGCATTGTAATGAAACTGCATTAATGGCTAAATGACTTCACTTGTACCTTTTTTTTTTTTTTTTTTTTTAAAGAAAAAGTGCCAATTGGTACTATTACTTTGCAGCCACCCATGCAAATCTGTACCAAGGGTGAGAGATTAGCAACTCAATCCTCAAAAAGGTAGAGAGGGTAGAGATTCAGTAAAGTTGTTTTTTTTTGGCATTCCTCTGATTACTTCTGGTTGAGTGACTTTTGATTTATTCCTTCCTGAAAAAGTCAGGTTTGTGCCCCAAGCTGCATGGGTTTGCCTCTGCGTTGCCTACATGTTTGTCTATTTTCTCTGGTAGACTGGGTGTTGATGTGTATCCAGAAGGTATTGCTTGAGCCATGACACACCCTGTATGGTGAGGTTCCATAACAAAACAAAGCTCTGAGTTGCCATCTCAAGCCTTAATAACTTCTTGGAAATTTTCCCAGGAGATTAGAATCAAAATAGTGTGTAGAAGCAAAACCCTGCCTATATTTTACTGATTTGTATGTAAATCTTATGCCTCTCCAGTCAGCAAACCATATGCAGAACCAGATACTTACCATTAGAAAAAAAACAGTGATGTCCACTAGTTTTAAAAGGCTTGCTTTTATATGTAAACATGGTTCCACTGGGTTTACACACACATCCATTATTCATTCCTATTTCCCCTTTATTTCTCACACTGAAAATGTTATATCTCGGGCTGCCTCTTTAATGCTGGTGTTCTTTAAAGTTGGTAATTAATGAGAACACCCAAGAAACAAAAGGACTCATAGGTATAGTGTCTTAGAGTCATCTACTGACAAACTTAAACCATTTGTTTCCACATCAGGAAGATAAAAAAATCATCAAGGAACTCAGCAAATGGCATTGCCTTTACTAAATTAGCACTACATATTATGCCATGTTACAAAGAAATACATGAAATATAAATTATAATAGGTTATTTTAAGAGTTTCACTCATCTAAGTTGTAGAGTTTAAGAAGCCACACTTTTCTGTACTGTGATTTAAGTCAATATCAAAGTGACAAAAATCAGGAAATACTTAGAAAAAAAATCAGTTTCAGAGGTTTGCCTGCCTATTAAAAGTAAGAATATAGTATGTGTGCTTAAAATTCATAATACTGAAAGCTAGTTAAAAGTTTTTAAAATAGAGAGTTCCTTAAATGCTTTCATTTCCCTATTTTATTCACACATACACACATTTTTCCTTTATTTGAAAATATAGGTCAATATATACATGAGGATAACATTTACAGGATTAGTAAAAAGTCTAGATCTAACATTAGCCTGTTTTTTTCATTATAACCTTTATTAACTTATCACAAAACACTTGAAGCTATATGCCAATTTTTACATTTTGGCTAAAGAATGAAGTGCTCATTTGGGGCCAAATTATGTCACTCTACTTAGGTTGAGTACTGTAACTCGTGGCATTAGAGCCTTCCTTGTACTGCATGTATGTATGAGCATGCCAGAAACTATACCTTTATTAGCTCTCTAATATTTATTCTCTCCAAGCCCTTTTTCCATGGTAGTATCTACATTTACTTAACTTTAGAAAACCTGCTGTTTCCAAAGGAAATATCAAACATAATTTGCCAGTACATGACAATATAAGGTATATATTGAGAGGGAAAGATTATAGAGGAAGGTGGCCTACCAAAATCCAAACTGCTACAGAAGAGATTAGTTTTTCCTCTAAAATTAACCTCCTCATCCTTAACCACCAGCCAGTCCCTGTGTTTATATAAGCAGCAGGTAACAAAGCTTAGAACTGCTGTAGTTTTAAATCCACTCATTTCTTTCTGTTTCCCGTTAAAATATTGTTCCTTTCAAAACAGCCAAGATGAAAGTTAGTTAAAATCATTTAAATTAAAATAAAAACCTACAATTGAATTAAGTCCAGTTAAAGAATAGTGGATGTGAAAGCTTTGTGTTTGCTAACTGGACTAGCCTTTCATCTTCCAGCTGCATTCTTACTCGTCATTGTTTGTTGCTACCAAAGCTGTAAACGTTGTTTGTCTTCAGTGGAAAAACTAGGGTTGTGAAACTTTGAAGTGTTTTCTGTTACTTAGTGTCACCTACTGTTCCTGTCAGCAAACTGAGATAAACCTGATGGACTCAAGGTGTCTGGTCTAAGTCCTTTATTGACACATAGTCTTGTCTTCAAACACTTGTGTAAATGAATAAGTGTTGAGATAGTAATGTGTCAGTAATAGCCTGCCAGATAAGTGCCATTGTTTATGTACTGATCCTTGCTTCCTAAGGTCCTAACAACCCCCAAATCTTACAAATTAGCACCTCACTGAGATCAAAGATTTCTCTTTTCTTTCTGCAATTACCTACTTGTATAGCTGAGCAAATGAGACTCCCTTAAGCCTTCTCTGCCCAGCTCAAATCTTACTGTTTTATGGAACAAATGGTGGAATTATGTCTACTATTCATAGTGGCTAACTTTTTCTTCTAATAAGCTATGCATTAAAAGCAAAAGGGAACCCTCAAATATCAGTTTTCCTTCCTCCCTTTCTATTTTAAGCACAGATATAAAGAAAAGTTCCATAATTGCTCTTAATAATGAACCTCTGTGATCCTTGAAGATGACAGTGGCATTGCTATATATGGAGACAGTCAGACTTTCAAAGTCTTTAATTTCCTAATTAGTATTCCTAGCTGAACAGATTTAGTTGGATAAACACTATTATCTAACTTCAGTTTTTCCTGCCTAAACTTCTTTACTCATACAACATCCACTCTTCTTCTGTCAGCATGTTCCAGAAGTCCTATATCCCCATGAATGATCAGGATTCCTAAGAACTGAGGTGGGGAGGAAAAATGTTTTGTCTTACAGGGTGGAACTAACTTTACATTATGTAGCAATTTTAATTCCTGCTTTTTGCCCACATGAGCTTATGATAAAAGAGGCAAATCACTGCCCAGGCCTTATGATTACAAATATATTAGCCTAATTACAATTGTAAAGGTTCCTAGTCACTAAGCTACATCATTTACCACGAATGAAGTCATTTTCCTCCGTCGCCCCTAGGGACATTCTGGAATGTGAATGACTGATCTTGTGCTAGACAACATACCAAAACCAAAATAGTAGCAGTTACAATAATGATTTCCATTCTGTCCATAAAACATATGTACATAAACTATCATAACCTGTCAGCCTCTTTTGGCTTAAAGCCTTTATGAATAGAGATGGCATTTAAAGCATAGAAAATATTTATTAATTTTCTTTTATCTGATTGCATTCAACTGTGCACAAACTAAATCTAGCAAACCCAATATAGTTTCAGTACAAAACACCATACCCACAATGTGTGTGTGTGTGTACATACACGTATTCATATATTTCACTCTCACACACACACAGATATTTGTGAAAAATGTTTTGGCACAGAAATACTAACTCCCCCAGTCACTAGCTGAACACCTCTAGGCATGTAAAGTCAATTCAGACACCTGGAACTGGAGGGAAAAAAAAATCAAATTTGGTGTTTATCATCTGAAGAAAAGAGATACAATATCATCAACATGCACACCACTGTCTTGGTATCACATCCTAATTCTAGTTAAAAATGATGACAAGGACATAATGAATAAGCCTATCTACTTATAATTAATGTTAGTAATAACAAGTTTCCTGTATACATGTTTTGAGGGGGTATTGATAAACAATCTAGAAACTGTGCTCTCTGTGGCTGTTAATGTTGCCATATACCCATCACCATGGCCAGACCAAGTTTAGCATCCTTTTCCTATACAGTTTTCCTATACAATGAATATGCTGCACAAATAAATACTTCTTTCTGGATCCTACTGTAATAAGGGCCGTCCCTGGGGGGGTGGGAGGCGGGGTGCAAATCAGAGCGACTGCCCTGGGCCCTGCGCTTTGGGAGGGACCTTGTGGACAGTGCTGTAGAGGCCCTGCCGTGGCCTGCGCACGCTGCCAGCTCCACACTCTGGCCACTCACCACCCCACTCCCACCTACCCACTCCCCACTCCGGCTGCACACCACCCCTGGGCCCCGCACGGGCTGATATGCCCCAGGCCTCGCACACCCCTAGGGATGGCTCTGACTGTAACCGAGGAAATTTACATGTGCCCCACCCACAGTCAGTCAACTGTGCCATCCGCTTGTGCTAGGGAGTTGTCCTGAGGCACGTGCATACCTTTGGACCCAATCCTGCAACTGGCTGCGATGTTTCCATGGTAAACCCATTCTATTGATTGGTCTGCTAGAACCTACATCCTACTAGCATCCACATTTCTTCGGGGGAAAAAATATCACTAACTGTTTCACAGGCAAAAAGAGATGACAGCACCTTATGCACTAGCATAAATGATCATTTTCTGCCCTTAAGCTTTCATGCATCACTTACACCTAATCACTGTTGCAGTTGGTACATTATTTTCACAATATAACATAAGCTGTATCACTCTTGTTCTCTGGGTGCATCTACATATTCATTAACGCACCATAATTACAGCACAGTAATGGTAATGACTGATACTAAAAAAAATGCACTGTAATCAGTGCTATTGCGCATTAGCACAGATGAATGGTCTTTTAGTGACATTAATGTGCATTAGACTAACTATACTGTGCATTGGCACATAAGCACAGGCTAACATACTCAAAGCATCTCATGTAGACACACCATCTGTCTTTGTTGCTTTTATAAGGCAGAACATCATGATAGCTAATGATGACTTTGGAAAGATTTGCTACCACCAAGCAGACAGTCTTCTTTGAGGGTGGAATAAATGTTATGGTTTAAGAAAGGGCATATGGTATCTTTTTTCCCCCTGCATCTTTTCCTGTTCAAATTCAGTATTCATTCACCAGAAAACTAACAGGGTCAAAAAAACAATTTTTTTTGCAAGCCCTAGGAGTCTATTAGCCATCTAAGATTCTGTTCTGGCATCCATAACATCTTCTGTATTTTGATGGAGCAGCAACTTAGTTTAACTTTGTGAGACTTCTGTTAGTAAAGCTCTTTCCAAAATCCACTCTTATTTAATTGTAGTTTAGGAAATGTGTATGTTAATATTATTTTCAATGTAAATTGTGATATAGATCCATATAGAAAGTGCCAGATGTGGCTAGAGAAACTCAAATAGATCATCCTGTGCTAAGAATACATAAGGTTTGTGGTGGTGTGAAATGCTCAAAATGAAATCTGTGTCTAACTTTCCAAGTAACATCCCAAGTACTGCTCTTGCTTGTTTTCTTTGTTTTAAGCTTATGAAATAACTTTGGGGATCACTGTAGCAAATTGTGAGCAACCATGCATGAAACGAAAACCTCCTGCCCAGTACAAAGACTATTATAGAATTGTGTTATATTACTTACAGTGGATAATAGAAACAAACATATATGCAAGTTTAGTTTAGGTCCAATTGAATGTACACATTTCAAGATCAAGTTAAAAAGAAAATACATTTGGGGTTTATACTATTGTTATATATTCCTTGACTGTGGTTCAAATAAACAAATGGCCTGTGGGAACAATAGCTACTTTAACTCATTAATTCTCCTGACTTCTTTTGTCATATTATTGTTTAAAAAACCCCCAATTATTTAGACCTTTGAAAACATTTTCTATCACATTTTTCCTTGACTTGTAGAGGCTATATGGTCTGCTTCAGTATTTCAGATTCACTAGTCATCATATTGTGCAGCCAGGAAGAAGTTGGATTCAGTTGCCCTGGATCTGAGTCAAGGCACTGATTTTAACTAAGCTAACTTCCACATAGATTAGTTTAAAATCATATGCACACAGATTGCAGGCAAGTCATGGAGTGTGTGTATGTGCATTCACTTTAACACATCTGATTCTTTAGTCTTAACAACTATAAGTGATTAGGCCTACTGTTGTGTCTTACACCTTCTTCTGAAGTGTCAGATGTTGGCCACTGCTAGTGACAAGATACAGCACTAAGTGGTCAATTGGCAATTATTTGGCAATTCCTGTGTTCTTCTCTATATTTTACTTTTTTTTCTTCTATAGCATCTAGGTGCATAAGATTAGATAGCCAGGGGGAATTTAGGTGCCAAAATCGAGTGTTTGGGCACCACTGATATTTACAAAGCTCTTGTTTAGCTGTTGCCTTAACCCTTTACACCCCAAAAGTCCTTGGCACCTAGATTTACAGTGGTAACCACGCCTGTTTCTACTTCTAGGCAGTGTTTACAAAACTGAACTGTTTAGTGTCTATCTATCCCAACAGGATTCCCAGAAGAGGTGTTCCCCTATCTAGTTGATTTGAAAGCTCAATCTGGTAGGGTGTCAGAGCTTATCTCTTCCCCACAAAAGATGTCAGGAGATGGTGGTGCTGATGTCCCTTGTCACTCATTAGCACTGAGGTTAGGACACTCTTCTCATAATCTGGGTTTGAATCCTTTCAGACTAAGAACAGATTTTAACCTGACCTTTCTATGCCCCAGGTAAGTGCTTTAACCAGTTCAGTATTCAGTAAAAGATACATGTGTGGTGGGGGGGAAGAGGAGCGCACTATCCCTTCTTTCTCTGGTTGTTAACCCATCCTCAGTTTTTAGAAGAAAGGCTTAGATCCCTCACTGAAGGAAAGGGGACCATGACTGTGGATCTGGAGCAGAGATAAAAGCCTCTTTCCAAGTCACTTGTAGGTACTGAGATTCCTGAGAGAGACTTAAGATTTTAGTTACAAATCTCTCTTTCTTTAGTATTTTCTTCTTGCTAGCTTGCTCAGTGGTCTGGCTTCTGAGTCCTAGTCTTGATAACCTAATACTACTGGGGCATTGTGCAGGAGGTCTATGCCTAATGCTGAAGCTTTTCCATCTATTGATCCCTCTGTGAAATTTTATGAAATATGAACTTTCATTTCTACCCAGGAGAACTTCTACTATCTTTTCTCTGATGGGTGATTACGGGTGTTTGTGCGCAAAAGCTTGCAATTAAATAATTTTTTTTTTTTTTTTTTGCAAAAATCTTGTTGGTCTAATAAAAGAAATCACCTCTGTCCACAAGCCTGATTACTTTTTCCTCTAGATCAATATGGTTACAACCTGGATACCTAATGTTGACGTGAGAATTCCACTAGATGGAAGTGTCTCTATGTAGAATCTAGTCCACAAATCTCATCCTTGATTTTTCTTACTGTGTCACTTCCGTACTAAATTATGGATAGCTTTTGTGCAGATGTTCAGGTCAGTATGAACTAACGTGATACATCCTTTGAACAGAAGACTAAAAAAAAAAACCCCACCAACTTAGTGTTAATGATCTGTCTAGGAAAGCTATGTATTTCTAAAGCACATATCACCATATGATACAAAAAATAGAGTTAGAGCAAAATACAGATACAAAATTAAAGAGATACATGATTAGAAAGAGACAAATATTTATCATTAATAATTGTTTCTTATATAACTTGCGTTAGTTATGAAACTTAAAACACTTAAAGAGACAAAAGTATCTGTGTGAAAACAGTTTATTTTTCAAACGTCCTTTCCTTGTAACATCTACTAGCAAACATCACTGTAAACTCCAGACAGCAAGGTTCAGACACAGTCTAATGCCTGAACTCCCTAAAGACAAGAATATTCAGAATTGAGAGTCTTCCACTGAGTATATGCTGTCCCCAGGCCCTGAGAGTTATACTTGTGAGCTCCAGACTTCCCAATAACAGGATCTGTTTTAAGAGCCTCTGGAAGGTTGAGCACCTAATGAATTAAAAGTCTGGGTACTTCAAAGTTTGGAATGTGTTTTTAGCATGTTTTCCTTATCTGAGAAGTGAGCTACTTTATGTTGACTCCTTTGGAGCATCTATGTAGCATTAAGCTCAGAGGTCAGTTGTAAACTGGTTGAATATTTATTTATGGCACCATGTAATATAACTGCAAATATATCTATGCTGCAGACTTACTCTGCCTAGCAGCCACACCAGCCCTCAAACATGTTCTTTGCACACTAGCTCACCACCTGGAACCAGTGTAGCTATGTCCTGGTGAGTGTGATTTAGTGTACCCCAGTGCTGCACAGATGTGGCTACAATGCTTCTGGCTAGGCAGCTATCATGCATAGAGCACTACGTTTAAGGATGCTGTCCTCAGATATGGCCAGTATTTGTGGTGTTGCAACGTAATTAAAAAAAATTGTAAACTTCATTTTTAAGAGTCATATCCATCAGAAGGAATCTGAACTTGCAGTAGAGGTGATATCTTTTATTAGACCAACTAGATTTTTGCAAAAAGAAATCTTTAATTACAAGCTTTCGGGCACAAGCACCCTTCTTCAGGCATAGGAGAAAAGATTGTACAAGCTGTTCTGGATAGAATACATTTTATTATGTGAAAAAAAACCCAAAACCCCAGTTTAGGCCAAATTTCAGCTTTATTGGAGGAAACATAAACATTGGATGAGCTGAGTCCATGAGAACCAGTTTATTGAAATAATTAAAAATCATTGAATTAGTCCTATTTCATTAATTATATCTAGCATGTGTGGACAATCCCAGAACAATATATTATCTAATTCAGGCCATAGTAATCAGCAAGTAGAACACCAGATGTGAGATTGTCCTTTTTAATGTGCTACCTCTTCTTTTGAAGTGGGAGATTAATGACCATATCAGTTTGTTGACCTTACAGAGATTGTTGTGAGGACTAATGTCATAGTGAGATACTTCAATAGCAGGAGGATGATACTTATGTCTGAGAAAAGCTACCAATGAACAAAGATAAATTGAATGGATCTCTATGTTATTAATCACTTCCCAACATAGTAATCTCTACAAACAATAAAACAATATTTATTTACTCAGCAGGTTAGAATTTCAGTTTGGCCAGCAGTTGCTGAAGTTACTGATTGAATTTATACAATATACTTCAACAGCACACTGCAGAGAAAAATAACAATTGTTATGTTTTTGAAGTGTTAAAGTAAGAGATCAGCTGTGAAATCTGTTTTCTCCCAAATGTGAAAACATTGGCCAAGAAGAAAGACTCTGAATAGACTCTCTCTGTAGTGAATTTAATGCCTCCAAAATTGTTCCTTTAGAAAATGAAGTGTTCTGTTTAATCTGTCAAACAAACAGGCATGTCTTAGTACTTGTATAGTTTTTTTCATCTTCAAAGTGCTTTACAAACATCAAGTCATTAACACTCAGGTGAGAAAGGTAAGCAATTAGTACGTGGGCACTGACAGATTACCTTGTCCACACTGACCTGCCAATGTTCCTTAACCCCAATCCTATGCTGAAAAAGGAACAGAAAAAAAGATTAAAAAATTAAGGGGATTTGTTGGTGTTTCCAGTCAAAGTGATAGTGGAATCCATTTACTTCTCATTTCAATAATAACTTCATTAAAAAAAAAAAAAGTAGGCCTTACAAGGCTGGAAACCTAGATTTCAAACAGGGGGAGGAAGGTGGGGAGAAGAAAGGAAGGGGAGCAAGTGACAGAGTTTTAAATGATGAAGGTATGCTGGCTTCACATTCTGCATATAAGCTACTTGAATTCAGTGGTGAGAATGAAAATTCTGTCCCTGGACAGCCTGCCTGACAATTACGTCAGTCTGTGAAGTGGGACACGTGGGTTGAATCTCTAGAAAGGGAAATTCAAAACCACATGTTCTTTCTCCTGGGGGAGTGGCCAAACCAGATACTGAAGTATTTCTACAGAGACCAATGTTTTGCCCACCTTGCACTAAAAACTTTA
Source organism: Alligator sinensis (assembly GCF_000455745.1). NCBI lineage: Eukaryota > Metazoa > Chordata > Crocodylia > Alligatoridae > Alligator > Alligator sinensis. The sequence goes on from NW_005842055.1 coordinate 1,160,834, forward strand.
AATTTAGCTCTACAAGTCAATTGACTGGCATTAACTGGAATACTCTGATAGCATGACAGGCCACATCTGCTTGAGCAATGCATATAAACTTTGGATACACATAGTGCCCCAGCAAGCCCTATATGTCTGTAGAACGTGGGTTTCTCCAGGGTCTTAAAGGGTTCACCATCCCAAACCAAGCTGTCACCACCCTAGTAAATGAGCGAGAGAAAGCATGAGAAAGAGTGATATACATACCTATACACATGAATCAAGACATTTTCATGTTATAGTTAACAATAAATATCTATCTATATATGGCTTTTGAAAATAGTTTGTTCAACTGTCCCTTTGTCATATGGACAAGTGTCACATTCTGCAAAGTTAAGACAGAGCCAAACTATGGGACAAATATCCTTCATCTCCTAACCCAGACACAAGCTTATACAAGTATTAGAACAGCATAAATCCATGACAGTGGAAGGTTTAATAGCCTTGTCACTCAAAATAACCTCCTTCTTTCCCCGGAGTAGCCCACCAGCACAACAGAGCAGAAGAAGCTGCCAGCCATGAATACCTATCATGGCCAGACTGCAAACTTACAGCCTGGCAAAGGCACTCTTGAAAATTATTGAAAGTTAAGGTGTTGTCTGTACCTGAAGATGGAACAATAATCACTTGCTATAAGAAACCTGTAGCTCAGGGTTATAAGCATAAGGTTGTGATGAACATAAGGAGGAAGACAAAAGGAGGAGATGCTTGGGGAAAAATGGTTTCTATGAACATGGATCCTGTCCTATGTACATAGATGTAGCATTCTTTCCTCCTTTTCTAAGTCCTATGTATCCCCGCAGCATTTCAGCTAGCACCTTCCTCCACCGTAAGGAAAACAATCCAGTACAAAACTGGCCCTTGATGATCCCATATTCTGGACCCAGCAGTGCCTTGAACTATTCCTACTTCTCCCTCCTGGTGAGGTAGACTAACCTTTTCTAGGAGCCCAGTTTCTTTGCTTCTGTCTCCATGCATGCCTGTTACCATAGCAATACTAAACCAGCTGGTTTATTATTGGTGCATCCTGCACCTCTCCCATTTCAGACTTCAATGCTTCAAGACACAATGTACAAGATACTTTGCTTTCTGATGCTGTATATTTCCAAGCTAATAGATAACAAGTTATTCTCTGATAGGATATAGGGAAGCTGGTTTGAAAAGGATGTATTTGTTTGATCTGGTTGTACAGAAAACATTCCTTTTTGAGGTCCAGTGGATAAGCACTATTAATCTCACAAAGGATTTTTTTTTTTTAAATAGGGAATTTATTGGGAAATTTGAACTTATGATGAAAGAACACCACTAACCAATTACCTCATGATATGATTATTACCTGGACAAAATGAAATCGGGGCCATGATCAAGAAGGAAATTATTTCTGCCTCAAAAGCTGCCAATTATTATTCTGCTATACTTGACCGCATCAAAACCATTAGTAAACAAGAGCAGATAACAATGCTTGTTATATCTGAGATGAGAGAAAGTGTCATGATCAAACAACATGTTGTTGGACTGCTGAACTTGACAAACTCTACTGGCACTGGAATGACAGAAGATCCCTTTGAACTGTTAAAATGGGAATCTCACTCAGTGATGTGAGAGGCCAAGACTATGACAATTGGGCACGTATGAAAGAATTCAGAAGAGAGTTTGCTTTATCCCATTTAACAAACTTTTTGGAATCTTGTACCCATTTATACCACATATTTTTGAGCTGGATCTATGGTGATTTTCTTCTTATATTATCCAATGTGTTTGTACCTTTTTATGGACTTGCCAGTGTAGCTATGTAATGAACTGTTACCCACCCATTTCCAAAACTCTTAGGTGAAACTAGATGGGGAAACACAATTGCTGTGAACTATACATTTTAGTTCAAAGTTTCAGAAATCTTGCTAATGATTTAAACCTGATGGGACCAACAGGAACCAAAACTCAAAGCAATGTCAAAATCCTCTCTCTTAAAATCTACAAGTTTTTATGCAAAAGTCCTTTTCTGCACAATGTGCCTGATGAAGTCAGCATCACAAATAAAAAAAGCTTTAAGAAGTTGAAGTGGATGTTGAATGAACTATATATCTGCTAAAAGCCTCAAAGGATTTGCTTGTAAACTACCATTTTGATAAAGGATTCACAAGTTTCCAGGAGCTGGCTGATGTTAAGGAGGTAGTGGATGAGGTGGAAATGAAAGCTAGTTTTGCACAAGAAAAGCAACTTAGAGTACAAAACAAACAAAAAGAGAAAGTTGTTTGGTTACATCACCAGAAAAGAATGACTCTCTCATTCAGAAAAGGGCTTTAAAATATGTTTCTGTTTTGTCTTGTTCCATAGTTACTTCAAGGAGGATTTTTTGGGAAAACCATAAACTGTTCAGTTTCGTTTGGCTGGTTTTGGTTTTTTGTGGTTTTTTTTTGGGGGGGGGGGGGTGTTGTGTTTTGTTTGAGGGGGTTTTGTTTGTTTTTGGTATGATATCTTTGACATTCTGACACTGCCCTGCAAAGAATTATTAGAGCAGTATGTTGTTTTAAGCATAACTCTAAAGGCTGGAAGGCCTGGTATAGAGACTTAAATGTCCAGGATCTTTGTGATGAATGTCAGGTTCTTCAGGAAACAAACTCAGGACAAATCCAAAAGCTGCACCGTTTGCATGCAAAAATAAACTCTTTCCTTTGTTTCTAAATACACCCATGCATTCAGGACTGTATCAATCACTAGTAGAGTGGGACTTCTTTTAATTTCAAATCTATATTATAGAAAGAATTGATTTGACAGTCACCATCCACAAATTCACATGCATTAAAAGAAACAGAAGTGATAGTCATTAAAGAAGTTAGCTGCTATTCTCATATCTTTGTTTAAGAAGTTTTTTCAAGGGCTGACTGTGTGATTTTTAACATTCTTTACTTTGTATTTTCACAACTTAAATCCCTTTGAATTTTATTGCAGTTAGCACATTGATGGGGGAGCATGGCGAATCCTACCTAGCTTAGGAAAATAGGTTAAAGTCAGCTCAGGTAAAGAAACCCTGTTTGTAAACCTCTTGACAGCACCAAGGAGAAATAAACATATATAATTTCCTAAATTCCACACTGTGTATCTGTTACGTTCATTTGTTTTAAAAATCTTAGCTTAATAGTTGTCTATCACCCACTGAGACTCAGTCAGTCACACTCCTACATTTTTTCTGCTGCTCTCATCAGAAGGTTTCATAGTGTGAGCAGAGTGATTTATAGGGCTTCACGCAGCACACAAAGGCCTTCTGAGGAGCCCTGACAGTCAGGTGGAATATTGTAGTTCATGTACCGTAGCAGAGGAGAGGATGCAATCATGTAATTCAGTGTTGGAGAAACTGCTAAATTAGAAAACACTTCAGGTCACATCATTCTGATCTCTGTGACTTTACAAATAAATCAGAGTTCTACAAAGGGCAATACAGAATAAAGCATGAATATAGAATAAAGTCAGTCTATACTGGATACATTTCAGGCACTAAATTATTGAGTATGAGATTCACAAAAGAATTTAGGCACCTAAAATGGAACTGAAGACCCCGATTCCATAAAAACAATTCAAACCCTGACAAGATGCCTAGGACCCTTCCCTGCCTCCCCCGCCCCAGTCCAAGGTCGTTACATTTTTTGTGAAAAGTGACTTAAATGCTATTGATGCCTAGAAGACCCATCATGTTGACAAAACTGTGATCACATAGGGCAAGTGAGGCAGTTTGGGATTTATAAACCAGGTGCCCCCTAATTCACCAGATGAGTAAGTAGGGCAGGGAAATAGCCGAACTAAGTGGATCATGGGTCAACTAGCTTTAGGGGCAATAATTAGGCTGTTTCTTCAGTTATAATCAGGAAGCCTGAGTATTCCTCCCTTCCTATCATAATACAGATCACAACTCTAAACAGCATCATGCTTTTTTTGGACGGGGGTGGAGGAGGGGCATTTGTTTTATTTTTGCAAATGATACTAACCATGAACAGCTCCTACTTTTCATACAGTTTCAGGATGCCCATGGCATCTCAATCATTTGCATTAAGTTGAAGCTTAACACAAGCTGAAAGACTACCTTTTGGTGGCCTGTACCTGTGAAAACTATGCTGACTGACTGATACTGATGAAACATGTCCCTTAGCCCTATAGGAAGAATGGTTATCTACATGAAACTTTGGCTTTATTTGTCCTTCAGATGAGTTAGATTTTTAGCTACCAAGGACTTTTCCAATTTATTCAAATGACCTCTGTGTGACAGGGGGGAAGCTCAGAGCTGAGTCTCACGATGGCCCGCCCACCTGTCTGCATAGGGCAGTATGCCCAGTCTCACCTGCCATGACTTGGCTGTAAGAATGAACTGGTGGTAAATATGGGAGGCTGCCCATTACATGCTCTGAGGGCGGGGGCATTATCCATATCACTCCTACACCATGGCCCATGCCTTATAGATGTTATCCAAGATATTATCATACTCCTAGCCACAAGCCGGACCAAACCTAGTCCTCTGCCAGGTCTCTCACACACACACACACACACTCATACTGACCCCCGCTAACTGGGGCCCCTCACACTCCACCCCCTCTCACAGGGTCTCTTGTTCACTGCACCATACTGTACCCCCTCTACTCCGCCCTTATCTCTCCTGGAGTGACCTTTCTAGCCATCAGGGTTATTTGACTCACACCTTGGCTGGTGACATACAGTCTCTTGGGCCTCTTCTGTGACACTCACCTGGGTAGTGGCAGCCAATTCACCAAATGGAGGACCAACTTCGTCCTAGCTCCTTGCCAGGCTTTTTACTTTCAACAACATGATCTTGTGGGGGTTGGCCCATGTGCTGCCCTTCTGGGTGTCCTTCAGCCCTACTCAGCACACCCCCTGGGGCTGCTCTTTAGAACATCCCTTCAGCCCTACTCAATCCTGAATTGCACCCTATTCTGGGCAGGCCACACAACTGCCCCCTCCCTGGGGCCTCTAGGGGCTTGCACTCCTGAAGAGTCAGGTGGCCACAGCTGTGCCTGGCCCCACTTCTCCCTCTTAGTAACCCACCCAAAGGTGGGGGCTGGGTGTTAGGCACCCTGACCCTCCTTACACTAGGGAGGTTCACGGTCCTGGTATTTAAGTGGGACTGCCACACCACTGGCAGTCCCACCAGGCTTCCCTATCCCAGCAGGATATACTTTCAAGCCATGTTCAAGACCAATGAGGTATCCTCCACCCCCATAACCTCACCCTTACCTCCAAGGTGTTCCAGAAGCAGCTTATCCCAATGTTGCATCCTTGGCTGCTCAACACAGACTGCTGCCTCTCTGGTCTATGTTTAAAAATGGCTGCCCTCATCAGGCACCTGGAGGCTGCCTGCTCCTGCCCTTCAAGTGGCAGGCACCAAAGGTGTTACATTCAAACTGTGCCTACCAATGGTGATAAAGTTGCATCCAGTTTTTTCATATATCAACTATTTACACTTTAGAGCAGTGATTCTCAGCTCTTGAGCTCCTTGAGATCCTTTCAAGGGTACCTGACAATATTAGCACTGTTAGGTGTGCAAATATGATTCACAAGTTAAATTCAGAGATTTAAAATGGGAATCCATAGTGCTAAAACTATTCTCACTTTTGGTGGCCTTTCTGCGTTCGGTGCACTAGAAAAACTGCTCTATTATTTTTCAGCAGTCAAAAAATCAGAGAAAACTAAGAGCTAGTATTTCCAAGGTGGTGCCTTGAGTCTAATGAGGGGTGGCTCAAGCCTAATGAAGGATGAGAGCCACTGCTTTATAGGGATCCTAACACACATACATACGCACCTGCGCATACTACCACTAGGCTGCTTGAACCTCTCTTCACCCTCCCTCCTGCTCCCTGGATCCTGCTTATTTCAGTTCAGGGTCAAGAAGAGTTCATGATGCATGAGACTTGAATCAGAGTTTTTAAAGACTATGTACTAAGAAAGCTGCAAAATCCTGATCATTTTGGGGGTTAATAGAAAGTGTCCATGTTCCTAAACTAGTACAAGAGAGTTCTATTATCTGGTTTCTTCTCCCCTCCCCACACCTTTGCACAAAGAAAGCACTTCCAGAAGGGGAGGGTCATGTGATAAGGCAATGATAGAGAGCTAGCATACCTGCATAATGAGGTTTTAACAGGGATAGGTCATGCCCCACAGTCTTAGGCGCTTAGGTCTCCCCATTTAAAATATAAGAAACTTAAGTAATTATTTTAGATTTGTACATTCTACTTCTGGAGCTGAGTACCTATATTTCAGGCACAGGGATGCTTAGCAGTACTACATTAAATTCCTTTTGTAACACTTGCCCAAGTGCTTTTGGTTTTGATGTTTTGGGTACACAGGATTGCTTTTATAGATTAAAAAATTCCCAAATGAAACCAGTGAAAATACTTGAGATATGTATTTTGATTTTACTTTGAGCAATGACTAGTCAATTTACACAGTTCATTGGCCTTGATTCTACTCCATCTGAAGTCAATAACCATTTTGCTACCTTTCAGGGAAATGGTATTTGGTCCACAGCATGCCCAGTTCACCTCTTTACCAACATAAATGACATTCACACACAATTCAAGATAGTAATTCTAGTTGATTTAATGGGATTACAAGCATGAGCAAAGTTTATTTAAACTGGTCCTGAAGTCTTAGACCTCATCTTGACAATTTGCTACACCTACATAACATCTCATCAAAGTAGTAGAATGTCTTGCAAGATCAAAGCATTTAAGAGATGCCAAAGAGAATGAAATAAAGCCACAACATCCTTTATTTTTATCCAAAGGATAGTTTGAGTGTATATTACTTAATTTAGCACAATTCCTAGAATACACTTCTGTTGTTTAGGGGTTTAGGTTGTAGCCGTGTTGGTCTAAGGACATAGGCAGACAAGGTTCCTTGGGTGAATTTGATATCTTTTATTAGACCAACCCAAATGTTGGAGAATATTTATTAAGCAAGCTTTCAGGTTCAAAAACCCTTCGTCAGGCTAAGGAGGTTTCAGCAGTTGGTGTGTGCTCTTTCTGGATGGAATGAAAAGTAAAGAAGCCAGGGGCTGGGCTGGGGAGTCAGTTGCCAGGCAGATTATAATGCATCAAAAATCCAATGTCTATGTTTAGTCCGTGATCTCTAGTATCCAGCAGGTTGATGAAATGGAGCTCATAGGTTTGTCTCTGGGAAGTGTTGTGTAAATTTCCCTTGAGGATCAGGACTGAGAGACTGGAGAGAGAGTGGCCCTCCTGTGAGAAATGTGCCCCCACCAGTAATTGGGTATTTCTGTCTTTGATGGATTTCCGGTGTGCATTCATTCTGGTGCGCAGTTGTTGTTTGGTCTCTCCTACATATCTTCCATCAGGGCATTTGGTGCATTGGATGAGGTATACTACATTCCTGGAGGTGCAGCTGTAAGATCCTGGGATGCTGATGGCTCTGTTGTGGGGTGTAGTAATAGTGGGGGTGGTGGAGATGTGTTGGCAGGTTTTGCATTTCTTGTCACGGCACGGTCTGGATCCTTTTGGTGTGTTCTGGGGTTGAGGAAGTTTGCTTCTGGTGATGAGGTTGGCGAGGTTCGGTGCTTGTCTGAAGGCTAGGATGGGTGGCTCTGGGAAGACACTGTGTCAAAGACCTTTTTAAAATCTAAGTAACTAACATCTACTTTTATTCCTTCATCCAAGCATTTTGTGACCCAGTTGTAAAAAAATACCAGGTTAGTTGGGCAGCATCTGCTATGAACCTATGCTGTTGAGCGCCATGAGTGCTCAAACAGTCGCACCAGTGGTTCTGCTATGACTCCAGCTAATTCCCTGAGTACCCTAGGATGAAGATCATCAGGGCCTGTTGACTTAAATACATCAAACCCTTCCAAGTGCCCCTTTACTAGGTCAGTGCTAACAGTTGGTGGGTTGGTATCTATCTTGCGCTTACCTAGAGCCCCATTGAGATGCATGGTTGTATCCATTTCCAGGAACACAGATGCAAAGAAATCATTTAGGAGCTCCACTTCGGCCATATTATCTGTTACCAGTTGCCCTAATCCATCTTGAAGGGGCCCTATGTTACCCTGTGCTTTCTTTTTGCTTCCTATGTATTTAAAGAATGACTTTTTGTTATCCTTAACTTTTGCTGCCAGCCTAAGCTCCATTTCTGCTTTGGCCCTCCTCACTGCCTCCCTGCAAACTCGAGCCAGGTATACTTCTCCTTGGTGTCTGCCCCCTGCCTCCACAGCCTGTTGGCCTCTCTTCTCCTCCAGGCTCTCCTGGATTTCCCTGCTCAAGCAAGAGGGTTTCTTCGCTCTTTTGCCCCACTTAATGTGTACTGGGATGGCCCCTTTTTGTGCCTGCAGGATCAATCCCTTGAGAAACGCCCATCTTTCCTAAGCTCCCATCTCTCCGATGCTTTTGCCCATCAGTCCCTCCCTAACTAATCGCCTGAACTTGTTGAAGTTGGCCTTCCTGAAGTCTAGCGCTTCAGACCTAGTAATTATCTTTCCCACGTTTTGCTGGATAGTGAACTCTATCAATAGGTGGTCACTATACCCTTGGTTACCATGTACCTGCAGATCCCCCACCAAGTCATCCCCTGCGGCCAGCACGAAGTCTATTAAGGCATTTCCCCTAGTGGGAAAATTTACCTTCTGTGGTAGGTGAAGGTCCTGTAAGCAGGTTAGAAATTTATGTGAATGGGCAGACCTGGCTGCCTGCTCCTCCCAGCAGATGTCTGGGAAGTTTAGTTCACCCATGACGACCAGGTCCTTTGAGCACACTGCCTCTGAGAGCTGTCTCAAATTCTAGGTCTAACTCATTTCCCTGGTGTGGGGGTCTGTAATAAACCCCCATTACCAAGTCCCTTTCCCCCCAACCCCTCCCTGTAATATGACCCATAGTACCTCAATTTGCCCTTCTTCTAGGCCCAAATTAACTACAGAAGATGTATACTGCTCCTTAACATAGAGAGCAATGCCCCCCCTTTTTTCCCCACTCTATCCTGTCCTCCACCACCCCCACTATTAGTATACCCCACAACAAAGCCATCAGCATTCCCGGATCTTACAGCTGCACCTCCAGAAATGTTATATACCTCATCCAATGCACCAAATGCCCTGATGGAAAATATGGAGGAGAGACCAAACAACAACTGCGCACCAGAATGAATGTACACCGGAAATCCATCAAAGACAGAAATACCCAATTACCGGTGGGGGCACATTTCTCACAGGAGGGCCACTCTCTCTCCAATCTCTCAGTCCTGATCCTCAAGGGAAATTTACACAACACTTCACAGAGACAAACCTATGAGCTCCATTTCATCAACCTCCTAGATACTAGAGATCATGGACTAAACATAGACATAGGATTTTTGGTACATTATAATCTGCCTGGCAACTGACTCCCCAGCCCAGCCCAGCCCCTGGCTTCTTTACTTTTCATTCCATCCAGGAAATGCACACACCAACTGCTGAAACTTCCTTAGCCTGACGAAGGGTTTTTGAACCCGAAAGCTTGCTTAATAAATATTCTCCAACTATTTGGGTTGGTCTAATAAAAGATATCAAATTCACCCAAGGAACCTTGTCTGCCTTCTGTTGTTTAAGTGTTTACTACTGAAACTTTGGATTTAATACTGGACAAAACTAGTAGGTCCTTCATTTTGCTATAGTATTACCTTTTGTATCCACTGATCATTGCTGCTGCTGCTTCTTCTTTTTTTTTTAATAGAGGATGGCTTAGTTTCATACAATACAGGCTTATTATTAATTAGTGGGTGCATCTACGTGTTCATTAATCCACACTAATTACTGTGCATTTAGTTTAGTACTTGCTTAATGAAATACTAACTAAATGCACAGTAACTAGCCTAACATTGCACAATAGTGTATTAGCACAATTTTTGACAGGCACACTACTGCGCAGTGTTATTACACTACTGCACAGTAAGCGTCTCATGCAGATGCATCCAGTATCTTTGACAACCTGGCTGTACTAGAAAAAGGTGTTTATGCTTTTCTATTACTTTATGTAGTAACTAGGGAAACATCATCCTATAATGTCATTGGTTACAGAAGTTCCAGTAGTACTTCTCTAAGTTTTCTAAAATGTACCTATTGTGGTTCTGTATTATATTCGTATGGTATGATTTATAAAGTTTATTCTGGGATAATTTGAGATTAAAGCAAAAAATCCTGCTGCTGCAGAAAATCACAACAGAAACATTATTTCCCAAAAATCAGTACATTTTTATGTTATAGCTAAGATTAATTAACTTTTTTCATGCAGAAATTAATGTGTATGTACAGTGGATTCCACAGTCCTATGTTACAATGGCCATTACTCAGTGTAATGCAGCCCTAGACCTATTCGCCGCTGGACAAAAGTGCAATAGTAAAATGAACTAATACAACTTGACATCTTAGACAAAGAAACAGCTAGAGACAGGCAATCACACAATAAACCGAAGTGTATGCAAAAGATTGTGATGTTTATTTTATTGCCTCATCATATAAAACCCATTAAAGATAATATAGCTAACAGAGGAACTACTATTCATTCATTCATTCATTCATTCAATTTACATACCACCTTTCCCAACAAAGGTTCAGACAGGCTTGCGATAAGAGAATAAAATAACCTACAAAATAGGAAGAATGAACAGGAGAACAAACAATAGAATAAAAATGAAACAACAAAGCAAGTAGAGTAATAACATAAAACAGAAACCCCTTGAACAATATTCAAGTCTCTCTTTGTTTGCCAAATTCTGGTGAAATAGGAAGATCTTACAGAGCTTTGGAAAGATGCCGAGGCTCAGACTCTAGCAGGTCTCAAAGAGGAGGTTGTTCCAGACCAGAACCACATCAGTGATAGATGTTCCAATTCCCTGAAGTCTAGTAGTCTGCCCACCACCATCACCTCTCTTGACTGCATTCAGTTTCAATTGGTTCTCCCACATCCAGTCCCAACTGTAGCCAGGCATTGGAAAGGACTGAGACTATGGGCCCTGGGTTAGATGAGAAAGATAGAGCTGGGTGTCATCAGCACATTAATGACATCCAAACCTCTGCACAATCTTGATCAGCAATCTCATATATACATTGAACAGGAGGGGGAACAACATGGAGCTAGGGGGACCCCACAGGAAAGGTCTCAAGAGGGTGATGAGCACACACCCATCACTAGCATCTATGACCTTGCAGCTAGGAAACAGCACAATCGATTTATAGCTGGCCCACAAATACCCAACAGGTCATGCAAGTATTTTATCAACACCTGATGGTCAACTATATCAAAGGTCATTAAAAGATCTAATAAGATTAGCAGGACACAATGCCCCCTGTTAATCTCCAAGCAAAGATCATTGACCAAGACCATAAGCACAGTCTCTATGCTATATCCAGGATAAAAGTCACACTGACAAGAGGCCAGGAATTCAATGGCATCCAGATGTACCTGGAAGTGTCAGGCAATCACCCATTCAAAGAACTCCAAAAAAGGAATGTTGGAGACAGGGCAATAACTGGCTGGGAACCAGCCATTGATGGTTTCATGAGCAGGGTTGGACAATTTAAGTGGTAAACTTTACCCAGTAATTTTACAACACACTGAATTATTCAAGTGGCATCTATGGTATTTTTTCCCCTCTTCCACACCTAAGCTCAGAAGCTGAATTTGGATAAGCGGTGTCACAACCCAAAGGTGTGATTTTTGTTTTTGTGTGTGCTTTGGCACCACTGAATTATTTTCCCGCCGTTTTGAAGCTTTCTTTGCAGGGTGCATTTCTTCTTTGCAGCATAGAAATGCATGTTGCAAGGAGTTCCCACCATTTGTATTAAAATTCGAGCCCCATTATTGGCTAGTGTTAAAATATTCCCACGTGGCGACTAGTGATTGGCTTGCTAGCCGTATAAGAGGCTTGAGTGGTTTCCGCCCAAGTTGGGGAACTCCGAGGAGAACCCCGCAAGGGAGGACTCCATGAACATCAGGAGAAGGAGACTTCACGTCTCGTGAAGATCTCTAAGCGCTGCGGAGCCTATTGGACCCAGCGTGAATATCAAGAAGGCAACAGGGGTCTGATCAGCCTCTCGCCTCTCCCCGTCGCCGAGCGCAATCCTCGACAAACCCCTCTTCCCTGCGCACAAAAAGGACCCACGGAGCCTCGACAACTCTGTGTGAGTGAGTCAGATTTTGTCCGAGTCCCTAAACTGGGGATTTAAGTGGAGCTTTGCCTGGGAAACTGTCCAGCCTACACTGTGACCATCTACGGTGTAAGTAAACAATCTTGAATCAACCATTACGCGTCCGTGCCTAATTCTAGCGTGTCACCTGCTTTCTCCAACCCAGCGTGCCCAGGCTGCTGGCCACAGCCCGCCGCGCGAAAAAAGGGCCCGGATCGCTCCCGGCCCACACAAGTGGCACCCATGCACATGTTTTTCTTAAAACCCTAAGTGACAACCAATGAAAGGCAGTTATAGAGAATTCATACAGCCCAAGAAACAGAATCCTGTATGAAGACTCTGAAATGGCAGAGTTATAAATCTGGGTCAAAGGGCAACTCCATATTTTATGGAAGAGAAGACCTATATTGCCTTCAAGGGGCAATAGTTCGGGGCCTTATTGACCATGAACAATGGAAAAGGGAAATATGACCCTAACAATCTTTTTTAGTCAGAAACAGAATATGAAGAATAGAATTAAAAACCCTGCTTGTAAATATTATACCCAAGTTATGGGGGAAGAAGGCCACCAAGTTCCCTGTCTAGGAGATTTTTCTTTATAACATAAAACTTTTATCAAAATTTTGTAGCTCTTCAAAGGTTTGCAAAATGCAGAAGCAGCCATTTTTTTTTCTGAATCGAGCCTCTATAAGTTAGAACATTTGAGACATTGGGATACATAAAATCAGTAAGTTATTAAATATAAAAATGTAAATATAATGTATTCATATCCATCCTTGGAGAAATCATGGAGTAAATTGGGTTCTGTTCATTTGAAATTCCTTGACAGACTGTACTTCAAAGTATCTTCCTGTGTTGAAACAGGAAATATTAAAACAGTAGCCATTCTAGCTCTAGTTCATAGCGATGTGTGGATACAGTTAAAGGAAAGTTTGCAAGAGCCTTCTCCAGCAAATCAAAATGGTCCAATGAAATGAAAAGCTTTGAAGGGACCACCTACTATAAAAAATGTTCCCAAAGACTAAACCCTTAGCACAAGCATCCAAAGAGTAAATGATAACCAGATGAATTTGCAAGTGGGTTTTTCACAGAGTTGTAACTAACTTTCTTCATGTGCTGAAGAAATATGTCTTTTAAAATAGCAATAGAACTGTTTGGTATTAACAATATCAGTATGCTTATACATACAGAACCCAGCACTGTCCTGATCCAGTGATCAAACACACAGACTGATCGTTAATTTGCTGCCAAACCAATCTTTTCATTTACCACAGTATAATTATTTTACTATTGCTGATCACTGGCTTTGCTTTATATTAAAGTTATCAGATTACACGCATTATTTTTTACAACTTCTGAAGATCTATACAATGTATATTCCAGTTAACTGTGATTCAAATGGAAAAAAATGAACTCTCTTATAGTAATGATGGCTTTTTCATTTTTTTCTACTGTTTTCTGTAATATAAACTACAATGCAACAATAAAAGTTAAAGATCAAAGCACACAGTATGATTTATGGGGAGGAAGATTATTTAGAAACATTTCATCTGTCTAGCATAAATCACTTGTCTCCTCTACATGCATTCTTTCTTCTCCAACAGACCCACTCACTGTTGTCTTCTAGGAGACATCCCAAAGTAGGAACCACACTGGAGCCAAAGATTTGTAGTTCTGTTAAGTATGATGCTACTATCAGCAAGCTTTATTTTAGAGAAAAGTGACTGAGAACATATAGCTAGCTGTAGAAAAAAGTGGTCCTGTTTAATAGACAGAATAGCAATTGAGCTTACTGGAAACACAAATAGATAACTACAGTAAAAAACATGATAAAGCTCAGTGAATTTTGTGCTCAAATGCTACTTCAAGCCAGTCTGATCGCTATGCTTACACAGTCTAGGGACCAAGATCCTACTGTTCTAGGTGCTGTACATACCAATAAAAGGGACACCCTGCCCAAAATAGATTCATGCAATATTGTCATAAGAGAAACCTCTTCCAGGCTAGTTTTCCCCTTACAGGGCAGCATCCTATGCACCAACTTAGGTGGAGCACATACTAATAACAGCAGCCGCCATTGCAGCCACACAGCTAAGCTGACAGCATAGTGGTAGCATACTGGAAGTTGCCACTGCCTCTATGCATCACAGCTGCCTTAGTTACTCAGCTGCCTAGTTATATATATAAACAGAAAGAAAGAAAGAGCTCTCTCACCTAACACCTCAGCCTTAGAAGGGATGGGGACTTACAGGTAAAGCATGTCAGAATTGTATTTATTAATTATGGTACTCACATACTGTATTGATAGAAAAGCCCAACGTATATTATAAAGTACAGTTGAAAATAGAACTGACTGCTTCTACTTCTCTGCATGCATGTGTCTAGAGAGAGAAAAGGGAATTGTTCTCTGCAGGGCCTCTCTTGAGGATCAGTCTGAAGTGGCATTCAAATGAAAAAGCAGTGGGAAAAGGAATCAACAACAGTTCCACTTTCAAAAGAGGGGAGACAGTGACACCTGTACTCCCAAAATTACAGAGACTGCTTGTAAGGGATCTAAGGACTAAGAGTAAGGTAGATAATGGCCTGGAACCCAGGAAACATAGGAACTAATTTGTACCTAAAAAACCTGAAGACTCTTTCCCAGGTTTTCTAGGATATATGCCTAGCTAAATCCAAACAGGAAGACAGAACCTAATCCAGAGCTCTAGAGCAATGGCCTCCAAAATTCATGTTTGGATCTATGGTTCAACCACAGGCCTTAGTTTAACTCTAGACAATCAGATGAGGAATTTGAAGGGCTGTTTTGAAAAATCCAACCAGTAAAATTCTGTATACTAATCATTTCAGTATCCCATTCAAAATACCAACATGCTATATGTGAAGAAATAATATAGTAGCAGAAATAATATAGTAACAGACAACAAAACAAAAAGTATGGTCTATAAATTTTACAAGTTTCAGACTTTCTTATAAAAACTAGAGCTGTCTGAAAAATGCAAGAAATACAAGAGAGAATCACACCACACCCAAATAAGGCATACTCTACCCCAAGGCCCTCTTGAGAAATAAATGGGGTTAATAAGCACAGTACTAGCAGTAAATCAGAAACTAGCTGAAAACTCTACACAAAACAGAGTTTGACTCTGCAGTTTAATAGTTATTGACACACTTGGGAAAGCATGTCCTGAGATGCAGTCTTCAGGACTCTCTCTGCATTTTGTCCAATAACTTCTTAATTTACAAATCATAAACAGCTCTCAGAGCTGATCCAGAACCTGATACTCGTAATGATCAACAACCTTTTATTAGTTTCCACCTAGGTGTATTCTGGGCCAGTTTACATCCATTTATTCTTGTGCCAATGTTGTCTCTTAGTTTACATAGTTCTCTCTCCTCCCTGGTGTTTAGGCCTCTTGATATATTTATACACAGCAATCATATGCTTTCAGTCATTGCTTTGCTAGACTAGACAATCTCTTCTAATTGTCTCATCACGCAGGTTTTCTATTCCCCTAATAGTCTTTTCTCTACACAAGTTCCAGGTGAGGTCTCACCACAACCTTCTACAACATAAGTAATATTTCTCCATCTCTACTTGAACTGCTTCTCCAGATTCATTCTTGCTGTTGTCTTTTTTCATGCCTGCATCATATTGATAGCTTATAGTCATATGGTAATCAACTACTACAACAGATCCTTCTGTACCTCATCAGCAATTGCTGATCAGGGAGTTCATCAGAATGTATTTTTTTTTGGTCTCCAAATGCATGGTCTCACCTTACATGTTCTACTATTGCATTTCATTTCATTATTGTTACAGCCAGCCTACAGCCAGTCCTTTCTGGATTAGATTCAAACCCTCCTCCATATTGTCTATGCTTCCCAAATATTTTGTCAGCAAATCTCATTACAGTCCTAATATCTGTCTTTAATGGAAAAGTGAAATAAGATCAGTCCCAGGACAGTTCCTTGAAAAGTTCACTAGTAAACTCCTTCCAGCCCGATACTTCTCCTGAACTGCACCACAAACGAGACACGTTCTTTCTTTAAAAAGGTATTACATAATATATTACGCAATAATATGTTAATATATCCTACCTTTGATGCCTGAAGACAAGTTCCTTGGATTTCAGAACAGAATATGCCAGTTAACTAATCAATGTGTGCATGTGCTTTTGCTCTCTCTCTCATGTTTAGATACATGGCTCTGCTCTTTTGTGTTTGTATTACAAGCATTCATGCTAAGAAATTATTTTCATGAAAAAGGTTTGTGGGTGTCATTGTTCTAGATTGTGTATATGTAAGACTATGCGGGAACTTTAATTTATACGCTGCCAACATTAACACTTGCATACAGCTAACTTCAGTTGTGTTCACATATGGTTGTCAAGACCTTTTTTTTTTTGCAGAACCATACTTTTTTTGGAAGATGAAGAAAGGAAGGGAGACTATAAACCTTTTTTGCTTCTATACCACATCACTCAAGCTCTTCATTCAGCTGGACAAGATGTATTTTATAAATTAATTACAGTTCTCTCATCCCAAATGATTCAGTCTAACACAAAGAGAGGGCCTATTAATGTAGAAAAGCACTGCATAACCAGTGGCAGTAACAACTTTTTTCAACAAACTTACATAAGGGACATTCACAGGTAACACATCCTAACACATTATGTTGTACATAGGAACCTGGTAGTTCTTATGCCAGATTAGAACAATGAATCACTTAACAGTGGTTACTAGCTGTGATCTGAATGCCAAGGCTATAAATTAAATAATAAATCTTTGATGAGCATTGATTAATAACTAAGGGGCCTCCTTGGAAATATTTCTTTTGGTCTGAGAAGGTATATTTTCATTTGCTTTCTACTGAACATTAAAAATATCAGGTAAAAGGGCAATCTTCTACATCACACACAGTGATGCAATACAAATTCTCTAATTCAATACAAACCATATAATTTCTTCACTTTGTGAACTGTTTGCGGACTCCAAATCAACAGAACAGCTTGAGGACAGAAGTCAACTCATTTAGTGACATTTTTCTTCATTAGGTTCTAGTTTTCTGCCCCAAATGTAAAAAGTTAGTAAGGTCATGATTCCTGACATGGGAATTTAAGATGCTTGTAGGGATGGTGTGGATATTCATTTATTTTTATTTCTTCATCATTCCTTCCTAGAACTAGCTGGGTTTTGTGAGATGGTGAAATAGCCCTTTAAAAACCAGTGGGATGCAGTAGATGACATGACAAAGGAAAATTATATTTCAAATTATTTTAATTTTGGAACTGGCAGATGCAGGCAACAGTTTGACTTGTTTAGTTTAATTGTTCTTGTAGAAGAGACACTAATAAGCCTCATTAAGGAACTTATTAACAATGAGCCAGATTTTTTTTCCCCAAATCTGACAAACTGAGTTTCATGTTCAGACAGCAAAAGTAACATCCTGGGCTTTCATCCTTGGAGTCTGTCTGTATCTAAGAAGACAGATGGAAAAGCTGTAAGTAGGCTTGTAAAATGCTGAGGTGGAGGCGGAATTGCTTTGAAGACTTCAATGCTTCATAACAGCTGCTGCAGCAGGTATAGCAAGTTAGTGACATACAATCACTTACTTCAGAGAAAAGTGGAGTTACCAAAAAAAAAACCCTCACTAGGGACCATTGAACCTCAAGAGATTAAGAAATGTAGTTTGGATAAGACCCCAGAAGTTCAGTTGCATTTTCCAAAGTTTACCCAATGAGCAGAGATCTTCTTCCCCTTCCCATGTCCCATCATCTCTCTTCATTACATATGACAATTTCCACTCCCTGTCCTCCCATTCTCACAACTACATTTTAAAATTCTTCAATCTGACCTCAGATCTTCTGGCTAATCTTGCAGCTATAATCCTGTGTGTAGTCATGCTTCAGGAACTCCCTGTCTCATTTCAACCCCCTGAAGACATGAAGATCTTTACTAGCCTCCTACTTCACACAGTGCATGATTTCAGTCTGCTTAGCCATTTATGCTGGGATGACTGTTCATATGAGATTTCAAATATTCAGGTGCTTCCTTATTTTATGTTCCATATGCGCCTTCAATTCTAATGTACTCCTAACACAAGTCACCACCATTTTTGCAGACTTAATCAACCCTCTAGCAAACAGCTCTGTCGTCCATCAAAACTTCCTACCACAGATTTCACACAGCATGGGGCACATCGGCATAACTGAAGCTAGTTGTTGTGACATTTATGAACCTAAATAGAAAATAATACATTCGGAATGTTGAATAGTTTATGGTTTGAATTCACTCTCCTCATTTAATTTGTTTAAATTTTACTCTTTTGATTAGTTTTCGCTGAAATTTGTTGCAAGACAAGTAGCCCTAGAATCTGTAGAACTACAGGTCTGTACATGCAAAGTTACAGATACTTCTTATTTCCAGTTATCCATGGAAATAAGAAATACAATTGTGACAGGGGGTAAACTGGAAGCCAGATTGCAAGATGGCCTGCCCACCTGACTAGGGCAGTCTGCCCTGACTCACCTGCCACGACTTGTACGTTAGCATTATTTAATAAGTGGGAGGCTGTCCTTACACTACCCAGATGCCAAGGGACACTATCCACATCTCCAAACCTCTTCTACACCGTGGCCCATGCCTCGCACATGGCATCCAGATCAATATTGGTCCCTGGTCTGAGGCCAGAGCAAACTCAGTCCTTTGTTAGCCTCATTCACACGCTTACTCACACTGCCCCATCTCTCACAGGGGACCTCTTGCACTCCACCCCCTCTCACCAGGGCCTCTTACATATTCCCCCAGTACCAGGCCACTCTCTACCTCATTTATTCCCCTCAAGCAACCCCTTTGGGCCTTCAGGCTTAGCTACTGTCTCCCTAGCACTACCACATAGAAACTTTGGCTCCCTCAAGGTCACCTACTATGCACGGTGTAACCTTGTGCTAATGCTGGGCTGCTTCTGCCCTAAGCCTCTCACTGGGCAACTGATTTCACGCGCACACACATTTGCGGTTGACTCATGTACCACCCTTCAAGCTGATCGAACAGCCTTACTTGGTATACCCCTGGTGCAGCCCTTCAGGCCACCCTCAGCAGCCCTACTCTGCACCCCACACACTCAATCCTTCAGGTGCCCCTTATTGCACCCTACTCTGAGTGGGCCCTCACATTACATTCAACAAGCTACCCCTTCTGGGGCCTCTGGGATCTCACATCCCTGCTAGGATCAGGTGTCTTACTATTAACATGCCTGGCCCACCTTGCTCCCACTACTCACACAATTAGTCAGTCAGGCACCATACATGATGCTGAGAATGACCTGGAACATGCCGGCCAGTCAACCTGCATGCTGTGGGGATGGACCTAGCAGCAGCAACAAGGGACCCAATATGCAGTGAGGGACTCAGCAGGTGGCAAGGGAACCAGTGCAGCAGCAAGTTTTCCAGCATTTGCACCAAGGGACCCAACATGAGGTATGGCATGCAGCATGTGGTGGCTAGGGATCCAGCAGCAGCAATGAAGAACCCAGTATGTGCATACTGAAGATGGATCCAGTACAGGTGAAGCACCTTCCAGCTGCTAGGTAAGTGGTACTAAGGAACCGGAGGTGGGAGCAGGAAGAGAGGGGGTACAGATGGCGAAGGGGCAGGTAGTAAGGGGGCACATGAGGCAGGTGGGCAGGGAGTGAGGAGTTCCAGACATTGAGGGGTACAGATGTGGGGATGACCAGGTGGTGAGGCACCCAGATGAGGGGGCAAGTAGCAGGGGGGCACCCAGTGGGGTGTCAGGGAAAGCAACAGATTACTGGGGCTGACCGCCACTGACTTGCCAAAATTTAAAACCATAGGAATTTATGGTAAAGTGTGAGCGACAAATGGTGGCAGGGAAACACCCATGACAGATCACATAGAAAAAAGAGGAAGCAGCAGTACATAGGTGAAGATACGGAAAGAAATAAAGCACAGCTACAATATGAACTTTAAAATAAGGGTGATAATTATGCTGAAAAACAAATAATTGTGAGTCGGGAAGGAAATATAATGTTACAAATGCATATATGCATTGGTAGAAACAAGAGGAAATCTCAGAATGCCACCTCCATTCAGTGGTCAAAAAAGGCTCATTCTCCTGACATTGATAAGTACATTCTTAAGTGTGTTTGAGAAAGAGAAATGAATGCCAAGAGAAGGAATGCCAATCACCCACAAAGTGCTATGACTCAAGGCTTTAGAAATCACACAGGAATTGAACATTCTCCAGGAAAAATTTCCAGTAGGTAGTGCGTGGTATAGCCAAATGATGTGACATAGCAGCTTAGCCCTAAGATGAAGGGCATCTCTTGCATAAAATTTACCATTGGGCTGCAGCAAAAAAAAACCTTGTTGAATTCCAGCAGTACATTACTGGGCAAGTCATGATAACCTGTTGGACTAGATCAGTAATGCTGACAAGACTCCAGTTTATTTTGACATACTGAGCAATGTCACCATCAATGAGAAAGGTGAAAAACCCATAATTTAAAGAAATATAGGAAATGAAAAGTTGCAGATTACAGTGATGTTAGCAGTATTGGTGGATGGGAGAAAATTGCCTCTGTAATTTGAAACAGAAACTCTGCTAAAAGAAAAATTTCCTTAAAAATAGTGGTTTAGATGCCAGGAACAAGGACCAATGTCAAATGAACAGATGAATGACCAGTTAAATTTGTGATTCTCAACCTTTTTGATTTAAGAAACCCCTGGATAGATTCAAGGTACCCCTGAATAGACTTGAGATACCCCTTGGAAAATTCCAGATCTTAGCTTTCACTCTTTTTTTTACTATAGCAGCTTTTCTGTTGCAAAGAACTCAGAAAGACGAAAACTATGGATTTTTGTTTGAAATCTCTGGGTTTATCTTGTGAATCATATTTGCAAACCAAACTACTAACATTGTGGGGCATCCTGCAGCAGCTTTGAAAAGAACTCAAGGCACCCCAGGGTGTTGTGGTACCCGAGTTGAGAATCACTGGGTTTAATGTTTTGTAGAAACAAAGACCTGGGACACTACTAAAGAAAAGAAGAATGCTAATGTTAGATTCATTCAGCAAACATTTAACACTAGATGTGAAAGCAAAAAGTCAATCAATGAATTGTGATCTTAGAGTCAGACCTTGTGGTATGACATCTCAACTCTAAGTACAAGATGTTATAGTGAATAAGCCCTTTAAGGGCCATTTACAGTGCCAGTACTTAGACTGGCTCTTGGTAGGGAACCATGCAATTACACCTGGTGGGAAGATTAAGAAGCCAACTACAGCACTGCTTTGCCAATGGATTCAGACTTCTTGGGAATGGATATTTTCAGAGTCCATTATTAAAGGCTTCAAGTGCTGCATAAACAATGCCATGGATGGGACTGAAGACAATGTTTAGTGGGAAGATGAGGGAGATGGTACGAACAGTGAAGAGAGTGAGAGTGAGGATGCATGTGAAAGTGACCAGTTCTAAGTTGTCAGATCTAAGAATGGAGAAGCACTTACCAGGTTTTAGGCACCACCCAATGTAGATTAAAAGTTGATGTTTGAACTGAACTGAAGTTAATGTTAAATTTATGACTTACCAGTGTCAGTACAGTTTTTCTCAGTAGGTCTGTTAAAAACAAAAACAAATTTTACACCTGTGGCATCTAATTAGTGGGAGTGAGGGTCATTCTAAATTCAAGGTCATCTTGGATTCAGGTAAATATGGTGAAGCAAAATATGGACTATGAAGATACAGGGCAAAAAGATCAAATAAAATGTAAGTGGCTTCCTTTACATTTATCATAGGTAATGTAGTAGGTTTCCAGCAAAAGACATCATACGCTTTATTTAATTTGGGAGATCTGTATAAAAGTATAATACCACCCTTCTATGACTTGTCACAATCAGACAATTGCTAACTGAAACCACACTGTGATGGGGGCATGATTTATGATTCAGGTCCTCTCCTGGGGCTGAGGAGTCCTGGATTTGATTCCTGTTTCTGCTACATACATTCTACGTAAAGTTGGGCAAGTCACTTGCCCTATATCCTCAAAGGCTTTTATCTTCTATTTAGATATTTAATTCCCTTTGAAATCAATGGGAGCTAAGGCATCCCAATACCTTTGATGATCTGGGCATTAGTTTTGTGTAGGTAAAAGCAATCATACTGGTTCAGATCAAAGGACTAGTAAACAGTAGCAAGTAATAGATGTGTTAGATCAGGGGTCAGTGGGTGAGCCAGGGGGTGTCAGCAGCATTCTGGCTCTGGATGGCTGTGCCTGTACCCCCACTGCCACCCCCATTTGTACCCACACTGGAGCTAAGCAATAGGGAGCTGCACCAGTACTGGGAGTGGCTGGGAACTGTGCCTGCACTACCATCGCTTATCCCCACACCCTGGCTGTGATGTGGGTGCAGATTCCCACTGCCTGATCTCACTGCAATTCCCCAATGTCCAGCCCCATTATAGTAGTGGGCAAAGCCCCATTGGCCTACTGCCAAAGACCTCTGGCCCATGTTGGGCATTAGAAGAGGACTATAAGATAAACAGGACATGTATCTACCCTCCCAGTTACTAGCACTCATAGGTCGTGAGCTTATGGTTATATCCCTGAAGGTTTTGTTTAATAAACAGACCTTGATTTTCCTCCCGAGAACCAGTGCCAAGTTTGGGGATGAAGCCGCTTTCCATGCAGCTGTAAAGGCATGGTTGCTTCCCCCACCCAGGGACTGGAGCCCCACAGCTGCATGAGGAGCATATCCAGCCCTGAAATCAGCACTGGCTTAGGAGGAAAATCATGCAAGCCCTTCCTGGAGCCATTCCAGCACACGGTCCTGGGACTTGGACTGACTCATGACAGAGGAGGGACACTCTGTGTCTCACCAACCTGGGCTGGAAACGCAGGTGTGCCTCTGGCACCATCTTTCCCCAGCACCTCACAACCCCCACTCCAGCCCTGCACTCCCACATCTGTCCTACCTGTGGCTGACAGCTAGAGAGTTTGGGGGCAGGGTCAGCTAGGCACTTAGCTTCAGAAGCTAATCCGCCACTCCCTGCAAGGGGGGTTAGTGGGGAGCCCACAGCGGCCCCTGGGATGCCAGCAGACAACAACCTACCTTGATTAGTGAGCGGACCTGGTACTGACCTGGTTTGATTCACTGGTCCAACCTAGATCGTGTAAATCCGGTACCACATGGATCCAAGTCTTATCTTAGACTGGGATCCACCAGTTTTAAAGCAGTATATGTACCCCAAACTTCTGTTCTGTTATGGTTATAAACCAGTTTCCAATCACCTAAGCTGGAAAAAGTATAATGTCTGTACCCGGCCCTAAAAATAAATATTACCTGTTCAAAAGATGTGTTTACTAACATATAACCCAATTGAATTAATAAAATATTTGAAAATAATAAGACAATTTAAAAAGGAGGTAAATCAAATATGTGGGGTTTCTAGGTGCTTCTTCTCTACAAATTATAAAGTTTAGAAAAATAGGGGGATGGCATCCATCTTCCAACAAGAAAGAGTTTTCTTCTTTAAAAAGTCAAAAGCTGTGCCTTGTAATTGTATTTACAATAAACATTGTTTTAATAATATATTTAATACAAAATCTTCTTTGGAATATTTATAAACTGGATACTGTTTTTAGTTTCTGTTATTTTCTGAAATCAAACTTGTGCTCTATGCCAATAAGCTGAAAAATATAAATGTAGTATAAATATAAACATAGCTGTGTCAGTTGAACAAAACTGATAAACCATACCTTATGAAAACACAGTTATTAGTGGATGTTGAAGTCATACCATTGGCTTGAATTACTTCACTGTCTCTCTACACAGAACCATCACTTCATGTTACCTGTACTTTGAGCAAATGTTTAAGGATCATTTTCTCAGAGTTTGTTTTTTCCTCACATAGTTTAGTCACCACTTAATGTGGGAAAAAATATTATTAGCAGCTGAGATGCTTGTCTTCACTTTCTATTAACCTCTCTGATTTGTTTCATACTTTTACTTTCAGTGTAAGAATCTGACCCCAAAAAACAAACATCTGTCATTGATCTCCTACTCTTGGTTGATTG
Organism: Alligator sinensis; assembly: GCF_000455745.1. Taxonomy (NCBI): domain Eukaryota; kingdom Metazoa; phylum Chordata; order Crocodylia; family Alligatoridae; genus Alligator; species Alligator sinensis. The sequence goes on from NW_005842055.1 coordinate 1,185,126, forward strand.
TCTACATAACTTTGAAAATGAGTCAGATAATTATAGGACTAATATGCAGTCCATAATGAAACATTTTAAATACAATGGCTTCTGTGAAGCTTCTTGCTTCAGTAAGAGCTATCTATCTACATTGTAAGTTCTTGCTGCAAACTTATGCCTGAAATGGTTTCAGGCAGAGACTTTGAATTCAATTTTATCCAACCCAAGTCATGTATGGTTCTATTTGTGTTCTTCCTTCCTTAATATAACTGAATAAACATTGTCCTAAATGTCTCCCTATATAATTGCATCTTCCTGAAAACTCTGACTTTCAGGACTACATTTTCAAAGTGTCTGGGATGCTTAGACAGAATACAATGCAGGAAAGTGCACAGTTCAGCAATTATTTTCACTGATTTATTGGCATGCTTGACCTCAGGCCAGAAGTGTATATAACAAACTATAGACAGAAGGCAGATGCATAAGCTTACATGAGCCCAAGCTCCCAAACTATAGATACAAGCACAGATTTGGATGAGCAAACTGCAGTGGGTTTTAGACAAATGGGCTGCCCAATATTGCTTCACTGCACAAGCAGGAGAGCCACAGCTCAGCACAGATTTTTTCCCCCATAGCAATATGGGGAATTTGGACCCTGAATAGGATCCAGAGTCTATTACAGGTATGTTAATAACTATTCATATATTATATGCTGTAAGCTGTTTCCTTGATATTCCAGTCAAAGGAAGAGGTGAAAATTAAATGGAAAGGGTTGTGATTCATTGCTACTAACTGAAAGTGTCTACACAAGATGCTAACTACCCAGTAGCTAAATACTACTGTGCAGTAGCATGTCACAGCACAAACAGTGCTAATACACTACTGCACAGTATTATTAGGCTAGTGCACAGTAGTGTCAATAAAAAGGTGTGCACCAGTGCTACTGCACAGTAACTCTGTTTACTGTGCATTTATTTAGTACTTGATTATACAAGTACTAAATACTTGATTATACAAATACTAAATAAATGCACAGCAACCTCTGTGCAGTAGCATCTCTTGTAGACACGCCCACTGAGAACAAAATAGAACCAGTCAGACTTCAAACCATATTATCAGGATGTAGACACATTCCTTCAGTAGAGAGTAAAGAAAGCTAAATATTTTTTCTAGATTCTTTTGCCTGCCAATTAGTATCTCTTTTGCACTGTATGAAACTGGGCACATCTACACATGATATTAATGCAAGTTCACGCCAGAGTTTATTGCTCCCAGGCATAGCATTTACATGTGTGCCCAGGACCACAGCCCCAGCTGGCAGAGGTCAGACTGCCAGCCCAGACCTGCTCCCCCCAGCTCAACGTGCTGTGAAGGGTCAGGCTGGGGCACAAGCGTGCTACTGTGTGGGGCTAGCTAGCAGGCAGCACCCACATTGTAGTACCCTCATGCCGCAGCCAGCCCTGGTCACTGTCTACCTGTGTGTTACGGCATACTAAATAATTCTGCTGTAGGACAGTACTTGTGTCAGGTAGTACTATCCTACGGTGAAGTTAATTAGTTTATTCTGGTCTAATAAGGGTGCACATGTAGATGGTGATGCTTTACTGTGGAGTTAATTAGTCAACTCCATAGTAAAGCATCTTGTGTAGATGCACCCACTGAGTCTAAACCAGCTAACATTCATTTAGGCCCCATATTAGGCTAGAACAGCAGAAAGAGAACATAAAAATTCAGTTTGATGAATAAGAAATACAGAATACCTTACGTCCAATAAACATCAATATGTTCATAGTAGCCATGAAACAATAAAAGCAAATTAAAGGTAAGTAGTAGGCAAACATACAAGTTCCTAGAGATTTTAGTAGGAAACACAAATGGCCTTTTCACTATTTTCACTAAAAATCAGAATTTTGCCACAAACATTTTGTTTCTGGTCCTTGTTTTCATATACTGTCTCTCTTTCTCTCAAACTCAATGGGGTCAATTCCTCGTTGTGGAGTAACCACAAGCCAATTAGAAGTTAAATTGTTGAGCAGCATGGATCTAATTGAAGTCTCTACATTTTAACTGTTATTTTTAGTGTTTGAACCAAGCTGTAGCTCCACATAGGGTATAATCATGTTTATTTAGGAGCAATGTGTACCTTAGTGAAAAAAGCTATCAACAGTACTGCTTTTACCAAATAAGCATAGCCTAACAGTGTACTGGCTAGCTTTAGCTCTAGATTTCTGTTTTTCTTTTGTTATACAAATGTTTTACACTGCAAGCATGCTACCCTTACACTTTCATAATATAAAAGAGTGATCGTGCGTATATGTGCATGCATGTGCCTTAATTAAAGAAGTTGGATTTGAACCTTCCCCATTTAAAAGCACAAAACTTTAGCATCACCATCACTTATTTGCACTGTGGAAGCAACTAGAGGGCTGAACTGAATTATGCTAGGCAATATTCAACATACAGTGCATAGATAGGCTGAAGAGCTCACAATTTAAGTGAAAGAGGAGAGTTAATACATAAAAACACCAGGCAGACATTGAGGAGAATGGGATCAGCAGTCAAAGAATCATAGAAAATTAGGGTTGGAAGGGACCTCAGGAGGTCATCTAGTCCAGTGGTTCTCAACCTTTTTCATACCAGGACTCACTGTAAACATCAGTGGCCAGTCCTGACCCAGTGCCCCTCACTCCTGACCCGCTACTCCCAGCCCCAGGCCCCAGCTCCCCATGTGGGGCATGGGGGGGCAAGCAGCCCTTCATGGGCTGGAACTCTGCCAGCTTGCAAGAGAAATACCACAGTTTCCTGTGTTTTTTGTCTTTAAAGAAGAATCCATTTTTAAAGTTTGTTCATGACCCTTTTGATATATTTTTGCAACTCACTTTTGGGTCACGACCCATGGGTTGAGAAACGCTGATTTAGTCCAACCCCCCATTTAAAGCAGGACCATCGCCAACTATATCATGCCAGCCAAAGCATTGTAGTCACAGCATTCTAATTTGGTGTCATTTTTACTTTTTGGAAGGCTTTATGGTAAAGGAGAATTTTAAAGATTAATTTAAAGGAGGAAAATTAGTTAGACCCCAAGTGACAGGTAGGGGGTCAGGTATGTTGTTCACAACAACCAAGAAGGAAGACTTGACAGTCTAAAAATTCTGTTTTAATCACATTGAGCTTAAGGTGATGACTGAACATCCACAAACAGATGTCCGAGACATGGGCTGAGCTTTTAGTTTGGTCAGAAGGAATATGCCAAGAATGAAGAGGTATATTTGAGATTCAGCAGTATACAGATGATATCTGGAGGCTGTATTTGTGAAAGAGATTGCCCAATGACAGAAGGTACAGGGAAAAGAGCCGGGGGGTGGGGTTGGGGGGCACAAGATGAGAATTCTCTAAGACTCTCCCAGAAATCTGGAGTATGGATAAGGAGGATCCATTAAAGGAAATTCTGATATATTTCTTGGGGAAGTAGGAGGAAAACTGTGAGAGGAGAGTCCTGAAAACTGACAGAGCACCAGATTTGGACAAGAAAGGCATGGCAGACCATGTTGAAAACAGCCAACAAGTCAAGGAGGCTGAAGACTGAGCTACAAGGTCTGGCCAAGAGAAGTCATTAGAGACTTTGGTGAGAATCACCCTCTGAAGTTCCTGCCTTCAGTTTCTTTTTAGACCCTTTCAAATCTAATTCCCCTCCCTGAACTCTACTCAAATATTTATCTCCCTCATGCTCAGTTACGACATCCATTTTTTTTGTTCTCTACCCACACACCAAGAAAAATTTCCAGCTTCAAAAAGAGATCTTGCTTCTGCAATCTTATTCTGGCATGTTTCACCCATCACTTTTAGCTTTGTAATTGGAAAAGACTGAATTGTCTGATGACCTAGTATGATTTTCAGCACATTCTGACTTGTGATAAGAACAGACCGAATGACGAAGGAGATAGCTTAAGAGCTTTAAGAAGTTTTCAAGCCAGAAGTTACAGCCATAGCTGTGGATTGACTGAAATCCCACATCAGTCATCTAAGCTGTAGGAATGATAAGGATGAAGTGGGGTCATGTTTGTGTATTAAAATCCCCAAAGATCATATGTGACAGTCATATCTTTGGACACAGTTAAACTTTTGTTTCATTCAGTTATGTTCGGAATCAGCTTCAGTTTCCCTAAGAAACTGAAAAATCAGAAAAAATCAGCAATTTATCTTAGACAATTTAAGCTTGTCCATCAAATAAAATGTATGAGGTTGTACTCATTTGAAGAAAAATAACCTTATCTGGAATTATTTTCAATAATTTATCAACTATCTGCCTCTTGTCAAAAGTATTTTTTCTTTGAGTTTCAGTAAGAAACTCCCTCCTTGTAAAAATTTCCCAAACTGAAAATCTCCCAACTAAATCCCAGAAACCCAGCATTCATTCCTGCCTGTGGCAGGGTGTCAGGCTAGATGATCTGTTCAGGTCCCTCCTGACCCTAGCTACTATGAAACTATGAAATGAGACTGCAAAATATCAAGTCAAATAATGAATAAAATTCAATATTGGGATTCATAAAATATAACTATATATTGGAAAGTGTTCGAATGGCATCTTTGTGTAGTAAGAAAGATAGAAATATTATAGAGGTGCCCCTATGTGTTTCATCTCTTTCAGCTGAGGATCTTTTGAATTCCTTTCCATAAACCATGTAATAAATTTTACCTGGAACTGCCACTTATTCAAGGTTAACCAATAAGATGTTGGAAAAGACAAAAAAGACAAAACAAACCTAAATACATACAAAAAATGGAGTATTAAGTCTCAAAATTATTAAATGGAATTAAAAAATGACAAATAATTATTTTGAGGAATATTCTTCATTTATCGGCCAAGACAGCAGTTAAAAGCGTTTGTGCTTTTTATTGTAGCCAGTAGACCCAAAACAACATTTTACTATCTGCCAACTCCTCCTATAGATGGACATTGTCCATGTCTACAACATCTGGTGGCAAGTATCCAACCTGACCTTAATACAGGGGTGGGCCAAATACGACCCATGGGCCGGATGCAACCCACCAGGCCATTCTATCTGGCCCCTGGGGCCCCTAAAAAATTTAGAAAGTTAATATTTATCTGCCTCTGGCTGCCTGTCATGCAGCCCTTGATGCCATGCCAAAATTCAGTAAGTGGCCCTCTGCCCAAAATAATTACCTACCCCTGCCCTAAGAACTACTTCATCCTCCTACAACACTTAGCATGAAAAGCAGCCATTGGTGACATGTAGCCATGTACCCCCTGGAAGTACCAGCCACGAAACGGGAAGTGCTATAGGAAGTGCACTTCCAGTTTCACTGCTGGTTCAGTGGTTGGCTGCTGGGGGATCCCCCTCATCCCCCTGCCCCCCGGTCAGCTATTGGCCTCTGGGGGACATCCCTCCCATTGGCAATTTGGTGCCCCCCCAGACTCGGGAGGCACTGGTTGCCCATGAAAGCAGCCATCCAGTCCCCAACCTAATGGGCAATCCCACACAGCCCTCCATCACAAATCACAATATAGCTATCAAACTTTCCCCTGTGATGAATTCTCAGTAAGAAATTGCTGAATGTGGAATTACACCATTTAGTTTTAAGCTCTAAGAAGATCCAGTATGAAGCCTGATTCACTAGCTAATAGGATTTGACACAAACAGTAGAATTCTAAAGGGTCTGAGTTCCTGGGCCTATTAACAACCTAATAAGAGAATGATTGTACTTGGCATGTTGGTATCCTCCATGTAGACTGTCCCATCTTATCCTTATCTCCTATCTCTTTCAGCATATAGAGAATTGCAACAGACTGCAGAATACCATTGATGGAAAGCTGGTATGGGAAGCTGTGGAAGGAATAGCTTTATAGAAAAAAAATAAATGCAAATAGACAAAGGACAAAAATAATAAACAGAAATAGGGCTGCTTAGTGGAAGGTACCGGGCCCAACAAAAAAATTAGGTTTTATCAGATACCAGAATGGAGTAATTTAGCAAAACATTTGCCACGAGTTTTAGCTTTCCTTTATTCTAGAGATCCTGCCAATACCCCATCTGCCTCTGCTATTCCTGTTCATGGTCCTTTTTTGCCTCATGAGCCACCCTACAATTCCCAACAATGTATTTATGGCTTCTTCACCCCCACCCCCACCTGCCATTTTTTTCTTTGCACTCTCTGCCTCCTGCCTCAGCTGACTACGTCATGGTATTGGCATATTCCTTTAGTAATATGCTGCAAAAGTGTCTAACTTTATCTGTATTTAAAGACTTTCTAAGAAGAAATAGAAGGTTGCTGCTAAAAGGTTTACTTTTTTCCCCTAGCCTGTGATCCTCAGCCTCTGGTCTGGCATTAGTCATTTCATTAATAAATTCCAGACTCCTTCATTTCATCTACAAAAGGGAACATAAACAAAGAAAATCAGTAATCTCCATATTAAAATGAAGAGAAAAAAATTAAAATGGCCAGATGGTAAAAACCCCTCTTCTTGCACAGATGAAGATTACTGCTTAGGTACTATGGTGATAAGCACAGAGAAATGTATATCATTGTGAAAAGGGAAATATAATCACCTTGGGCAAAGCAGCACAAACTGGGGAAAGAGGGCATGAACAGATTCACCATCCCCTTGTGCAGGAGTCAGAAACAATCCCAGTCCTTGAACACATGAGATTAAATCCAAAAGAGTAATCAGGCATCTAACTTCCACTGTATGCATCTAAGGACAAAATCTGGGCTTTCAAAACTCCATTCAAACACCAGCCAATTCTGGAAGTCTAAGAGAAGAGACTAACGCATAAGTTAAAAGTGGCTGGGGCTTACTTCAGGGCAGGTGCTTTGCAGTAACTGTCCACATCATAAATTGAAGAGAAGCAATGTATCTTAGCTCTCAGTGAACCCAGGCTAAGATACCACAGTTTAGATTTCACTTACTGCAGGAAAGGAGCAGGTAAATGGACAATAACTGCAGAGCAGATGACACACTATAAGTCCACCTTCACCCTTTTAACTTCTTGTAATGTATTTATTTCTCCATAAGCTTACTTGCTGCCAGCAAAGTTCCCAGCAGAATGCTTGTTTCTGTTTCACCTTGGAAGATGCAGGTTCAACTCCCCTTAGAGAAAGAAGAACTAAACCCAGATCTCCCACATTCATGGATGAGAGCTCTGACCACTAGGCTACTGGGTAAGGAGGCTGTCTTTCTGTAGCTGGTTTAAGTGCCAGCTGTATTTTCAGAGAAAGAGCTGGGTTCAATACCTAGGTACCAGATCTTTCATGGCTTGGGTGAAACATTTGGCTAGCCTAGGTAACTCAGTTTTCTGGCTTTTATGTATCTCATCCTTAGGTGCCTAACTTCCCCATTCATTGAATAAAGTGCTGAGGGACCTGGGGCTGTGGATGCTATTTGGTGGTCTGGTACCTAAAAGCTCATTGAGCACTGCGATGCCTAAATCCTTTTGTGGAGCCTGCCTCAGAAATGAAATGTCTGGACACTCTAGTAAAGCTGGTAACATTTAAAAACCTGAATGTATGAGGTAAGCTGCAATGTATCATTTTGTCACAAAAAGCAGCAATAAAACTTATCAGCTGATGGTTTTCCTAACTGAAGGGGAATCCTGTCCTCCTGTGTACAGAATTCCCCTTCAGTTGGGAGAATGTTGTAGGGGAAGGAGGCCTGCCCAGTGCACTGCCACACTTCGGTTAACTCTGATTGCTGCCATGGACATTATGAGCATGTCCAGATGAGTGTGCATGTGCAGTATGCTTTGCCACAGATGAGTCTCAGCACTGCACACTGCATCTACTGTACATGCAGGCGTTCCTCGCACTGCTAATTTGCAGCATGGGTTTGCGGGGGGGGAAGGGGTGTGGTTGACACCGGAGATCCTGGTGTCAAAAAACCCACACTAGTATAAAGCGGGGTGGCACACATGGTGGCAGCTTGCGCTACCTGAAATGGAAGCCTGGCCGACCTGAGCCACACTCTGGCTGCCACCCAGGTTCCTTGCTGCCAGATCACTGCATCTGGAGTCCTGGGAGACCGCCAGGACAGGCTGCTGGGACCAGGTGTTTCCCCACCCTAGCCCAGGTGTTCCTCTACCTCACCCGGGGCAACTTGTTGTGTGCTAGAGCTCATGTGCTCAGGACGTTCCCCAGAGACAAGCAGCAGCGGTACGTATTGTGCTGCTGCTATTTGTCCCTGGGGAAAAGCATGTGCGTGCTCATCTGGATGCCTCCTATGAATTTAGTGGAGGAAAGATGACTGGATTAAGTGAACCTCTGTCACACATGGCTTGGAAAACCTGAGGGAACTTACTGACCCAGAAATGCTCTTTCACTAGATTTATTCCCACCATTTGAACAGTCAATCTTTGAAACAGTAGAGAGGTTTTAAAGAATGATGGTCATAGGGCAGAAGTAGAATATTAAGTGGTTCTCGCATACAAAATTCCGGAACTGACAGACCACTTCAAAACGTTACAGAGTCAGAAGCATTTGATACCAATTTGGCAACATTTTTATGTACTTTAATAATGAAGGTCAAATTGCAATCAAGACTGCAGCATACAGTTAGAAGTTCAAGGATATCACTAAACACATTTAAATCAATAAAATTTAGAACATCTGCAATAGAGAAACAGAAAGTGCTTCTGACTTGTTGCTGCCATCTGATGCATTTATAAAATAGCTGTGGTACAGTACTACTGCCTCTTTGGCAACAGGCATTCATCGTTCTATTGAGACCAATTATCTTGTGTAGCCAAAAGACAAGAGATTTGATTAGATAATAAGACTGCAGTTGACTGGGATATTTTTTACAAGAATTACATGGCATAACAATCCTTTATCTTAAGTTATCTAGAAAGTCTGGCAGCTCAAAAGCAAGTGCCAGACCAGATTTAGTGGACTAGACAGTATCTAAAGCTCTTTTTACTAATGATATTATCACATTTTAAGAATCAATAATATAACCAACAACCTCTGATATCAATAGTAACAGTTTTTTGTCTTCTGGAAAGAGACTCGTATGAAAAGAGATTAACAAATTACAGGAAAACTTTTTTTTAAAACCAATTGATTTGCAATTTTGTGCTGTGAAGTCTCTGGTTAGTAAGTACTGTAAATGAAGTATTAATTTCACTCCTTAAAACATAAATTAATGCACCTTAGTGTTTTGGAGAGCTCTCTAAAGACTTCTACCAGTGCATCTCATTGTTGTACTTCTTTAGAGAGAAAAGGGATGGTCACTCAAACTGCATTATGTGGAGATGGAGGCAGGTAGGCTAACAAAATTAATTTACTAGTGTTACATCAACTCTAAAGTCTCTGCAACACCATTTACTGCCCTTGTACTTTAAAATGCTTTCACTATGCTTTCATTGGCTTCCCCTTAATTTTTAATATCATAAACGTCAATGTAATTCTTGATACAACTGACCACACTACGAGACTTGAAAGCTTTATTAACAATTATAGTTCTCTGCTTGCTCATTTATCCTTTTGTACCATATATGTAAAGAAAATAATTTATTCTGAATTTAAAGAAAAAAATCACTTCAACTATTATCTGTTTCTAAGGGTTAACATAAACCAAAACTGTAAGTCTTTCTGATCTATACCTTCTGTACCTTTCTTCATAGGCCTGGTCCAATAGCTTTCCTCATCACATTCTTCTTTCCTCTGAAGAGGCTCAAACACAGGGAAGATTTGTGCAAGAAGCAAAGGTATGAATTTACAGGGCATGAGCTACATCTGACTAATTTCCCATGTAGACCCTCTCAGTGTCTAAGAGTGCCTTTGTCCATGGTAGCTTACTCCATTTTCAAAGAGGAGAAGCTGTCATAATGTAAATTGACACTAGGTTTCTATGCACTATGCTTCTCTTGCAGATAAGCCTTAGGCCTGCATCCACCTTCTGAAAATGTGCCTTCTCTTCAGCAGGCTCTCCCTCTCCTCCAGTCACAGCAAACTTCTAACCATCTTTCCTAAAACTTGCCTATCAGAAGTGTGTGTCATTTCTCCAACCCTGACACCTGAAAAAAAATCCAATTACAATCAATTATTATAGCAGTCAAGACTCCACACAGCAGTAATCTCCAATCACTCATTACTCAGCCTTGCCCCTCTTATACCTATATTGTCCCCTTCCCTCAGGTCACTCTAGGTTAAGATAGCATCACAGTCTGATCTGGGGACATATCTGGGGCAATTCTTCATGATTCTCGGTGACAACTGTCTCTACTTAGTACAATATCTCTGTTGTAACTGCTGCACACTGAACTTATCAAATGCAATCAGATAGTATTTATGCTTCTGAGCTACATTGTCATATTTTGAACCTATACTTTCAGAGATGAAAGGCCAACTAACACACTACAGGTCACTCACATCATACACGCATTTAACTTACGCAAATTCAACTATACGCAGGGTGGGAGGGGGGCCAGGGCTTGAGTTTGCACGTGACGCTGCCGCTTACCTGGAGGCCCATTATGGTAGTGACGGCCACTGCCTCCAAAACCTCCCGCTGTCGCCATGGAGCCGTGCCCAGAGGTGTGTGGCCGGCCATCAGGCGGCAAAGGCAGCAGCAGCGTGGTGGTGGCCGTATGGCACACAGTCATCCCCACCACCACCCCGCGCTGCGCCGCTGCCATTGGCTGCGCAGCTCTAAGCATGGCGCTGCGTGCAAACTCAAGCCTTGCCCCCCCTCCCAACCCGTGTATAGTCACCGATTTTCTCCTTACGCGATTTTCACCTTACACACTGACTTCAGAACCTAACCCCTGCATAAGATGCGACTCCACTGTACATCTCACAGCCTTTCCAGAGCTGCAAGAAAAATCTACACTTGCATTGGATTGGTTTTGATTCACAGCACTGCATTTACGTAACATGGAACCTTCTGGAAATGTCGGGGGTGGGGGTTGATTCCGTTATCACTGAGGATTTTTCAGATCTCAGATCAACTCAGGTCAAAAAAGTCAATTCAAATGTTAAGAACACAAAAAAGAAACCCAATACCACCCTAAATTGCAACATCTAAGACAATATAAAAATGAAATAAGAGTTAAAATGGGTTATTTCATTTAGGTCACAGAGGGCTTTTCTTTCACATACACTTATTCTTGCTTTTGTTACTGGCCAGTGAAATAGGGTGAGTGCTCAAACTGAAACATTCTCGCTAGACTACAAATAATGTTGTTTTTGATCTCATGTGGTAAAAGCACCTGAGCCAGAAATAGGGTTAACCATTCTTTCCCCATTATATAATACAAGTTGCAAAAAAAGTAGTGCCGTAAATCTTCAATCTGGCAAGACCTGTATGGGCAAAAATAATGATTTCTCTTAGCATGCCTCCCTTTTAAATATGATGAGTTTACAGTTTGAAAACAGGAACCATCATATACCTAGCAGACTATGATTAATTTTTTTTTCTTGTAATGAGGGATAGTCTTTGGATGAGGAGGACAAGGGGAGATGTTTACTGCACTGAGAGCTGCCATATCCAATTGTCTGAAAATATCTTTAAGTTTAAGTAAGGTTTAAGTAAGGCTATCACATCCTTATCTACAGTCCTAGCTAGATGAAGTTCCAAGAAACCCAAGGAAAGGAGAGTATAAAGGGTTTAAGAAAGAAAGGGAAACATATCCTGGGAAGATGGTGAAAACTCATAAGCTGAATATACAGCTAAATATTGCTATATAGGCACTGAGGTTTTGTTAATATATTACATTTTATTCTTTATGCCTTAAGTAAAGTGGCCAGAGTGTAATCTGGGAAATGGTGCCATCTCCTTAAAAATGTGTTTGGCAAACAACTAACACTGTAAGATCTTTGCAACTGCAGCTTCCAGGAATGTCATATTTGGGTGCAGACAACAGTGCTGAAAACTTTTAAATGCTGGTAAGGCTAAATTGTTCCTATGCACATCAATGAAATGAAGAACAGCTTCCACAGAACTTAAGGTTTTTTTCTATTGACCTCTTCTATATGTTTATCTCATGGACTATTTTATGTAAAACAAGTCATCAAAGGGAAGGAAAGCCTGACTTATTCAATATCATTGTCATCAATCATCCATTTATGTAGTTTGGTCTACAGCCAAAAGAAATTACTTTAGTTTTCTGATGGTTTATGCTCAGGCATTCCTTTTGACAAAAAAAAACCCACCTACAATTCTTTAACATTTACTCTAAAACCCAGAGAATTTTAGAGATGGTAAAACCATGTTATCTGCATAAAGAACTAATTCTGATTAGTCCAAAATTCATCCACCCATTTGGGAAAAATACCACAGTTCATAAAGAGAAATATTGAAAAGGAAATAAGCCAACAGAAAACAGCCCTGACAGAAACTCTTTGTGATAGGAATAGAGTTGGTTAACTTTCTGCCTCATCTTAGCCCTGCCATCTTTGACTCTAAAAGGCTCTCAGAGGAGAGTAGCTTGGACTCTATGCCAATCCTCAAACATTTTTTTCAGAGTGGAAATTTGTCAAGAGTGAAAAAAAATTTCAAAGTAACAAAACTGCATTCATGTTTCCCCTGAAAGAAAGCAAATCAAATAGTAAGTACAATATTCCATGTTCATAGTTAAAATAATTACAGGACCCTCTTTCACTTCTACCTCATTTGACATTCAGGGTACATACAGATGTTTAGGGAGGTTAGATCATGTTAAAAGTGGCCACCTAATCTGAGTTCATCCACGTATAGACCCTACACTTAGATCCCCAGTTAGGTCCAATTAAGTGCAAACTGTACAGAAGTTAAATAAAGTTAGATTGGTCTCAAAATGGCTGACCCAATCTAAGTTAACTGTATCTCCAAGCTGGTTTAATTTGGATTGGGTCCAGCAAGACTGATATAACTGAACTTCTGTACAATTCCCAGCACAGCCCCAGGCCCAGCTGCTTGTCCCAGGCCCAGGGCTGTATTTTTCCTATGTGCCCCCAGCACTGAGTTATTTTTATCCCTCCCTGGCCCTTTGCCCATCCCCCACATGGACAACCCCCTCCCCATGAACCAGATAACACCCTCCCCCGCAAACCTCCATTGCACATGCCATTCCTGATGCCAGTTTAATTGGCCTTTGCTGGTGCCAGGAGCTAAGGAAGTAAGTCAGGGTGGGAGGACAGGTGAGCGGGACTGGGGAGTAGGTTTGCCAAGGGGGGTTGTTTGTCTGAGGGTGGGGAAGGATGGAGGGACTAAAAGTAGCCCCTGGGCTGGGATGGGAGAGAGCCCCCACCATCCTCCCAATCCTTCCTGCAGACTACACTTGCCCCCAGTCCTCCTGATCACCCCCAAAGACCCTGCTTGCCCCCTGATCCCTCCAATGCCCCTACTAGCTCCCCCATTCCAACTTACCTTAGATCAGGTGGCCATTTTTAACTCAATCTAACTTCCCCCTAAGCTCCCCAAATGTCTGTACATACCCTCACTCATAAGATGTCCCCCAGGCTTCATCTTTATTTTTATGATACTAATAATTTTGATTTTCTCTTCCTTTTGTTAATCTGGTAACATGACAACAGGAAGGCCAATGAATAGAAGTATCTTACTGACTGACCAAATGCTTTAGCTGTCTTTCTGTAACCCAGACACTGATTATAAAACTGCACAACAGAAATACTGTCATGTCTTGACCAAAACCAATATCTTATTAATATTGGAATGATATAAATACACTTTTTAATTAAACAATACACACTTTTACCAGTATTACAACATTTCTTTTTCTTTGATGCATTGTTCTTGTTCCTTGCTTACTGAGCCTAACAATTTCTAATCCCCCCTCCCCCCAGAAATCTCTTGTCCAGCAAATCCTTCAATAAAGAACATAATTGAGTCACATAACACAATTTCTCATTCCATAATTAATTGCCAATGGAGTTGGCATGTGAAACGTTCAGTCAATACTAGTGAAGTACACTGAAACTGAAACATAAGAAATGTTAAAAATGCAGCATAAAGCTAAATTGGGTCAAACAACATGTCTCCCTCCACAAGAATTCCTTTGTGTGATGTTGTAGGGTAGTATTACAGATCTACTAATCCTATTGGCAACTAGCACAACAAACAATAATGAATCAGAGTCCTAACATGGGGCAAAGGATGTGAAGTTGGACCAGCATTCAGATCCAGATGAGATTTAAACTTCACGGCTCCATTTCAAAGAGAAATGAGAGTTTGGGATTGAAACAGGATTCAAAGGCACCACTGTCTTGAACGAGTCTTGCTGACTTGAATGATGGACATTTTGCACAATCTGTTTTTTTTAAATAGGTATCTTATATGGTTTTGTGATTTTTCTACCATACCCAATTCAAAACTCAAATACAGGCTCCCTCCCCTTTGTGATTTGATTATGAGCCAACTGATCAGATCGTAAGATTTTAAAATGGCACAATTCCCTCCTAATTTACAGAGGTTTGGATGCAAAATTCTAGTTTTGGTGCATCTCTAATTGCCACACTTCACTATGGCCATTTCAAATTTTACATCAGTTGTTTCAGTTATCAACGGATTGGTTATTTACTCAAATTGTCTGCTAATAGAATCACAACACATGTGGATTCACATGGTCAGTGACTCAGCGTACCTTGGAATGCCTATCTAAATAAGCCCCCTTTCATGCAAGTATCCAGGAGTATCTTTCTGAGACTCAAGATCATGGCTAGTGTAAACCTCTACCCATACTAATTCTCACATGCAAGTGTAGTAACCAAAGCACTAAGTCTCACATCTCAGCTAGCAAAAGTATTAACAGATGAGTTAAACTGAATGAAATAAACTAATATAAGGGGATTAACATCCTCTTTATAGAGAACAATGAACTTGATTCTGTTTTTATGGTCCACATTTGTATTTTACCACAAAGGCCTGTGTATGTACTGGCGCTGCACAACTTATGCTCCTACAACTATACTGTACTCCCTGCTTTTGTATATTTGATACACGCTCCTTTAATTCTTGTGTTAAGGAACTCTTAACACTTCTGTTTACCTTTAATAAAAAGTTAGTAACTAAAAGAGGAAAGCAAACCACAAAGTCTGTGAAACAGAAGATCAAAGGACCTGCCCAGAACTGTCTTCACTATCAGTTTTTCAGTTTCCCTTAAGCATTATTAAAAGCTTTAATTAGGGACACAAATCAGGCACAGAAAAAGAACCAATACAAGAAACAGTACAAGGTAAAAGCAGCAACAAACATAACTTTGGATTACTAGGGATGTAGCTGTTTTGTTTAAACAAGAAACGTGACTTACAACATAACCTAAAGGAAACAGAATATTTAATACTATTACACCTGTGCCTTTCATTAGGAATGAAATAATTAGAAGTTAGGCCACCTGTATGGATTTTTCCCACCTCAAATAAGATCAAGGTTCAATTATCCAGAGACCTGAATCTAATGAATTAGAGGAGACTAAAGAACAGCTTAAGCAGGTGGTTTAACTTTTTCATTTTTTTTTTTTTTTTTTTTTTTTTTTTGTAGTTAAACAGTTTTCTGTGTAGGCTTCCTTCCATAAAGCTTTTCACCTGCTGTCTCAGGTCAGTGCTTTCATGTTTCTGAAATACGCATATGCTGCTTACCATGCAGGATCAACAAGGTTAACTATAAAAAAATAAGCTATTTCTCAGGCTTTCCCCCCAAAACTCTGGGTGGTTTGGGGTTAGAAGCATAAGTAGTTAGGAGCAAACAACTGTTTGAAACCATTTTTACACACATAAGTATAGTTTTTATTACTTGTTTAAGGCAAAAAAATACTATTTGCATGCTACATGCCAAGTTTTGTGGTATTGATAGATGTTAATATTAAAAATAGTGCTAGTGCTCTTGCTGTATTGCTTCTTGGCAATATAAACCCTGAGCTACAAGAGATAGCAGTTTCAAATAGCTAGCAGTGGATTAGGGCCCCTAAATTCTATTATAGTCTAGTTTTGGTACTGCTCCTGATTTAGGACATTATCCCACAGCAGGAGGAGACATGTTCTGTAGTAATTAATTGCTTACATTTTGTTAAGGCTTTAATTCAGGAAAGCCTCTGAGCACCTTTAGTATGACCTTATGCCCTATTGAAGTAACTAGAACTTAATCACATACTTAAATTTTTAAAAAGGATAGTTCCTTGCACTGGAACCTAAAATAATATGAGATATTTAAAAGTTTAAAAAAGGGAAATCTAGAGAACATGATTTTGATGTAAGATTAAACTATGAGACTACCAGGAAACAAACAGTAGGGAAATAGGGAAAACTGCACTGTGTACTGTCCTCTCCCTTCCCCACATGCCAGAATTACCATGGCTTTGCATAAATAACATCCTCATCACAAATGTAAGAGAACATGTTACTGGTATGAAAAAAGATGGCTCTCTTATGAAGGATTTATTACTGACCTCTGGAAACACTTCTTATTCAGGGAGATAGTGATTTGTCTAGAACAGAGGAGTCAAAGTCATCTGGCCCTGAAGGCTGGATGAGTGGTGTGGGGGCAGTCCACAGGCTGGATGAACGATGTGTGGCAGGCCCCACGGGTGGGCCCCTCAGGCTGGATCAGGTCCAGGGACCCAATGCTTTCCTCCCCCCCATCTCCACCACATGCTGGATCCAATACAGGCAGTGCCTGCTCTAGCAGACACAGGCATCGTATGTAGTGTCTATCCCAGACTGGCTGGAGCAGGCACCATGTGCAGCATGGTTCTCTGGCCAGCCAGAATGGGTGCCATGAGTGGTGTGCACCCTGGGCTCTGCACATGAGGCTGATCTAGCATGCACCATGTGGCTTTTGGGCCATCTCTGGACTCAGAGCACACTGACGGCTGGACAATGGAGCTCCATGGGATGGATCCAGCTAGTGGGCCAAATGTTTTGACACTCTTAGTCTAGAAAATAAAAGTTCAAGAATATAAGAATCTAAAAAATAAAACAACAAGCCTAAATTACGACAAGCAGAAAAGAAGAAAGATGTAAAGACAGCTGGAATAATTTTCCATTAAAACTGTGTGTAACAATTTTCCATTTAACAGCTTCTCCTTAGAACCCTGAGACTTATGTGATGATGAATAAAGCAGGCCGTCGTCTAGTGGTTAAACCACAAGATTAGGAGTCAGGAATCCTGGAGTTTTATTGTTGGCTCCACTAAGGATTCACTATGGGGAAAATTTATCCCTGGCCTGAGAACTGAGGGCTTGTGCATGATTTAACTTGGAGCTTGTCTATTCTATATGTCTGTATTGTCCCAGTGTAGCACCAGGGAGTACCACACTCAATTATGATGTGTCTGTTCTGAAAATGCTACCTCCCAAACCCAGAAGTACAGCACTAAGTAAGCCAATATACTCTACTGAGAGGCAGAGCTTAGTGGAGAATATGCAGTGCTGCTCTAAGTTGGCTACCCTACTTCCGGTACGAGAGAGAGTTTTCATGGAGGGTGCACGTTGTGTTTCAGTACCACTGTCTTAGTACTATAGAGGGAAATACAGACATGCCCAAAGTATGTGAATTTTACCCTTCAAGAACATTACTTAATATCTCTACTACTTTAGTGTAAGCAATGAGTTAATGCCTCCTTCATCCTAGGTTCCCAAAATGATCTGATGGTGTCTTTTATATTGCTTTGTCATCTTTTTCTGAATAGTTCTTAGAGTTAGAAGATATATAAAAAGTAAACAGGAACAAAAGGCCACCCATCCACTAAAACCCAGTTTATGGGTGAATTTTACCACCAAAAAGAGAATAATTTCCAAAATAGGAGATACATCACTTACTATTTCAGTCTCCTGAAAAATGGAGAAAAACTCTATATGAAAGAGGGCCCAAATCATCATTGGCATAACTTGTAGAAGTCAATGAAAGAATGATAATTCTCAAACTGCAGAAATGCTGAATTCCCACATCCCAGCACCTCTGAAAGAAAATGAGCTTAGAAGACACTAAGCACCCTAGTTCTAATCACATAAAATAGTGAAGCATTATGTTCAGCTTTAAGCATACAGAAAGTTCCACTGAAATCAGTAAGGTTTAACTCAAGCTGAACTGCATCTAGAATCTTAGCATCTTGCAGGAGCAAACCTAGAATCAGATTGCTTATTTAGATCCCTAACTTTAGCAAACTAAGTGTGAAAATGTTGATCTAAAGTATGCAGATGCCAGTTTACAGACTTTCAGATCTCTACTCATACCCAAACTCACATGAATACTTTTGCTCACTCCCTCCACAGAAGCCAATGTCAAAGCTCATATTGACAGGTGCTGGATTATTCTGTTTTTTTAATATCAGAAAAATATGAGGATGTTATAAAACATATATAACATATATATCATGAGATAGATAGATAGATAGAATGTTATATATATATATATATAGAGAGAGAGAGAGAGAGAGAGAGAGAGAGTAAACATAGAAACAACATTTTTGAATCCATCTCACACCCCCCAAGGTTAAAGGGTATTTGTATTCAGAGGTTTTAAGCCTTAGCTAATCCATATTCAGATTCCCAAAATCATCCCATACATGCATATACTATCTAGCATCTGGAAGTGCTGCCCCAGGCCTATATTCTAACCCAGAGGAAGAGATTTGTTTAACTCTGTCCACATCCATGACAGCCTTTTTGTGTTCAAAACAATCTCTCCATTAAGACTCTTAGTCTTTGAAACCAGGGATTGTTTTGTAGACAATGTTTCCTATTGTACAAAAAAAAAAGGATATTCTTCACACACACTGCCATAGCAATCTCCAGAACTCCTGGAAGTAATTGTGCTTCTAGGAAAGACACAGTGGAGTAAAAAGAGCTTATTGCTACAAAATCAAAAGCTAAATGATTGAATATTTTATGATGAGTAGGCTGGTCCTCTGGCCTTTTCATATCTTTTATTTGTGTTTATTTATTTATTTTTATTATTAATTATTTTTTATTATTTTTTGGATTCTGGAGCCCCCAGAGAAACCAACTTCATTTTGTCCATGGCAGATCTGCCCCCTGCTGGAACCTTCTTGCTATTTGAGAAACATGCAGGACCAGGAACAGGTGAGTTCTGCAGAGATTACTTTTGCCTCACACAATAGCAATCACATTAACTTAAAATTCACAGAAGGTGGAAGAGGATAAGTCTGAGGTAGAAAAGAAAATGTGACAGTTGTCTGGAGAGAAAGAATGAGTGCAGGTGAAACATCTATGGCCCTGCTCCCAAGAAATATGTGCAGGAGAAAAGGAAAGGGCAATACTTAAAACAGAAAGTTAGTGGGAACTGAGGGTAAGCCTAGTACTGAAGTTGGCACAGAGTCCCAGAATCCTTCCTGTTCTCTGTGCTTAGCCTGTGTAAGAGGCAGGACCATCACTCTGCTCTTTCCCCTTAAGATCTTTTTTTCTCTCTGTGTTTTTATTCACTTTCACAAGGGGTATGAGTTTTCCCTGGTTGTGGACACCATTGCTCTCAGAGGAGGCTAGGTAGGGAAAAAAAGGGCTGAGTTCTCTGTTGGTGGCAGATAAAGGAAAAAGAGCAGAACAGTAACTGATTATCAAAATGCTTATGCAGGAGAAGCAGGATAAAGTACAGCATTCCAGAATAGTCTCACTCCCTATCACCTAATTCCAGATTCCTGATAGCCTACAAAATGTGCATCCATTTTTGGGGTGCTTCTGTCCTGCCCAACCCCAGCTGCCTAAGAGGAACGATAACTGTCCCCCCTGGATAGCTGTTTTCTTAAGCACATGTGATTTCTTTCCTATTCACCACACATTCTTTGGAGATAGTGGTATAGATGCTATTTTCCCTGACCTTGCTTTGCTACATAATGTCTCATCTATCTTGCTTTCAACTGAGCTGCTACTATTGTTTGAAGCGGTGTTTTCTTTTTCAGTTTATCTCTGCTATGCCTTCCTGACGTAGCCACAGGCCCCAGGCCTTGGATACAAGTCTCATGAGAGTATAGCCTTCCAAAAGGAAAAAGAATAGGACTTTCAGGTACCCTGAAGTCTTATATAGTCTTCAGGTACCCTGAAGTCTTATATAGTCTTTTTGAAAAATATGTTTTGAAGAAGAGAGACCAATATGGGTCATTTTATTTCATTTTTCTGAGTGAGGCTGGTTATTCTATCTGCTCCATATTGTTGTACTGTAAAATAAAATGGTAGATACAACTGTGCAGATACAATGTGGAAAATATATCTGACAGTGAGACAGAAAGGTTTGACTAAGAAATGGTGAAACCATTAGTGAGTTAATGAGGACATCCCTAACAAATATGAATAAAACCTTCATACCACAGCATTATGTCCTCTGCAAACTTAATACAAAATCTATTTGTGGAGATTGTTATTTTTCAGTTGCAATGGTATTTCTTATCCATTCACCTGCAAGGTCAATTTAACAAGTCCAAACATAAAGGGCTCAGAGGAAGACAGTATATTCAGTTTAAAAAACCCCCAAAACTCTTCAAGTACCTAAAACAGTTTCTTTCTAGAATAATGTGACTCAAGTCTGGTAGCTCAGATACATCCTAGAATGGAGAGCTACATGGGTCTTCTTCCCAATGCTATAAAATTTCTATTTCTAGATGTTATTGACCACCAGATACTGGCTCTTAAGACTGTTGATGTTTAAGGTTTGTTGATTATATCCTACTCTGCACTTTTGTCCAGTATAATTTTTTGGAGAAAATCCTATATTGCATTGTAGGGGAAAAATAATTTTATGACTGGAAGTTTTAAAAGAAGCAAAATATCTATCCGAAGCTGCATTTTCATATGCATTTGTATGTACAATACATGGCATTGGTATCATCCCTGTACAAATGTGTGGGTGCATCTTCACGTGATGCTACATTGTGGTAGGAATGCTCTACGACAACGTAGTATCCACAGACATCTACATGTGACCAACAGCTACTTTGCCATAGCAACACACTCCTCCATGCTGCTACAGCTGCTAAAAATAACCGTGTGCTATGCATACGGCACAGTATGGGCTGTTACCGTACCATGAGTTAATACTTCCAAAAGGAAGTACTAAATCAAAGCACAGTAACAATGTTGCCATACTGGCATGTGTAGATGCACCCTGCTTGTACAGGTTTCCCTTGCTTTATGAGGGTTCTGTATGTGTGAATTCGCTCTTATGCGATGACCCTTTTTATATAAAAAAATGTGTTATGTGAAGTAAATTCAATCTTATGCGATCGGTGTGGTGGAAGCCTACAGTCAGCTGCTTTGTGTGGTGCAGTGTGAGAGAGTAGAGGAAGAAAAACAATAATTCATAGGCAGAGGAATAAAAAATTATTTGGGGGGAGCCGAGCCAGGTGGTGGTCGGTGCGGTACTCCAGGAGCTGTGAGCCATGAAGCCGCCCAGCAGCAGCACCTGCAGCCGCCACTCAGGGCAGCTGGTGCCTGTGCTTCTGGAGCTGCAGCTGCCCTGGGAGTGGTGCGACAGTCAAGGGGGTCAGTGTAGTTGAGGTCTTGGAACGTATCCCTACTTGTTACATTGTAAAGTGAGTTCCCTTTATGCGAATTCAAGTTATGCACTGTTTTCCAGGAACGCATGTACCACATAAAGTGAGGGAAACCTGTATATAAACTCTCCAATACAGCAGTTTAGAAAACATCTTGAATGACAGTGATGGTGGAAGAAGGTTTCCTCAGATGACCTTTTTACTTTTTAGGAAGCATGCAAGGTAGGAAGCTCAAAGCACTGCTTTTCTCTGCTGTGCTGTTTAGTACTACAGGCTCAACATCATACCAAAGAAAAAAGGAGCAGAGGTTCAGAACTACAGCAAGGTTAGCATAGCACCAGAGTTACCTGAATTAGACCTTGTTGCTGAAGAGGACATCTCAGGTGGAATGCAATGAGACTTTTCTTCAGGAAGCACAAGAGAAGCATAAGGGAAAATCAAGACATCCTGGGTTGCCTTTGTGAGTTCCAGATCTTCTTTTTGCTGTCAGATGTCCATCACAGATCAATGGTCCTCATTCCAGTGATTAGTGGGATCATTTTTGCATAGCAAGCTATCTATCATGGACAGACAGTTGTTTGAGAGAAAGAGAAACTGAAAGGCAAAACAGTTTCTAAACATCACAATTTTGCCTAGTGGAAAAGGTACCAAATAACAACATTTTCAGGCTTTGATACCTAAATATAATTCATCTTATTTTTAGTGTGCTACGCACCTACAATGTCAGACATCATGTGACCTAAAAGTGCTCAGCATCTTCACTTGGCAAGTAACACCACTTTTACATAAGTACTAAAATAGTGACTTCAGAATTTTCCTAAAGTTAAATTCTTGTTTATACGTGTGTACCCAGGCTTTATGAAGCAGGCAGATGAGGAAAGAAGGGATCTAGTACTACCCAAAGTTAAGCTTTCAGAGGAGTTTCCTATATGCAATGTTAAAAAACATATGAAATGCTAGTGATTGAGTTAAAAGGACTAGAGCATCATTCTGAACTGCCAGAAACAGTCTACTGAATGCTGGTAAGGTAGATGTAAAAGTAAAAAATTATTGCAAGAGAAATAATTTCTTATAGAGCACTGCAATGTGCCTTACACTGTACAATATAGATGAAGGCTCTTGGAAAGTAAACAGATTTAACCCTTTAATGTGTGTCTGAAGCAGCATATGATAGACTTCAAACAAAAGTGTGCAGGGATGTGGAACCTATTGGTTTAGGTACTAGAACACTAAATGTGTGGCCTTATAAAGAGTTTCAATTGTCAAGTAGATGCTAAAGACAAGCGGGTGTTACATCAGATCTGCCTTGGTGGACTGTACAAGAGAGGAACAGAAATATGCAAGAGATAACATTCCCTCTCTATAACTGTATACCCAATATGAATTCTTCTTAAAATGACTGATTTATCACAACAGCTAGAACATAATTATGTTATTTTAGACTTACTAGTCTTAACACATAACTTATACTACTATAGCATCACTACTTAGTTGGATCCAATATATTTATATATGCACCATTTGCACTCTCATCATCTGACCTTGACATGGCCCACATTTTTTTTTTTTAATATTCCTATAACTACATAGTATGAAAATCTGGCACAACAACATTAATGAGTTAAGCTCAAGATCTGAAAAGCTGAATCTCTTATTAAGAAGTTTTAGATATATGTTTACAATGCTACAGAGATAAAAATGTGTTATTTTTACACTAGTATCAGGCATGATATTGGTACTAGATAAGCAAAAAATGCTGCCTTCATAACACCAACATTTTGCTGTTGTAGAACTGTCCCCCACCCCCGGATTTAAGCCTACGGTCCCATAGTAGCCTAGATTGTAATTGAATCTTCCTATATTATAACTGCACTGGATCACTCCATGGTTGCTATGAAAGAGGAAATTACAAAGGTGGGAGTGAACTTTCTGTGATTATTTATTACTTTTTAAAACATCAAACTCCTGCCCCCTTGTGTGGAAAATCCCTTCCACTCACCAGGCTGTGCAGGTGAAACTGAAATCCAGTCCTGGTAGGAGTTATTTGAAGAGAGATCACTTACAGGCCCTTTCCCCTTCAGGAGCCGACTGCTGCTTCCTCCAATTCAGAAGGATATTCTTTCTTTACCCTGCAGCAAGTGGTTTCCTGTTTCCTCCTCTCTATTGTGTCTTCCATAGACCTGGGCCTCAGACCAGTGGGAACTGCATCCTTCTGGTACTTACAAAGCTCTGTGAGAGGAGAAAGTGTTTGTTTCGAAGATGAAATTTACCACCAAAGTATAATAATTTCATTTCCTGTGTTTTGATATGATCTATGATCCTGTATGTTGATATGATCCAAAAAGGAGCTCATGACACCATAGATATAAATGGTGAAGTACCTTGGAATGAAGTTAGACTCACTTGCAGAAATTACAAATGAAACGGGGAAGGGGTACATAGTGGTAGGGGATGAGAGGAAAAGACAGGCATCTTCCTCTAAGTGTCTATCAAGTGACATTAAACCCTAAAGTCCATTTACATTTAAGAAAGCCCTGCCACTACTCCTTATCCAAATGGATCACAGATTTGGGCCCAGTTTTAGGATCATGGGGAAGGGAAGGGAAGGAAAGGGAAGGAAAGGGAACCCCCCCCCAGCCTTAACTATAATACATGGACTGGTCTGAATGGGTGCAAGAAACTAAGTGGGAAAGGGACTAGTCAAAACAGTTGTATGCTTGAAGGTGACAGTGTAACCCAGTGAACCTTTGGTCAAGTTGTGTGCTTAGTACTAGAATGTAGATATGGCCCAGGACCTTTGGTTTAATAGCTGGGGGCAAAAAGACAGACAGGACAAATTTGGGGGATGGGGAAAACTACACACTTGCAACCAATGCTTACACTTAATTCTAAATGAAAGAGGAAAGGGGAAGATAATACAAGTTAATCATCCCCATCTATCATATGGATTAAAAATTAATTTAAAATTAAAATTAATTTAACAATTAAGAAGCTCCACCACAAATTATTCTTTCTACTCTGCCTTTCTTGAGCACTAAGAGAATGACCCCCCACCGCAATTATTTATCTGACAGTTTTGGATTGAAGTGGTATATATGCATTGCAGAAATAACTTTGCCATTATGCAAGCAGACAGTGCACATTAGACTATTAGCAAGCCTGTTGCCACAGGAACCTTTCCTTTCCTGCTGGAAAAGGTCCATTTTATCCCAGCATGGACACCTGACTCCTGCTGCAAGCCCATTAAGAGCACCCAGGAGCTCAGATCTTTTACAAGGGCTATGCTGACATTGTTTAAACACCACACAAATGTTTATGCCCCATCGCCTTTCCACTATTAGTTTTAGACCCACCTCTACCCCAGAGGTTCTCTTCTCAGGGACTCTCTCTTTCAGTCAGCATGAAGTGAATTATTTTTAATAAAACATATACTACACTAATACATGCAACAACTCAACTACAGTGACAGTGGGAGTCTTAATTATTTAAATAAGGCTTCACTTCAAAACAGAGGCAGGGAGACGGTATCTGTTATATTTAAGATTTATTCACTTGTAAATAGAAAATAGACTGAGGATTATATATAAAACCAGTGTGTACAAAGTGTCACAATAATAGACTGGAGATCGTTATGCAGCACTTTTAGGAAAAATAATTAAAATTCTGGAATATTTACAGTTAAGTGCCACATTGAGCATTTACAACACAGTAATTTACTGCAATTAGTCACTTAAAAGTAGTTCCCTAAAGAAACAAGCCTAGTACTCCAGTTTTAGGTAGGGAGGGGAAATAGAGTACTTGGTGTAAACTCCAAATCTGTACATCCTTAGACATGACCTGGCAAAACAACAAGCAATGCACCATACAGAAGTCCTCTCCAAAGTCCATCTGATTTAGCGAGGAGTTCCCATCAGTGTCTCTGGCAGGTATGCAGCCTGGAGGAGGAGGAGTTGCTGGTTATATGATCTCTTTGTAGGCGACAAGAAAGACCATCTCCACAGTAGCATCGCTGGAATATCTCCAGGCCATGAGAGCCCTTTCTTCTGTGTTTTGTGCATACTTGGCCTTCCTTCAGCACAGGCTTGCAGATCTTGGACCAGAAGTGACGAGCGCAACACAGTCCCGCAGCACAGTCTGAGGAGCGGAGGCAGATGGAGCTCTCCTGACCTTTGGGGAAAGAAGGAGGTTTTATGGGGCTGAACCCTTCAGAAGGGGGGAAAAACTACAGTACCTTGCTTAACCAAGAGAAAAAAATCACCCTCTGAACAGGCGCTGGGTTCTCTGGTCAAGCGTTAGCCGAGAGGAGCAGCCTGGTGGTCCAAGCTGCACCCAGCAGCCAGAGCCCCACGCCTGCTCCTGTGGTACCAGAGAGATGCAGAGGCTGTGAAGGGGCAAGGCCAGGAGATGCCGCCCCGGCCCCCTCCCGTCGGAGCCGCAGGAAGGAGCCCGGCGCCGCTTACCTTTGGCATGGTGCAGCCGCCAGAGGGAAGTGGTCCTTTTGGGCTGTCCCTCCGGGCCGGGCGCGGGCCCCTCGCTGCCGGGCTCCTCCGTCTCCGCGGCGTGGAGCTGCTCGGGCTCGGAGGGCGCGCACATCCCTGGCAGGAGGCACAGGCGGCGTCAGCCCGGCCGGGGCAGGCAGCGCCGCCGCG